>NC_068379.1:4193732-4534982 GCF_023724105.1 Carassius gibelio | reverse complement strand
GAAATGTCCACGGGTCGTTAACTCAAAATCCGTGAAGCCATCACGGAATTGCCCCAAATTCCGTGACCCGGCCACGGATATTTCTCCAACGCAAGTCAATGACACTGACCTCCCGTGATCCACACACGGATACCCGTTTCAATGAACGGAGTACAGAACTCGCTGAACGGACGTGCTTTCTCATTTGGAAACGCAACATTTGAAGTATTTGTTTCTTTTCCAATATCAAATGCCATAATGACATTAACCAGACAGCTGTTGTAGTTATTGCATTGTCCTGTCATCATAAAAATTACGTTTGTTTCAGTTACAAAAGTCCCGTGATGGCACGGACCTCCACAACCTGACCTCACTCACTTTTTTAGGAACTTACAAGCTTTTCGTCGACACTGTTGCAATGGCATGTAATTAACTTGGCATTTTTTCTCGTCCTGTCATCATAAAATCCAGTTTGATGGCGTTTTACACACATTTTGGCTATAGTCAGAACTAAAATCTGTGATAGGAGCACGGAGTGAGTCTGTGCTTAGATCACGGATAACTCTAACGCAAGTCAATGACACTCATCTTCCGTGGTCCGTACACGGATCGTTTCAGTGATGGAGTACAGACCTCACTCAATGGACGTGCTATCTCATCTGGAAACGCAACATTTGAAGTATTTATTTTTTTCAACACCAAATACCATGACCAACCTGACTGTTATTGTAACTATTGCATTGTCCTGCCATCATACAGATTCACTTTGATTCTGTTAGCCTAACTAAAATCTGTGATACGAGAACGGAGTGAGTCTGTGCTGAGATCACGGATAACTCTAACGCAAGTCAATGACACTCTTCTTCCGTGGTCCACACACGGAAACCCAGTCTCACGGCAGTTCGTGATTTTGTCACGTAATTTAATCTATTTATTCGTGGCAGGCACACGTTTATTTCCTTATTTTCATGATTGCAGCACGTTTTTTTAAACTAATGCATTTCAACTGGAGGCATCTTTCGTGCATCAGCACAATATTTTCTGATTAATTATTATTATTATTATTTAATTTTTCACAGGACAACAGAAGACACTCACTGAAACTTGAAAAAAAATCGGAGCTTAACTTACTGTACAAAACTGAGCAACATACTGTATTGCTGGTGACAAAAACACATTAAAACTTTTTTAGCTGTAAAATGCGCAATGGTTCTTTTTTTACTTTTTCATTGATTTTTTTTTTTTCATAGGCCTAGATTTATTTATTTTTTTATTACAGAATTCAATATAAAGTCCTTGACACATAACTGTAACACATTTTCACATTAAGAAACAATTTAGTTTAAATAAAAAGAACAAAAAATATCTAAAAATAAATAAATTATTTATTAGCGATAGGCCTACAGATTTATTTTTTTTAATTTTTTTTTTTTTTTTTTTTACTTTAGACTCTAAAGTTAAAAGTTTTTATTAAGGCTATTGTAAAGGCTTCTTAAAAATGTTGTCGCTGATGAGCCTCTGATCGCTGTCAGATTCTGTGATATGAATGTCCGCTAATGGGTTTAGAATGAGCCCCGCTCGGCCCGTGTTCTGGCTTACTGTAATATTTCACCTGTAATAAGACCGAAATAATATAATTAAAATAAAGAAATGAATGAATACATGATAACATCTAAATAAATGTTGATAGATTTAGCGTTATAGTTTTAAAAATATTAATAAACAGCAAATCAACACAGCTTCGAAATAATAACCGAGAAAGACCTAAATAATAATAATACATAATTAATAAACACCGCCGCCCCTCCCACTACGCGCATCACGCGCTGTGCGTCAACCCCAAAGCGTCAAAAACTGAAGCGTGGTCAAGCGCCTCTAGCGTCACTGACATGAGATGTTTATCGCTTTGAAATCACGTTCAAGAAGTCTCATTCAGCACACATCGCGATACTTTCCATCAGTTTGCAAGAGCCGCAGGTTGGGTGAGTTATACAGTCTATGGTGAGTAGTAGTAAATATGCTCTTTTAATGCCTGTCATAAAACGTATTCTGTCTTCTTTATTAATCAGATGAGCGCCTTATGTTAACTCTCTGTATTACATCGGTCATCCGAGGCTGTCTTTGAGTTTCATTGTGTTTAACTAAATGAGCACAGCTGCTAACTGGTTAAACTCTATCGGTCACGTGACGTGCCACATACCTGGGATCCGTTTTATATTCATTTCAGGTTCAAAGATGTAAGTTGTATTTGTAGTAAAATCATGTTAACCATGACACCTACAAAAGTAGGTAAAACCCAGTAAACAAGACATTTACCATGTTTTTTTTTTTTTTTTTTTTTACCACAGTAACTGTAGTTTTACTGTAGTATAGTAATAGCACATTAATCACCAAATTAACTATAGTTGTACCACTGTAATGGTAGTGTTTTAATGTGCTTTTATATGACATTTCACAGTAATCACATTTACTGTACCATGCTTGTAATACCTTTTTTTTGTTTTGTTTTGTTTTTTTTTACATTAAAAAACATTTTTCCCATATTGTAGTTCAATTCATATTGGTTTATATCTTAAATATTTTGCTCACAGATCACTATTAACATTCTGTATATAATTCTGTTTTATTTTCTTTCCCCTTGTATTAATTTCTTAGCTGAAAAGACGTAAAGTAAGCAGTCACCCCAGTGGTGTTTGTGGAGAGGTATTCCTTCAGAAATGGAGAAGACAGAAAGCTGCAGAGGCAGGTTGGTCTGTGATAGTTTGTCCCTTTTATCAAACATTCCTGTTGTTATCATTTGCACAGCATTTTGTTGTTTCTTAAACTGTTGTACGGTCCAAATACCCACACTTGCCATCTTTGCACATTTCCTTTATTTGGCCCAAGTGAGCATGAAGATCACAATGTGTGTCGATCTTAACATGACAAAGTTCGTTTCAACTTTGTATTTTAAAAGAAACTTCTAAATGTCTTTTCAATAGTCCCTATTAAAGATGACAATTTATTTTGTGGTGCTTCTAATTAAGTGATAAAAAGAAGTTACAAATGATGTACAAAATAAATATACTTTTCTGTGCACCAAGAAAACATGCAACACTTTGTTTTACTACTAAATTAGTCTCAATTTCTAATTATTATAATTAATATTTCACAAACATTGGAAAGTTGCGTGACCTCCTGTGAGATCTCTGCAAAAAGTCTCACATTAATTCCAAAACATGATGCATGATGGGATACACTAAGCGTTGTATAGGGCTCCGGAGTAGTATTGGAGAGGTTTAGTGTGTGTTAAGGACACCGTGCTTTGGCATTATTAAGACCGGGGACAGTCTCATAGTCACGTACACACACTCTCAAGTGAATAAGACCTCAAGTGTGGGTATCTGGAAAGGGGAAAAGTCTTTAAAATGATCCCTAAATACAGTCGCACGTCAAAGTCTTAATAATTCACTAATTCAATTTAACACTTGTATGATATTGTACAAGCCCCTGGACAATCTCATCTGACACTATCACAATATTGGAAAATCAGTTGCCCCACACAGTCAGAAAGTTTATATTGTTCATTGGCTTCTCATTAAATTACTTTAAATAAGCCCCATCAGTTCATGTTCCCACTATACGTGAGTAATGTTGCATTTAATTACATAATATTTCTATCCTTTCTGTCTTACAGGATTGTTTCCAGATAACACTGTAGTTCTCCGTCATGCACAAGGATTCACCTCTTTAAACCCCCCCCCCCCCACCCCCCACCCCCCCACACACACACACAGAGAAATGGTTCCTGGATCAGTGACTCAAGACTTTGCAGTGGTTTGATTTCTGCAGAAGATGTAACTTTGTTTTAATTAACCTTATAATGAATACATTGTGACCTTCCAGCAACCCATATACTGTACTGTATACAGAACCAGTGATGACAACAATAGTTAAAAAATAGCATTTATCATATTGATAAAGCATTGTGTTCTCTTTGTCAAGCTTCATACAGTAAACTTTACTTCTGGTGCTTTTATCATAAAAAAGCTTCAGTTCTCATCAGGAGTTTTAGTAAAGGACATATTCATGCACAGCAATCCCCTAGTTCCAGTCATGAAGTGAATGATGTTATTGTTAAAGTTATATTTCTGCATTTTTATGTAGCAGGTGTTTGTTTTCCTGAACACTTTATCTTTCTTCCATTGTTCGGACAATCAGTGTTTACGTGATGCTCTGCTGATTGAGTTTTATAGATGATATTGCACACTTGACATGCATGTCTTCATGATGTTTTTTTGTGAGTTTGAAACATTAAGTGTTGTATCACTTTCTGGTCAATAGAATCTTTTAAGAAAATGTATATTTTTACGGTGTTCTCTGAAAGATATATACCATATTTATAATGTTTTGTTTTTTAATAAAATAATTTGCACACTGAAAAATGTTAACGTTTACAACATAACTGCCTTTTTTTTCTTCATAGTTTTATTCTTTAAAAACGAGCTTGGTGACAGTGCAGTAATATGCGCACTTTGTCTTTAAATGAGTTTGACATATCTATAAATAGTGGAAAACTCTTACAAAATTATGTATGTTCATTATGCTTTATTTCAGTTTTTATTACTAGAGATTAATTGGTAAAGCAAGGCAAATCACAGAAACAAATTTAAATAATTTAATAACTTAATAATTTCACTCTTTACTTTTTATTAGTAAATGCTCTTGTCTTTGGTCAGGAAAAAATTTATCTTTTAAATTGAATGAAATGAATCTATTGGTTAGATAAGATACAACTGTGACTGTGCAGTTCACATCACGTGTTGTACACACACATGTACACATCGATATTGCCAAATTGTTGTCAAGCTGAATAACAATAATTTCTGTATTTGCATTATTGATGGAAGAAGGTGTAGACGTTAATAAAACACTATCTAATAGGTGGCAAATTTAATTTATTGTTAACCAATCTATCCCTTTAGCCGAAAAACGGAAAACAGCGTTCATGAATGACAATAAATGGTTAAGGAAGTGTGATGACGCTGCTCAGCTTTGATGTCATTGGCTGTGAATGTCCCTTGTCATCGCAGGACTGTCTGTGGTTGGATTATCTTTTAACCCATATTAAACAGCGGATCATGTTACAAAAGTATGTTTTGCTGCTATTATCACATTAGTAAATATATTAAGTCAACATTGGGTGTTTCTATGTTGAGAAAAATCACCTTTTTACCGAGATCCTAACACTAACCCTAAGAATAACTTCAATGAACTACAAAAAACAGCGCCTAGTGTTCCCTTTCCATAGATAGAACGATGGAGGCTTATGGGTAATGTAGTTTAAAAAGTTTTATTAACGAAATGAAATAAATAATATATTGAATGGTAAACTAGACATATAAATATGTTCACTGTGTAAACCACTATGATATATTTGAGAGGCATGGTGAAATTTAATATTTTAGAGTATGCAATATGTAAAATGCCTTTATGCCACCTTTCCATTCATTTCTGAAAACTGTGCCCAACATTATTTTATCAGCATAGCATAAGTAGTAATCATGCTGATTTTCGCTTTGATATGTTAATTGGACTCTGATTTACAGCCATTTGAAATGTACAGTTTTTGGCTCTTCCGGGGGGTGCTACTGGGCCCCTGGGGGTAGAAGGACAGTAAAACCTACATATATGTATTCTCCTCATCATGGACAACAAACTGAGCTGAGTCACATTTATATCTGACAGTTTTCACAGTCCTCTGTTTTCTAATTCTTACATCATTGCTATTATACCTTTTGACAGGACATTGTGAGGCCATCTGATGAAACATGGAAAAATTATAAAGAAATGTTTTGAAAATAAAAATAATAGATTATTTATTTGATTTTTGAAGTAAACTACAATAAATATAATGGATGAACCTGCAACAACATGCCATTATCTATTCCCCACTGTTAAGCAGTAATCAAGGACAATGTATACACATTGTGATACTTCACTATTACACAAGGACAAATTCATTCATATATATATATATATATATATATATATATATATATATATATATATATATATATATATATATATATTACTAATAACTAATTAGCAAAAATCTGTGTAAAAATGTCCTCTCACCCCTGTCTCTTGCTCCCCATGTGCTGGACATCAGTAATGTGTGTGCTCTTGGTTTTAATGCAGTACAAGATCCACGTTGATCATTCCTGCTACATTCTCAGTTATCCCTCAAGTGTTTGTAACTATAAAGCCCATGGCACCATCTTGTAATGCAGAATAATTAATCTCGTAACTCCCTTTCTTTCACAAAACAATTGGCATTTGTTACTAAATATAAACAATAATAACTTTCTGGTGTACTGATGTCCCAGATGTCATTAATCTGATCAAATATTTTTATGTCTTAAGTAAAAAATAATCCCAATAATGATTATGTAGTTTTTCCAAGTCTAAAATAAACACATATGAGCCTACCTAGTAAAATGATGTATTTAACAAGAATCTTCAGAACACAATATTCGTCATATTCATTTTATTGAAGCATAGACTATAAAGATGATAAAGTAGCATCAAGACAAATAAGATTCAAGGAAAATAATTATTCATAATCAAAAATACATTAACCTCATATATTAATCAGTTCACACAGATGAGTGATGAAATGTCCTTAAAAGTCACAGTCCCATCCAGTCAACTGTGATACAGATCATGTGATACATATAAGACATTTGATACTGTTTCAGAAAATAATGATTCCTTATCAACACATCTAAACTGGTTTCATCGTGATCTTCTCTCGTGTCTGGAAACAGCTTTTGGTTGATATCCAGCACTGATGTGGTGTAGCTTGTTCTCAGCCAGAAGATTAGATTAGATTAGATTAGATTCAACTTTATTGTCATTATAAAGAGTACAAGTACAGAGCTAATGAAATGCAGTTAGCATCTAACCAGAAGTGCAAGAATATAGTGTTTTATATACATAAAAGTGCAGAGTAAGTAAAGCTTATGATATACAGAATTTACAGTGGAGTTGCTATATACAATATTGATCAGAGTATATACAGAATATAAATATGAATGTAATGTAGGGATTGTATGTACATTATGAACAGAGCAAAGAAGAATTATATATACATTATGAATAGCAGGAACTTGAGAACAGTGGTAATAAATACAGTTGAATGAGTGTGCAAAAGTATAGTTTAACAATTTATTATATGCAAAATAATAGTAGTGCAATTATATTTATTGTAGAAATAGTTTACTGTGCTTGTACAGTAACAGCTTTAGACAGTTTATAGTGTAATAGATTTAACCATGTGCAGTCTGTGCAAAATATGAGTAGTGCAATACATGTATGTAAAGTACTGTGACCAGTGCAGTAAAACAGCAGGTGCAGGTTAGATTGGTGGTGTGGTGTTCAGGAGTGTCACAGCCTCGGGGAAGAAGCTCTTCCTGAGTCTACTAGTTCGAGAGCGTAGGCTCCTGTAACGCCTGCCGGATGGAAGGAGGGTGAAAGGTCCATGGTTAGGGTGAGAGGCATCCTTGATGATGTTTCTTGCCCTACCCAGACAGCGCTTCTGATAAATGTTCTCTATGGAGGTTAACTGGGTGCAAGTGAGATCTCCCAGTCCTAAGATCCCAGACCTGGTCAAAGTGAAACAAACAATCCAGATGAAGTTGTTTAATGGACATAGAGCTCATCTTATGTTATGTGTGATTTTAGCAGGGTGAGAAACTATGACCCTTATAGTACTGTACACTTACCATTCTTCAAGCTGTTTTAAGATCTTTTGAGAAGCTTTTTCTCTGAAGACAATTTACCACATCCTCTTCTTTCAGTCCTTTCAAGAGCATCACTTGGTCAAAACCCCTCATTTGGTTGATGAGATCATCTGTACAAAGTAAAATTGTTAAAATACTGCAATAAACAATTTCATTATGCAAGAATTTAGAAAAAGTTACAGAGGCAAAGGACTTGCTCATGAGACTCCATTAGCATGTGTAGTTCTCAGAGACTCTAGAATTCATCTATTGTTGCAGTAAATGTGTTTTCTTCCTCTAGAATCTTTCTCCAGAGCTAATGACTTCTCTCACAAATGTGTTTTAGTCTGTGCAGTGTAAGGCTTTGCTCAAACCAATCAACTATCAATTCACAATTTATAACACAACATTCACAAAACAGTGAGATAATGTCAATTGGTGTTTATATCAATTAAACCACTTTTATGACACTTGTATGCTTTTAAGAATAACAGGTGGTGTTTTTTTTAAAACTTTAGATTAAAAATGTTCCAGTCAAACTTTGCTAACATGCTATAATTATTATAGCTGTATCAAATAAAATAAAATAAATATAAAAACATTGGAAAGAATAATTACGGCTGACATGACCAGTCCTGTGAGAGATCATCATAAAGTCCTGTAACACAGCATTGCTTCAACACACACATACCAGAGGACTTCTGTTTGCTTGAGCACAAGATGACCATCTTCATTCCTCATCCTGAGCAAATCATTTCCTTGGTCTTCCTTCTCTTCTGTGAAACAAGATAATCTTACTCTGTGTGCAATGAGCAATATTGCTCATTAAACATATAATTAAGTTAATTTAAAGTAAGATTCAGACCAGAGCATTTGATGAGTAAACAAATGTACCTGGGAAGAGCTGATCGTGGCAAGAGTCGCTGAGACTCAGTAATAGCTCTTTTAGTTTTTAGTAAGGTTGTGATGGTTGGCCCACCAAAAACTTCTGAAAAAGAAGAACAGCATTATCTGCAAACAATCCTGTAAGACAGAAAGAAAGGAAATATTATTTCATTACATGCAACTTATACATTACTATATACTTTAACTTATACATTACTTACATACATTATTTTTTAGACCATGAAAGCATTAGTGAATTATTAAGACTTTGATGTGGGACTGTATTTAGGGATCATTTTAAAGACTTTTCCCCTTTCCAGATACCCACACTTGAGGTCTTATTCACTTGAGAGTGTGTGTACGTGACTATGAGACTGTCCCCGGTCTTAATAATGCCAAAGCACGGTGTCCTTAACACACACTAAACCTCTCCAATACTACTCCGGAGCCCTATACAACGCTTAGTGTATCCCATCATGCATCATGTTTTGGAATTAATGTGAGACTTTTTGCAGGGGTTTAACAAGAGGTAACGCAACTTTCCAATGTTTGTGAAATATTAATTATAATAATTAGAAATTGAGACTAATTTAGTAGTAAAACAAAGTGTTGCATGTTTTCTTGGTGCACAGAAAAGTATATTTATTTTGTACATCATTTGTAACTTCTTTTTATCACTTAATTAGAAGCACCACAAAATAAATTGTCATCTTTAATAGGGTTAATAGGGCGCTAATTTTAGCGCTTTGGGTTCTAGAAAAGCGCATTAAAATGTATTATTAGGGACTATTGAAAAGACATTTAGAAGTTTCTTTTAAAATACAAAGTTGAAACGAACTTTGTCATGTTAAGATCGACACACATTGTGATCTTCATGCTCACTTGGGCCAAATAAAGGAAATGTGCAAAGATGGCAAGTGTGGGTATTTGGACCGTACAACAGTTTAAGAAACAACAAAATGCTGTGCAAATGATAACAACAGGAATGTTTGATAAAAGGGACAAACTATCACAGACCAACCTGCCTCTGCAGCTTTCTGTCTTCTCCATTTCTGAAGGAATACCTCTCCACAAACACCACTGGGGTGACTGCTTACTTTACGTCTTTTCAGCTAAGAAATTAATACAAGGGGAAAGAAAATAAAACAGAATTATATACAGAATGTTAATAGTGATCTGTGAGCAAAATATTTAAGATATAAACAAATATGAATTGAACTGCAAGATGGGAAAAAATGTTTTTTTTTTTTTTTTTTTTTTTTACATTAAAAAGGTATTACAAGCATGGTACAGTAAATGTGATTACTGTGAAATAAGTCATATAAAAGCACATTAAAACACTACCATTACAGTGGTACAACTATAGTTAATTTGGTGATTAATGTGCTATTACTATACTACCGTAAAGCTACAGTTACTGTGGTAAAAAAAAAAAAAAAAAAACACATGGTAAATGTCTTGTTTACTGGGTTTTACCTACTTTTGTAGGTGTCATGGTTAACATGATTTTACTACAAATACAACTTACATCTTTGAACCTGAAATGAATATAAAACGGATCCCAGGTATGTGGCACGTCACGTGACCGATAGAGTTAGACCAGTTAGCAGCTGTGTTCATTTAGTTAAACACAATGAAACTCAAAGACAGCCTCGGATGACCGATGTAATACAGAGAGTAAACATAAGGCGCTCATCTGATTAATAAAGAAGACAGAATACGTTTTAGGACAGGCATTAAAATAGCATATTTACTACTACTCACCATAGACTGTATAACTCACCCAACCTGCGGCTCTTGCAAACTGATGGAAAGTATCGCGATGTGTGCTGAATGAGACTTCTTGAACGTGATTTCAAATCGATAAACATCTCATGTCAGTGACGCTAGAGGCGCTTGACCACGCTTCAGTTTTTGACGCTTTGGGGTTGACGCACAGCGCGTGATGCGCGTAGTGGGAGGGGCGGCGCTGTTTATTAATTATGTATTATTATTATTTAGGTCTTTCTTGGTTATTATTTCGAAGCTGTGTTGATTTGCTGTTTATTAATATTTTTAAAACTATAACGCTAAATCTATCAACATTTATTTAGATGTTATCATGTATTCATTCATTTCTTTATTTTAATTATATTATTTCGGTCTTATTACAGGTGAAATATTACAGTAAGCCAGAACACGGGCCGAGCGGGGCTCATTCTAAACCCCTTAGCGGACATTCATATCACAGAATCTGACAGCGATCAGAGGCTCATCAGCGACAGCATTTTTAAGAATCCTTTACAATAGCCTTAATAAAAACTCTTAATAAATCTGTAGGCCTATCGCTAATAAATAATTTATTTATTTATTTTTTTTTTTATTTTTTTTTGTTCTTTTTATTTAAACTAAATTGTTTCTTAATGTTAAAATGTGTTACAGTTACGTGTCAAGGACTTTATATTGAATTCTGTAATAAAAAAATAAATAAATCTAGGCCTATGAAAAAAATAAAAATCAATGAAAACGTAAAAAAAGAACCATTGCGCATTTTACAGCTAAAAAAGTTTTAATGTGTTTTTGTCACCAGCAATACAGTATGTTGCTCAGTTTTGTACAGTAAGTTAAGCTCCGATTTTTTTTCAAGTTTCAGTGAGTTTCTTCTGTTGTCCTGTGAAAAATTAAATAATAATAATAATAATTAATCAGAAAATATTGTGCTGATGCACGAAAGATGCCTCCAGTTGAAATGCATTAGTTTAAAAAAACGTGCTGCAATCATGAAAATAAGGAAATAAACGTGTGCCTGCCACGAATAAATAGATTAAATTACGTGACAAAATCACGAACTGCCGTGAGACTGGGTTTCCGTGTGTGGACCACGGAAGAAGAGTGTCATTGACTTGCGTTAGAGTTATCCGTGATCTCAGCACAGACTCACTCCGTGCTCGTATCACAGATTTTAGTTAGGCTAACAGAATCAAAGTGAATCTGTATGATGGCAGGACAATGCAATAGTTACAATAACAGTCAGGTTGGTCATGGTATTTGGTGTTGAAAAAAATAAATACTTCAAATGTTGCGTTTCCAGATGAGATAGCACGTCCATTGAGTGAGGTCTGTACTCCATCACTGAAACGATCCGTGTACGGACCACGGAAGATGAGTGTCATTGACATGCGTTAGAGTTATCCGTGATCTAAGCACAGACTCACTCCGTGCTCCTATCACAGATTTTAGTTCTGACTATAGCCAAAATGTGTGTAAAACGCCATCAAACTGGATTTTATGATGACAGGACGAGAAAAAATGCCAAGTTAATTACATGCCATTGCAACAGTGTCGACGAAAAGCTTGTAAGTTCCTAAAAAAGTGAGTGAGGTCAGGTTGTGGAGGTCCGTGCCATCACGGGACTTTTGTAACTGAAACAAACGTAATGTTTATGATGACAGGACAATGCAATAACTACAACAGCTGTCTGGTTAATGTCATTATGGCATTTGATATTGGAAAAGAAACAAATAGGCTACTTCAAATGTTGCGTTTCCAAATGAGAAAGCACGTCCGTTCAGCGAGTTCTGTACTCCGTTCATTGAAACGGGTATCCGTGTGTGGATCACGGGAGGTCAGTGTAATTAACTTGCGTTGGAGAAATATCCGTGGCCGGGTCACGGAATTTGGGGCAATTCCGTGATGGCTTCACGGATTTTGAGTTAAGGACCCGTGGACATTTCACGGAATTCTGTGAGACCAGGTTGCTTCCTGATATTGATGATCTTCTCAGAAAAGAAGGAGGCAAACTCATTGAATTTGCTTACTGATAGCATTTCACTGGGAATCTGACTTGTTGGTTTGTCAGTCTCTCAACAGTGGCAAAAAGAGTATGAGTGTTATTTAAGTTACTGTTTATAAGGTTTGAGAAGAAATTATGTCTAGCTGTGGCTAGTTTCACATTAAAAGCATGAAGGCTGTCTTTATAGATGCTATAGTGAATTTCAAGTTTCGTCTTCCGCCACATCCGCTCTGCTTTTCTCCATTGTCTTTTCATAGTCTGAACTGCTGTTGATCTTCTCCAAACTGATTTTTGTCTGTTGGTTTTCTTACTGACTATTATTGGAGCAATATCATCAATAACATTCTTAACTTTTGAGTTGAAGGAATCAAGGAGAATAACAACAGAGTCTGCAGAAATGGTTGGTGTTAAAGACATAGCCTCCATAAATAGTACACTAGTGTTCTCGTGTATGCATTGCCTTCTGACAGAGACAGATCTAGATTCAGTGGTAGCAGAGATCAATATATCAAAGAAAAAACAAAAGTGATCAGATAGTGCTATGTCCTTAGTAACAATAGATGGAATGTTTAGACCCCTACTGATAATTAGATCCAGAGTGTGTACACCTTTGTGTGTGGGTCCATGCACATGCTGAATCAGGTCAAAAGTGTTTAGAACCATTATCATTTCTTTTGTAGTTTTGTTTTCTGCATTATCTATGTGAATATTAAAATCCCCTGCAATTCCAAAACAGTCAAACTGAGGAAATCATTGATAACATTTCTGTGATCTCTTCAACAAAGGCTAGAGAGTATTTTGGAGGCCTGTAAATAATAATAAACAGTCCCATCTAGTCCCATCACCAACCTCCTACGTAATAAGCCCAAGGGGAAGAACTATGACATTGGGAACCGAGAACTGCCGGCCATCAAATTAGCATTGGAAGAGTGGCGACACTGACTAGAGGGTGCAGGTCATCCATTCACCGTACAGATCATAAAAACCTACAATACCTTAGGGAAACAAAATACCTTAATCCCCGCCGAGCTAGATTGGGGTACTCTTCTTCACAAGATTCCACTTCATGATCTCTTATAGACCCGGTCCTTGTAACATCAAGCCTACTTAACTAATTTCTAGCCCCATTCAGTGGACCTCACTGCCAGTCGCTGTTTTTTGACCACCCATACCCATACCTCCTTAGGCACTGGCCACCCTGGGGCTGATGCAACTCTTTCGCTGCTAAAGGACCACTTCTGCTGGCCCAACATAGCAGGAGATGTTAGAAGATTCGTCAGGAATGTACAGAGTGTGCCACTTTCAAGAGTCCCCGTCATCTTCCAGCCGGCAAAGTGCATCCACTACCCTTTTCTAACCGTCCCTGGTAAAACTTAGGAGTGGATTTCATTACTGATCTGCCTCCCCCTGACGTTAACACCTGTATCCTGGTAATAGTCGATAGGTTCTCTAAATTCTGCCTTCTCATCCCCCTACAGGGTCTACCCAAAGCCTTGGAGACAGCAGAACTCCTCTTTAATTGGGTGTTTCACCAGTTCGGCCTCCCCGAGGACATTGTGTCGGACCAAGGACCCCAGTTCATTTCCCGGGTATGGAAGGCCTTTTTCTCCCTCCTAAGTGTGACCGTAAGCCCCTCCTCTGGGTACCACCCTCAATCCAATGGCCAAATGGAGCGAAAGATACAAGAGGTAGGATGATTACTCAGGACCTTCTGCCATGGCTACCAGAACTCCTGGAACCAGTTCCTGGGCTGGGCCAAGTATGCCCAGAACTCACTTCATCAACATCCATGGGTCTTACACCATTCCAGTGTGTACTCGGGTACCAGCCCTCTTCCCCTGGTCAGGAGACCGCAGTGGATTACTGGTTCCGGGAGAGTGAGAGAGTCTGGGACAATGCTCACCATCATCTCCAACGGGCAGTGCGTAGACAGTAGATGGCAGCCGAACTTTGCAGAGCACCCACATCTACTCACCAACCTGGACATAAGGTATGGCTGTGCCTACCCAGCCAGAAACTCAGTCCCAGACTTGTTAGCCCCTTCACCATTCTGGAACAGATCAATACCATCACTTACAAACTCCAACATCCTCCACAATACAGAATTCATCCCATGAGCGGACAGAGGAACCATTGCTTCTGGAGGAAGGATCCATTTACAAGGTCAAGATGATTCTGGAATCCCGGCGGCGTGGTGTCAGACTGGAGTATCTAGTGGACTGGGAAGGATATGGCCCAGAAGAGAACTCCTGGGTTCCTAGAGATGATATTCTTGATCCCACACTCCTAGAGGAATTCCACACAGCACATCCAGATAATCCAGGTCCTCGGGGCAGAGGGAGACCACCACGTCGCCGGGGTGTTTGGCCATTAGGAGGGGGCTCTGGAGAAAAGGTTACTGTCACAAGTCAGTCAGGCTCACCACTCAGCCAATCGCCACGCATCACCTCACCTGAGTACTAATCAGCAGCACCTGATCATAATTATCTCATCAGCTCACCACCACATATAAGCACACACCTCAATAACGTTTATTTGTCTGATCTCGTAGCTACTATACAAAACCCCTCCAGTCTCTAGCTATTTGCATTGACTCTCAAACTAACTCCTGTGTTCCTCCATCATGCCTCCAGCAATCCCTCTTGCAAGATCTCCTCTCCAGTCTTACCACAATGGTGTGTGCAATGGATCCTCCATTCCGGGCACCCCACCGGCCTTACAGAGTAAGCCTATATCCAGTCCAGTCATCAATCCCTGCTCAACGGTTCCTCTGGACTCTCTCACCTGCCTCTCACCAGATTTACAGATATATCTGCTTTTGTAATAAAATTGTTGAAATATGACTTTCTGTCCCTGTGTCCATGTGTTACAAATAGTAACTAGTAATAGCACCCACGAGACTGCGCTCTATCCACCCCCCCCCCTCCCCTCTGGGGGGACCGCTCACGGTGACCTGTGGGAGCCTGGTAGGACAGACAAGGTGAGAGAGAAGGAGATGGAAGGATGAAGAGTGACAGAGACGAGAGAGGCGAGAGAGGAGAACATTTTTTTTGGTCCGGTTCCCAGAAGCACTGCCACTCGGTCTTCCACCAGCTGGGTGGACTCCTACGCAGTGCCTGTCGGTGGCACTGGATGGCCTTCATGGATGGCACGACACTCCCCCGCTGACCGGTGGACGGCGACAGCTCATCCGGTTTTTGTCAGCTGGCAGGATTCCCCCATTCCCTGCTCCTCCCAATTTTTGGTGGACGGGAGCAGGCTCTGGCCCCCTGGCGAATGGCGCAGACTCCTCCACTCCCTCATGGACAGCAGCCACCCCTCCACATCCCGGGCGGCCGGCAGTGAGTTCGTCTATCCCCGGCACCTCACTCCAGCCAAACGCCTAGAGCATCCATAGCGGCACACTTCCTCGCCCTGCTCGATGGCACACAGATTCACCCCAGCGGCAAGGGATCTTCGGCAGCGCATCCCTCCTTCCTCCCAGGTTTTGGCACCAGTGTAACAGCTATAAAACTTCATAATCTCGAGAAGAAGGAGACGGGAACCGGCAGACATTCAAATAAAGCTTTAATAATAAAATATACACCAAAACAGTGTGACAGCCCCTCATGGATGAATAAAAAACAAAAACAAAATAAAGTCCGGGCCTGGTCCTCTCTCGTCCTTCACTGTCGTCGCTCCTCTTTTGTATCCTTCCGATCTCCTCCGTGGGATGCGAGACTGGTTAGTGGAGCAGGTGTCGCTCAATTTCCAATCACTCCACTGGCCTCGCTCTGTCCCCACAGCTCTCGGCCCGCCCCACTCGTCACATATACCAACAATGGCGAAAAAACGATGTTTACAATCTTAGGTCTTAAGTGTCTGAGTGCCAATAAACTTTTGTGAATGGCACGACAGGCAGCACTTTTCACTCTGCTTATTTTATTATAAGTGGAGGTGATAAGGGAAGTCTGTCACAACCATGTACTGTACTCTCCATTTTTATGATAGCAACCTGTTGCTGAAAGTACAAGAATTAATTTTAATTTGTAATTTCTGTATTATCTATATTCTGTATATGTATTATATTTACTGTTAAACCAAGATCCAAACAAAGATGTGTGTTCATGAGGAAGGTGAAATATGTTGAATGCTTCTTGCTTCCTTTCTGTTTTGTGATAACACAATGTTCAGTAGGACTCTCTTGTAATGCTGCATTACTTCAGCTCAGTGTTAGTTATGGCACCACCCTGTGTTTTCCGACAGTAAGAACTCGAGAACTAGTGAAGTCTGTTCTGACTATAGTCACAAAAGCAATATGTAAAATATAATAGTCTGAAATTTGGTAATTAGTTCTTTGTAATAAATCACCTTGCAGACACTCTCTATCCTGTCAGATCTTTTCTGTATTCTTGTTATTAGGCACTATTAAAGTTTAAAATTGTGTTCTTCTGTCTGAAAATGAAAGCAGTACAATGTGCCTGGCCCATTTATTTGTTTAACATTTAAAATCAAACAATCAAACAACATTTTTGGGGACAAATACACATGTACTAATACAGTACAAACAGATCCTCTGAGACATCAAAGTTACAACATCTTCCTGTATTGAGATGGTGAACATCTGATGAATGTCAGACACCCTGATGCCTTGAAAAGGAAAGATCATGTTCATGGAACTGTGTGAAGGCTGTAGACCTGATTAAAACAATGAAACACTAACAAAAGGCATTTCAACTCTTTTCAAATATCTGCTGTGCTGTGCAATACATAAGTGATCATATAATTCATTAATAAAAAAAACCACCATTATTATTAAGATGTACATAAGTGATTTAACAACATTGTGTGATATTTGTTGTGTTTTGCAGTGAAAGCTGCTGTTGGAGGCCAGTGAACAGTCATAATGTGTTAAATGTGATGGAGCTGTAGGTGTGGGGGTGACAAGTTTAGCAACTGACTTTCACAGGCTGTCATTGTGAGATCATCTTCATCTGTACAGATCATACACAAGTAGTAAGACAAAGAAAACTTGTGAAAAAGCACTGCAAGATTTGAACTTCTCACTCAGATAATTTAAGGATAGATATCATATGTTCTGAATAATAACATTTTGTTTAGTAAATATACTTAAACATTCCTGGTCTGTTTCTCAGAGATCAGAGCTAATCTTTATCTGCTTTAGTTTCCTGTTAAGTGAGGAAGATTTTGAACATCACAGAATGCAGCTCTGCTCATTGTGATCATATGAATGTACATCTAAAGTAACAGCATAACCACACTTAACCACCTCTTAAAAACACTCTTTTCACACTCTGACTTATCCACCCACAATGTTCAACACACAGATGCAACACACACAGAAACTTCTGTGAACCAAAAGTTCTCCTCATCTCCAATAGTGTAAAGTGCCACTCGCCAAGAATCTCAGACCAATGCACACAGTTTGTGCTGCAGTTAAAGCCTGACTCTGATGAGTCAAAAATGTAATATGTGCTTCAAACTAATTAATGATGTAAGATGTACATCTAATCAATAACAGCAAAACCACACTTAACCACCTCTTAAAAACACTCTTTTCACACTCTAATCCACCTACAATGTTCAACACACAGATGCAACACACACGACATAAACTTCTGACAAGATAATTTTAACCAGTATCATTTCCATCACATTAGGACTAAGTTCATTGCTATCTTCAATACACAATATTAAACATTTTTTTTTACATATAATTTTACATAATTTAACTAAACTACAGCTCAACTTTAAATGCCACACTGTGAAAAATCTGTCCATTTTAACAATTATAAGTTGGCTGGAGTTGCCAGAAGAACCATTGTATGAATATTATAAAAATGGAGTGATGTTTGGATGCTTGGAATTTTTTGAAGCATATTCTTAAACACCACCAAAATACAATAAAATACTCTCTTAACCTGTGAATGCAGATACTGATGATCAGACAGATCATAATGACCTTAGAACATGAGATGATGATGATGATGATGATGATAAAGTACAATGGCATTTGCTTTCTAACTGACACAAAAGAGTCAAACACTCATGATATCAATCAACCAGCACTACAAACATACTCATAGATGCTGAACTGCTTAAATAGACACATTCAAGTCAAGTAATAACCTGCTATTGTTAATGTCTATACCATTGTTGCTGGGAAACAGTTGTTGTTTCCTGCATCAGACACTTGTATTTGATGTATTGTTAATTGTCTTGGAGCTGCTGGGTTGATGTGAATCCTGTTTGAGCTGAAGTTTCTCAGTGTTCTGTTACTGTAGGAATCATGACTGAAAATAATGGTGTTGTTTAATCTCAATGTGATAGTTTGATCTCCCACAGTTTTGTTGCAGTGAAGTGTAAACGTTTCCCCCACAAACACTGTCTTGGTGATAGCAAAGTCAGAGAGTCCTCTATGTGTGTATGAGATCAGACAATGAGGGTGTCTGAGGTGTGTGCTTATGTACAGGCCTGTTGAAGAGGTGCTGATGGGTGATGGGTGCAAGTGCTCAGTACTCAGATGATAGGGATCGCTGTGATTGGGTGGTGGTGGAGCCTGGTTGATCTATCAAAGTACCCCTTCCTCCACAGCCCACTTCTGAGGGGCGAATACCCCAACGTCGTAGTGGTCTACCTCTGCCCCGAGGTGCCGGAAGATCGGGATGGACAGCATGGAACTCAGACAATAAGGCGGTGTCTTATATATCGGTGCTACATACCAATGAGCGTTCCTTGGGTCCATATCCTTCCCAGTCTACGAGGTATTCCAGCTGACCACCATGGCACCCAGGACTGCAGAATCTCCTTCACCTTGTTGACTGAGCCCTCATCTAGGATCGAGGGAAGAGGGGGTTCCTCCGTCTGGCCAGGCTCTGTAGGGAGAGAGACAGGGTAATGGTGATGTTTTAGCAGAGAAACGTGAAACGTGGGATGAATTCTGTACTGTGAGGGGAGTTGGAGTTTGTAGGTGACTGGATTTACTTGGGAAATAACTTGTATAACTTCACACCATCATCCATGTGCTTGACATACTATAACAGGAATACCAGAGTTGGTAACAATTCAGTGATATACACAAAACACACACTCAGAATAAAGTATTTGAATAATATATTCAAAAGAATGACATGTTATAACTTTTTTTTTTTTTTTACAATAGTTTGGTAAATGGCAAAGCAACATTATTTGTGTTTTCATTCATTGAGCGAATTTTATCCAAAGTTTTGAATAAACAAATCTGATTTAAATTAAAAAAAATAATTTTCCATGACTTTTGGAGTGTATTCATGTGAGAAGCAGAAGATCAAAGTACTATAACAAGTACTCATGATGCTAAACACGTTGTACAATGAGTAGTCTTGCATGATATTCATAGCAGCTTTCATTGGCCAAGGCCGTTTGACTGATATGTCAAACAACCAATCACATTTCTTTTCATTCAGCATCACATTTCAGGGCGTGCAAATGTCATCAAAATAACAGACCAGTTTGTAAATTTCTCTGACATATTTTAAAGATTCTATGCTGCAAACTTTAAATATTTCAAATATTGTTTAGTTGATCCTAATAAGCCATCATCGTCACAGTTTTAAACACAGCGGCTTTCTTCTTTTGTGAGGGGGTTTGGTGCAATGCCATCTTTGTTTCCAGGTGGAATGTTAAAGAACACAACACACACATCTCATGGAAATCCTGTAGAATTCAACCACTCAGATGATGACTTCGACACTCCTAAAGTGTGTGCCATATGCATCAGACGTTCAGCCAACGGTCTGTGGGTGTTACATCTGAGGCTGAAACTATATAGTAAGTAACAGGAAAAGACAAGCAGGAAGCAAGTAGCTACAGAGAGCTAATAATAGAGAAACAAAATGATTCACCCTATTCATCAGGCTACTGTCAATCATATAAAGCACATGAAGCACATTTACAAAATACATGATACAAATACAACTCTGCCACTTGAATCCCTTGATATGGGTGCCAAAAAAACTAAAACGTTAAACATGATAAATTAATTTAATGAGATCATGCAATCTTACATTATTGGAAATACAAGAGCATTGCATGAGCAGCCATTTCAGTTACCAACTTGGTAACTGAACACCATTTTGCACATTAACCATAAATGGGACATATTGTATTTCTGTAAGAGAGTAATAATTTCCCATCCTCAACTCTCTGGTTATGTTATTGTCAATAACATTTGCACCCTAAAACTCCAGCATCAAAAATATTTGACATTAATCAATGATTTGAGACTAAATAGAAGCATAAAATAAATAAAACCTGTTTTCATACATAATGATTGTGTCAGAAGACTTATAACTATGTCAATTGCATCATAAATTTAATTCCTCACCCTCTTAAAAATAAATCTATTACATCAAGTAGAGGCAAAGGAAATCAGACCAAAAAAAATTATTTAAACAATGAATGTTGTCTGACATAAAAAAAAATCATAGATCATAAATAATGAAAAAAAAAAAAAAACTTTTATTTGATTTGCAGTTGTTGATTCCTAAGCTGCATATCGAGGGGTGAGAACGAGGAGCGTAAGTGACATTTTGGGTGAAATGGAGATAATAATAATTTGGAGTTATTCCTTAGAAACTAAAAGACTTAATTCTGAACTTGCTAAGCCTGTTGGTTTTTGTTTTGGCCCGCCTGTAAAGTTGGTGAAATGTCACTTACGCCCTTCTAGTTCTCCCCCCTCGATATGCACCTCAAATGATAGTAAACATATTTTACCATCTGCTTCATCAGCTATATACCAATTTATACCTGTTTTGTTTTAGTCCAAGACAAGCAGATTCTTCGTATTCCTCAGATTCCAGATTTTCAAATAGTTTTATCTCAGCCAGATATTGTCCTATCCAAACAAACCATAAATCAATGGAAAGCTTATATATTCAGCTTTCAGGTGATGTACAATCATTTATTTTTACCCTTATGGTTGTGTTGTCCATTGTCACATATATAAAATTTCTGGCATCATTTTACCCTGATGGATCTTTTCTGTATTATTTTCACCACAACCCCCTGTTTATTTATATTGATAATAATCAATAATCTAGTATGTAGCTAGGAATATCTGTCACAATATGCCTACTGTGAAGTAGTGTGGAGCAAGAAGACTTTAATGAACTAAAACAGGTAACACACATGTAGGACATGCAGTTGACGTATATCACAGGACACAGGAAAACACAGGGCTTAAGTTACAGGAACTCAACTCAGTGAAGTAATTACTAAGACACACATGAGCCAAATGGACACAATCAAACATGGGTGAAACTTGGTCACAGGGAGAACACGGAGAGCAAAATACAAGACACAGGAACACAGGGTGGACAATATCAAAGGTTTAAACTCATTTTCTTCTGTATAAAAATTTAATTTATTTTCCAGATATTTTGTATCAAATAAGCAAATAGATTTTTTTGGGGCAAATACATATTCACGTACAGATCCTCTAAGACTGAACTTATACTTATTGTGACGGTCCCATTCTCTAGCATGAAAATAGTTTCAGCCTCAGATATCATGCACAGCATGAAAATGACTGACAGACATCTTCCTGTATTGAGATGTTGATCTAATGAGTGTCAGACACACACACTGCAGTCTTGAGAAGAAAATATGTTCATGAACTGTATGAAGACTGTAGACCTAAATAAGACAAAGATAAAACAATGAAACAAAACAACAGACATTTCAGCTCTTGTTCAATTATCTGCTGTGCTGTCTATAAATATCATATATATTTATAGCTGTTAAAATGATACAATCTCAATTGGATGGAACAAAAGTTATTTTTGCAGAGCAGTAGTTTGATTGCACAACATGTTTCCATTAAGAAGTGAGTCAATGATTCAGTATGTGTTGGGGGCCAGTGACAGACATGATGTGGTAAACATGATGGAGGTGTGTGTTTAACTGACTTAAACAGCTGTTACTGTGTGTTTGTCACAGTCAGAGATCATCTCAACCTGTATAGATCATACACTAGTAGAAATATATATATATTTCTAGAAGTTGAACCTCTAAATCAAGAGCAGATTTAGGTGCTAAATAATAAGCTGTTATGTGGTAAATATACTTACGTTTACAGTTGATATTCTGTCTTAGTTTCCTGTTTAAATGATTCAGAAATTGGAGAAGAACCGAATGCAGCTCAATTCATAAGAAAAGCAATGGTTGATCACTGTTTATGGAGCATGTGTGGACGTCTGCCAAATGTATGCCTCTTTTAGTCCTTTAAAGTCTCTTTATACGCACTTTTCACACAAGTTTACTTCATTTTTCCACTAACAATATTAATGTAATGAAATTTATATGGAATAAAATGATGACAGTGCATTTTTATATTCTAAACACAATTTTTATGATTATTATTTTAAAAATTGTGAAATCTAAAAGTACATGTATACATAAAAGTATGACAGATACTATTTAGACATTTAAAAAGCATGAAAATGGTAGATGTTATTTACACAAACTGTAATTAGAAGTGAAGAGCTGTTTGTGTTTAAGGTTAAATATCTGAGCAATAGTGGGCAGAGTTTATAAAAAATAAAAGCTGGCTATTTGAACTCATATGTTTGAACTCATGAGTTTGAACTCATGTTTGAATAGACACTGCCTACAAATATACATGTGAAAAAAAGCAAATGATGTAAAATTAATTGTGAAAATGAATTTATAAAGAATGAAGGAAGTTAATAAGGAAACGTCTAGGTTACGTATGTAAGCCTGATTCCTCGAAGGAACAAGACGCTGTGTCGAGAATGATTAGGGAAACGCCTCCAGCGTGACGTCTCTGAAGAACGTGTGTAATCAGTCCAATGGAAGGGTGTGACGTCATAGGCGCGTGACGTCAGAGACCAGGAAGCATAAAAGCATGAGTGGCGAAGCCGGTGATCAGCCTCAAAGGATGAAGCAAGTGCCGGCCAGAGATGCCGGAAGTGTGGCACTGCGATGCAGCGTCTCGTTCCTTCGAGGAACCAGGGTTACATACGTAACCTTAGACGTTCCTCTTCAGGAACTTGAGCTGCGTCGAGAATGATTGGGGAACGAAAATGCTCACGCCACCAGACTTTCAAATCTCTGCCTAGTGTGGTAGAGCACAGCTAAAGCAAGAGAAGGGGACAGGAGCCTGACAGTAATCGCGGACAACCCATCCAATGGCCAAATTTAGGAGGAGCGAGGGGAGATCAGAAGACTCGAGGCTTAGGATAGCATCCTGATTACCGCTTAACATAAGCTTCACCTGTGAGAGGAGATCTCTTCTGATGGGAACCTCACTTGGAGTGCTGTCAAAAAGAGAAATCGGGCCCAGGAACCATACCCAGCCCAGCCAGAACGGGGCTACTAACAGCAGCCGGAATCCGTCCCAGCGCACTCTCTCCAGAACTACAGAGAGCAGAGCAATCGGGGCAAAAATGTACAGATGAAGCAAGTCTGTACCATGGCGTCCAGCCCCAATGGAGCTGGAAAAGTCAGAGGAAGCCAGAGGGGACAGTGCGATGTCTCTCGAGTCACAAACATATCCACCCGAGTCTGGCCAACCTCTCCAACTCTGCTTCATCACCTCGGTGTGAAGCCGCCATTCCCCCGGGCCTTGGCCCCTGCCTCAACAGGATGTCAACACGTGACCTTTAGCATGCGAAGTGGGTTTCCCCTCAGGGATAACACCTTGGAAGTGAGCCACCACTGTATGGGTCTCATGTACAGCAGGCCAATAGTATTCACATTGGATGCAGCTGCCATCAGACCCAGCAATCTCCGAGACTGCTTGACAGTGAGTGACCGGCCTTCTCTCAGTCTCGCGACTGCAGTGAGGATTGTCTCGATCAGAGCAGGTGACATACGTGCCTGGATCGTGGTCGAATCCCACACCACGTCTAGATAAGTGGTTCTCTGTACTGGAGAAAGCACACTATTCTTGGCATTAAGTCTTAACCCCAGCTCTTTCAAGTGAGCGAGAATGACACCTTGATGCCGAACCGTCATCTGCTCTGATTAAGCTAATATCAACCAATCTCCATTGTGGTTGAGTTGTGAAAGTGTAGGGTGAGAGTGCAAGGCCAGTGGAAGATCCGTAATGGTAGGCTTTTGCCTACCAGCCAATCGCTGCACTGCTTATCATGGTTTCGAGTATCGATACATATCCCCTATTAAGACAACACATGAACGCGCAATTATCTCAGATAACTCAATCCAGCGATACTAATCATACAGAACAGGTGTGTTCGAAGAACCCAATTAGCCGGATCAGGATTAGCACGATGATATCATCTTGGATGTGTCATTTGATCTCGGATGTAATAAGCGACGTACGAAGAACAGGCCCCTGTTGTGTATGAATAGTATCACTGGATTGAGTTATCTGAGATAATTGCGCGTTCATGTGTTTAAAAGGGGTTATGTATCGATACTCGAAACCATGATCAGCAGTGCAGCAATTGGCTGGTGGCAAGACGGCAATGTAATGACGTCATATAATTTAAAATGACACCAGACGAAAAACTTGACACATTTCTGGACTTTTATAAGGAAACAGCCAAGCAAACAAAACTACATAAATGTTATAATAGATACAAGAAACAGATAATAGATACATTTTTTATTTTATTATAATTTTTTCATGATTCCCAATTATTTGGATTCGCAATTTATAATAGTTGTGCAGTCTTTACATTTTTATTTCAATGTAGAAATTATCTATTCATGTCATTTTATATTTGGACAGATTTGTTATGTGACAGCATTAATGAAAGTTTCTTAAGGGTCAATATCATGTTATCTGCATCTCCTGCACTCTATCAAGCCACTCTAATAAAAGCAGTCATCACTCAAAATAATGCACGACTCTATTATCTGTATAGCATGTGTGTAAGACTCTAATAATAATAATTTTATGACAAATATTTCAGTGAGTAAAACTGGCTGTCTATAGTAGGCTGTTATAGACTACACAGCATTTTTATATTATTTTAAAATAATTTTTTTAATGATTATTATTTTAAATTGTTGTCCCTGGATCAGTATGATACTCTTGTAATAAAGTAGCGATGGTAGCAGACATATTTTGAGTATCAGTTCTGGTTGAAAAGAAGTGATCCAATCCTGTTTACATAAAATAAGCCTGCTCCCGAGCAGGTTTAAGCTTACGGACCTGTTGCTATGACAGCAGCCCGGGATGAGCTTAGAAGAACCAAATGATCCGAGATCACGCCAAATCGTCAACATTCAAATCCAGCTAACTGAGTTAGCGACGTACGAAGAACGGGCCCCAAGTGCAGATCTGATGCACTATTTTTTCTCCCAACTATTTCCATAACTACATCCATTTTAGACATATTTTTGTGTACATTTGATCGTTTAGACGCGCACATGAAACTAATTTGATTGATGAAACTAATTTACTAATCTCGTTGCATGTGCTGCCTTGGGAACAGCATCTCATGAGCATATTTTTGTGCTAATAAGAGCTCTTTTTGTTATTAAACGCATGCCGCAATTTAGCAACAGTAACTAGACTGCATTTTACAAAAATCACTGAATGCTGAATCTGATTCTGTTGTTACGTTTGAGTTTTAGGGAAAAATTATAGTGTAGCCTACTGCTGCAAAGGGAATTAAGTTGTGCTATACATAATGCAGCTATAGTTTTTGATGGTTTTACCTCAAATTTATTATTATTATAATCTTTGGAAGCCAAAATCTAAAGTAAAATCTTACTAATCACAAATCTGAAGTATAACCAGGCTATGTTTGACTCCATTCACATTGACTCCATCGTGAAAAAGGCCCAGCAGAGGTTGTACTTCCTTCGCCAGCTGAGAAAGTTTAACCCGCCACAGGAGCTGCTGAAACAGTTCTACTCCACCATCATTGAATCCATCCTCTGCACTTCAGTAACTGTCTGGTTCAGCTCAGCTTCTAAATCTGACCTCAGAAGACTACAGAGGGTAGTCCGGACTGCTGAGCGAATCATCGGTACAACCCTCCCTTCTATTCAAGAACTGTACGTATCCAGAGTGAGAAAAAGGGCTGTCAAAATCACTTTGGACCCCTCACATCCAGCACACTCCCTCTTTGAACTGTTGCCATCTGTTCGACGCTACAGAGCACTGAGCACTAGAACAACCAGACACAGGACCAGTTTCTTCCCTCAGGCAATCCATCTTATGAACAGCTGATAATAACGGCGAACACACTACACTTTATATTTATATACACATACACTTTATTTATCTAACATACATACTTAGTATACACTTAAATTTTGCACATAATTTACATGTACATACATAACTGCATTTTTGTAATATGCCTACCTACAATTGTCATTTGTATATTGTCATTCACTATCTACTTATTTGTATTTTTTATTCTTTTATTATGTGTTTTATGTTCTGTCTCTGTTGTACTGCGGAGCTTCTGTCACGAAAACAAATTCCTCGTATGTGTAAACATACCTGGCAATAAAGCTCTTTCTGGTTTGTATGTTTAGTTCTGTCCTCCGTCGTCACTCATTAGAGCTGTCATTTTGTGTACGTTGTGGAGATCTCTCTCTCTCTCTCTCTTGGACTGCGAATAGGAAAAATGCATCACAGACCAACAGGTTAATATTATGGTATATAGAAATGCCTGGCGAGATAAAACGCATTTATAGCAATAATAAAGGCGGGCATACACGGTGCGAATTCGGATGGTCGGAAGATCGTATGTCCACACACATGTCACTAGTGAGTTTATCTGAAAATCATACGGACGAGGTGATATACGACACAATTTTACAACCTGCCAATTTCCGAAGCAATCACACAAACTTGATAGGCGCGTTCGACTTGAAGCAGCACTGCACAGAATGATCACTGTATGACATCAAAGTACCACGAGAGCAATAAGAGAGCACCACTGATCTATAATATAGAACTGGATTGCTCATGACGTCATTAAAGTGAAGCCGCCGCGCCGCCATATTGTAAGTCCCTAGTGTGCGAAAAAGTTCCATTGAATTAATAGGAATTTGTATTATTTTAATGAGAAAACATAACCTACCTAATCAGTGTTTATAAATATTATCACTGAACATTATTACAATGCAAACACCCTAGGCATGTTAACGGTTATTTTTTAAATGTCGGGAATTTCCCCTACTTATTAAAAAGCTACGTTCATTACAGTAGTGAGCATCATGAACATGATAAACATCAGATGGACATGACCTCAACACATACTGTATAACAAACTACAAAGTGTTCGTTGTGAAATCTGAATTTATTCAGAGAAATAATTGAATATATACAGTACAGATTTAAGAATTAATTTCAAAGCTTTATTTCCTAGATAGTAATTTTTTTTTTCATTATAGAGAAATATTAACAAAATAATTGTATAATTCATTGTAATAAATTAAAATCCATTTCTGATACTAATACGTTCGTTTAATAATTCCTGAATAACTTTGTTCATAAAGAAATAAGCCAGTTTTGTGTTTGATCAGTTACCTGTGTCGTCAGTGTGCAGCAGACACACCCACCCACACGATTTAAATATATCGCTTATCCTGTCCCGAAAGACCGTAAACACTGCAGATAACATCTGAAGTAAACATTACTTTATTACACATAACATAAAAACGAGTCCAGTTTGACTGATCAACTTCAAATTGAGTTATTTTTGGACAGCGGTTTGAATGTAACTCAATGGTGATCTCTGCTGGTAGGGATTAGTAAAATGGCGGATCGAACACTTCCGGTGGCTTCACTGCTTGTTGGCAGTTTAGAACGCGATGAGCGATCCAATTATATATAAAGATCAGTGGAGAGCATACATATCCATTGCATTCGAATCGCTCTCATGGTCCTTTGATGTCATACAGCGATCATTCTGTGCAGCGCTGCTTTAAGTCGAACGCGCCTAATATAACTGCTCTCCCTCTCTCATAACTGCATAAAAAATATTGATACGAGCCGTGACCTACACATAGAGGCTCTTTTTTAGCAACAGGAAACCGGGACGTCTGATCACCCTAGTGTGTGTGTGTGTGTATGTGTGTGTGTGTTCTTGTATATGGTTTATGGGGACACAAATATCTATAATGACATGGGTATTACAATGTAAACACTTCCTGTGCCCTCGTAAACCAAATGGCTTAAAAAAAATACTAAATGGTGTTTCATTGAAATTAAATATAAACATGCATTTTGTCCGTGATGGACAGAGGTAGTGTATGGTGATAGAATATAAAACCGTTTAAAAAGCATGGTACATGCTGCTAGAAAACATCATACAGCACTCGCTGTTCCAGTCAGAGTTTATCCTCATTATTCAATAGTCCACATTCGCCGTGGCCATCTTCATCTTTCTTCTTCTGTGGTTTTCCTAGTTCGAGATTGGTCAACTTCATATAGATCAACTAATCGGCTCACACATGATACAAGCCGCGACCATACGAGCATACACAATATCCACAAGATTGAAAAAAATCGCATGCGAACTCAAACAACAGCAAAAATCACACCGTGTACACGTACCTAAACATAACGTGTATTTTCCCAAGTACCAACAGCAGAACCGATAACATCTGAGAAACATTCATTTGAAAATTAACTGAGCTTTTCTGTCACTCATGACGAGTCAGAAATTCAAGTGCTGCTTCTTTCGTGGTTTTTTCCCACCGATCTGGGTAAATTGGGTAAACCCTGCTCACTCTATCGGCGTTTTGATTTCGCCCTGCAGCCTACAGCTCAGAAACAGCTCTGGAAACGTGCACGTTTATCACTAATATTGTAAAATAAATATCCCATGGTACATATTTATGAGTTAACCAGACAGCCCCAATTTTGGCAAGTAATGCACATGACATAGCCTACCCAAAATAAAAAGTTTGCTGCTCATAAGTCATTCTGAATACATAAATAACATATATTTTAAAAAATTGTCAAGTTCAAAACTCAAAATGAATCAGATGTTATTAATATTGAGATATATAAGCTCAAAAATAAAAACATAAAATATTAGTTATGTATTTTATGTATTTCATGTATGTATTAAATGTATAAAAATATCAATATTTAAATATTAATATACATCATTATGTGAATATACTATTGCAACTTATAACCAGTGGTCATGCTTCATTTCAAATCTCAAGAAGGTATCTCAAAAAAATATGTGTTTATGAAGCCTATATTGTTAGACCATGTCAGGGAAGACTTTGAAGTTTAATATCTATATATACAGTATATAAATATTCTATGGAATAGAAAGCTCCTACAGCAGGTGCATCAGAATACAAATTACATGGCACATTTTAATTTAATAATATTATACTTTTACTTAAAGCTCACCATCGAGTATTTACATCATGTTATATATCGTAATGAATTCTGAACAACAATAATCTGGGGCCGTCCATGTGAAAGGGGTACAAAGAAAGATATGATAAAAAAATACTATTTACAGTACTATAGTGGCTAAATTGTGATTTTTTTTTACAGTAATGCTTTGACTACTGTGATTTCAACTGCAAAGCTTGGACTGTGATTTTACCTTCTTAATGTAAACTTCTTATTGTTAACTTTAAGATTTCAGATTGTGAACTATTTAAATTTATTTGCAATGAGTGTGAAGTGCTCTTGACCTTGAGAAACATTTTGAGCTGTGTGTGGTTAGTTATTCCGGCCACAGTATCATGCTTCCTGCTTTACTCTTCCTATAGTAAAACATAACTGCTGCCTTGAGAAACATTGAAATAATAACCTGCTGACTGTACATACTTATTTTCATATTGTGACTAACACCATTTTTTAAAGATCATGCGGTGAAGGAAACTGAAAAATAAATAAATAAATAAAGATCTTCATTCAGTTGTCCAACACAATGACAGGTATCCATGCATTGAGGACCTGCAACCTTTGAAGGTGTTGTTAAAATAGTTGATGTTGAGGGTTTGAAATCTGTTGACTCAAATCTGAAGACTGGCTCTAACTTTTGACAACTAGTGTCAACTAGTAAATTTCAAGACTGTAAATTGGGGCAAAACATCTGGGGGAAAGTGTATTCTAGCCAATAATAAAAGATTTTGAAATATTTTACATTGTTTCTTCATATTAACTAATATAGTTGAATAATGTTAACAAATATAACCTTCTTTTTAAAGTATGACCATTAGTTCTTTGCAAGAAAAAAAAAAACATTCACTATTTTTAGTGTCAGATATTATCCTTATTGTTGTAACCTGTCAACTTCCTGATTATTTGATATTGATTAATGATTAAGCATCTAGTTAGGCATGTTAAATTTTAAAAGTGTTAAAAGTATTACTTTTTCTGAAAATGTGTATATAAAGATCCTCTGCTACATATTCATGAGAACGTTTAAATCTCTAAGCCACAGAAATGACAGACATCTTCCTGTATTGAGATGATGGTCTGATAAGTGTCAGACACACACGCTGCTGTCTTGAGAAGAAAAGACTGTATGAAGACTGTAGACCTGAAGAAAACAAAGATAAAACAAGTGAAACACAACTGTTCAAAACTTCTTTGAGCAATTCATAAACGATCATGTATAACTGTTAATTTATAAAAATGAGAACAATTTTAATTATATGAAACAAGAGTGATATTTACAGAGCAGTAGTTTGATTGCACAACATGTTTCCATCAAGAAGTGAGTCAGTGATGTTTGTTGGGGGCCAGTGACAGACATGATGTGGTAAACATGATGGAGGTGTGTGTCGAGTTCAACTGACTTACACATGCTGTTACTGTGTGTTTGTAACAGTAAGAGATCATCTTCACCTGAACAGATCGTTTAGAGTTGTAGAATTTAGATTAAAATGTATAACAATGTACTAATTCAAGAACTGATCCCATATAAGCTGAATAATGACCTGTTTTGTGGTAAATAAACTTTCAGCCTCCGGGTCTGTTTCACAGAGATCAGAGTTTGTCTTCATCTGCTTCAGCTTACTGTTACAGTGTTGAAGCATTGGGAGAATAACAGATTGCAGCCCAGTTCATTATGGACAGCAAATATCATAATATATAACAATAATAAAATGATGAACAACAGAGGGCAGTCATCTTGATGGATTGTCACAATTTATATATATATTTCAATTTCACATAATAAATATTTAAATAGTTTGTGATTATTTGACACTTTCCTTAGATTAACATTAAAATTGAATTCTTATTTTTATCGATGATTTCCATATTTCAAGATTAAAAGTCTGGTATAAGAAAAAATATTCACTTTATTTTCATGGTCCCTTTCACAAATTCTGTTGACTGTAAGTAATGTTGAACTGACATGTTTACTAACTGTTATTAGAGTATTAGTAGAGTATTAGTAGACTGCTAGGGTTAAGGTTAGTAGAATAAGTTGAAATGTACATGTGAAGTAACATGAAGAATATCTGGTGGGAGACATCATGATAAAGAGTTAACAGATATTAAGCAGACAGTCTAATGAGAGTTAACATACTGGTGCAACGTTATCGTCAACAGAATGTTCAAAGGGGACCATAAAAATAGTGGGTAACACTTTAGAATAAGGTTCCATTAGTTAATGTTAGTTAACTACTTTCGTTAACAAGAACTAAGCAAGAACAATCCTTCTACAGCATTTATAAGTCTTAGTTCATGTTAATTTCAACATTTACTAATGCATTATTTAAATCAAAAGTTGTGCTTGTTAACATTAGTTAATGCACTGTGAATTACCATGAACTAACAATGAATAACTGTATTTTCATTAACTAACATTAACGAAGATGAATAAATACAGTAATAAATGTATTATTCATTGTTTGTTCATGTTAATTAATACATTAATTAACATTAACTAATGGAACCTTATTCTAAAGTGTTACCAAATAGGGTTACCGGAAAAGGTGTTAAAACATATGCAGAAAAGGATTTTCAAAAGTAATGGATACAAATTATGATGGCATTATAAAATGTGTTGAAGACAGTTTAAATGTCATTCACATGATAAAATGAAAAAGTAGAAGTCTGCTTGTTTTAATGATTATGGACTTGGACATAAAAGTGCTTAGAGTTGAAGAACCACCATAAAAAGATATATATACAAATGTAATGATATTTGGTTACTTGGGAAGGATATTCATCTTTAAAATCAACCTTAAAAATACAAACAGTAATGACTAACCTGTAAATGCATATGCTGATGGTAATGATCAGACAGATGAATATGATGATGATGATGCCGATGATGATGTACAGCGGCATTTGTATCAGAGATTCTGGTCTGGTTGTGTTTTCTAAAAGAGTCCAACACATATGATATCAGTCAACCAGCACTACGTACTATTAATTATAAAAATAAATCCAGTAAATAAAATCAAGTAATAACCTGTTCCTTGAAGGAACTCGAGCTGCGTCGAGCACTTTTGGGAACGTCCCTGACGAGACAGAGTCTGAATATCGTGTGCAATCTGTCCAACGGAAGGGCGTGACGTCACGGTCGGGGTGACATAGTGACCAGGAAGCTATAAAAGCACTTGCCATGCAGCTGGCTTCAGCTTCGCATCTGTCAGCAAGCGCTCTGTGTGTGCATGTCAAAAGTCTGTCCCGTTGGTCCTATTTATTGTTGTCTGTCCCTTAGCCATTAAAAAGATCGCTAAGACAGCTCAATATGCCTAAAGTAAAGCAAAAGACCAAACATATTAAGGGCGATTCCAAGCCATGCTATAGATTGTGTGCTCCTCCCTGCCCTCGCTACATTACGAGTGGGGATACACACAATCTGTGCGTGGCTTGCCTGGGATCGAGGCATGCTGAGTCGGCTCTCGAGGGGGCCGACTGTCTGCATTGTGAATTGGCGAATGCGGACACTTCGATCCCGGAGGGCTCTCTTTAAGGAGGGAGCCTTCAACCAGCGTTCCCCGCGGTGCTGGCCCCGCTTCTGCTGAGGCAGAACGGCTGCTGCACTCGTGGGGTTCGCAGGTGGATCTGTCAGAGGGAATGGAGACGGGCCAGTCCTTATCTCCTTCCTCATCTGCCAGATCCGGCGCCCAAACCCTGGGTTCGGAAGCACGCTCGTTGGTTTCCCCCCCCCCAGGGTGAGGGATCAACTCTTCACCTCTCTTCCTCCGAGGAGGTTGATGTGGAGACGGTTGCTGGGGATTCGCCACCCCTGTCGCCCCAGTATGAGGAGGAATTGGAGGTGGTTACGCGTGCAGTAGATAAATTAATAATTGAATGGCCAGCTGAGAAACATTCTGAGCCACAGAGAAGCAAACTAGATGAACGCTTTCTGCGGCCGAGGCAACCACCTCCACGTCGGAGCCTACCTTATTTTCCCGATCTCCACGATGAAATATCGAGATCGTGGAACCATCCATATTCGACCTGCCTCTTTGGCCCCGATTCACTATATTATGGCAATGAGATGGGGCTGGGTTATAGAGCGATGCCACGGGTCGGACAGACGCTCGCAGCTATCTGTTGCCCGGCTCGGCATCGTATCTAAAAGCTCCGACATTGCACACTAAGCCTCTTCGAGTTACATCATCACTGGTGGGCAAAGGTTATGTGTCAGCAGGTCAGGCTGGGGCTTGCCTTGATACTATAGCAGTCCTACAAGCTTATCAAGCTGACCTGCTGGGAGATATCGATGAGGGAGAGGGGATTAAGTCTGAAGATGTCGAAGAACTTAGAAAGACCGCTGATCTCTTCCTCCGTGCCACTAAAGAGACCGCTCGCGCAATTGGGCGGTCTATGGCAGCCTTAGTGGCCGTGGATAGGCATTTGTGGCTGACCCTGTCAGAGATAAAAGAACGAGACAGGGTCTGCCTCCTGGACGCCCCGCTTCAGCCTTCTGGCCTGTTCGGCAACACAGTCAATACTGTCGTCGACAGGTTCCGGGAGGCACGCAAACAGGCGCCGGCGTTCCAGAATTTCCTCCCTCGTCGCTCTCGTGGTGCATCTGGGCGGGAGATGACCACGCCACATACCGGCTCCCTCATACCGGGAAGCACAGAGACAGAGTGCCACCGCTCGTGCTCCCCCATGATGGGACCGAGGGCCTCAGCAACACTCTGAATAAGGGACTTCCAGGGCTAAGCCCGATTTAAGACCTGTTATTGAAGCCCGGAAGCCCTCGACGACAAGATCCTGATGCCAGGATCCAGAGGGTAGCCCCTACTGGGGTAGAGCGCGGTCCACCTCATTACACGGTGCCCGCCTCACCTCAGTGCCCTCAGGAGGTCGGTCTGCCAACCCTGCCAGAGTTTCAGGGCGCAGCGGCCTCCAGCGAGCGCTGCTCCCAGTTATTTCCACCCGCATGTAGCGGAGCCGGGATGCTCACCGCCCCTTCGGGAGCCTCTTACACCAGAGGTCAGTCTTGAGAGACTGATTCCCTTAGTAGATCATTTAGCAGTGTGGAAACTACTGCCAAATGTATCTCATTGGGTCCTGCGTACAATAGAAAAAGGATACTGCATTCAGTTCGGTCATCCACCACCAAAGTTCAACGGGGTTACACCGACAGTAGTCGGCCCCCGGCAGGCTCTGGTTATGGAACAAGAAGTGAATACCCTATTAAGGAAGGAGGCCATCGAGGTGGTCCCTCTTCTAGACAGGGAATCCGGGTTTTACAGCCAGTATTTCATAGTTCCAAAGAAGGATGGGGGGTTACGTCCGATCTTACGTCACCTGAACCGCTCAGTTATGCCACTGAAGTTCAAAATGCTAACTGTCAAGCATGTTGTAGCTCAAATCAGATCTGAGGACTGGTTTGTCACAATAGATCTCATAGATGCATACTTCCACATATCCATCCTTCCACAACACAGGAAGTTTCTGAGGTTCGCTTTCGGGGGCAAAGCTTATCAATATCGAGTACTTCCCTTTGGCCTTGCACTCTCACCCCGCACGTTCACGAAATGTGTAAATGCGGCTTGGTATCCCTCCCTATGCAGGGCATCCGCATTCTAAATTATATCGACGACTGGTTGATTCTAGCTCAATCAGAGCAGATGGCGGTTCGACATCGAGATGTCATTCTCGCACATATGGGGGAGCTGGGTTTGAGACTAAACGCCAAGAAGAGTGTACCATGATGCAGGCACGTCTGTCTCCTGCTCGGATCGAGTCGATCCTCACATCACTCGAGAGAGTCAAAGAAGGCCAGTCACTCACTGTCAAAAAATTTCAGAGATTGTTAGGTCTGACGTGATACCTTTTGGCCTGCTGTACATGAGACCCCTACAGTGGTGGCTCAAGTCCAAGGGCTTTTCTCCAAGGGGAAATCCACTTCGAGTTATCAAGGTCATGCGGCGAGGCCTTCGTGCCTTAGACATGTGGAAGAAACCTTGGTTCTTGAATCAGGGCCCGGTGCTGGGAGCTCTTTGTCACCTTGTAACGCTAGCGACAGACGCGTCCCTCACCGGTTGGGGTGCGGTCATGAGTGGCCACCCTGCCCGTGGTCTGTGGAGTGGTCGCCATCTGGCATGGTACATCAATTGTCTCGAGATGCTAGCAGTCTATCGAGCATTGAAACATTTCCTCCCAGACCTGAGAGGTCACCATGTGTTGGTGCGCACCGACAACACATCAGTGGTCTCCTATATCAATCACCAAGGGGGTCTGCGTTCACGCCCCTTGTGCAAGCTGGCACACCAGATCCTTCTGTGGTCCCAGGGCAAACTCCTCTCACTCAGAGCAGTGTATATTCCTGGGAGATTGAATATGGGAGCAGACATACTGTCGAGGCCCAGGGAATGGAAACTTCACCCCGAGGTGGTGAAACAGATATGGAGAGTGTTTGGCACAGCCCAGGTGGACCTCTTTGCGACTCAGGAGACATTGCAATGTCCCCTCTGGTTCTCTTTAGTTCATCCAGCTCCTCTGGGACTGGACGCTATGGTACAGACCTGGCCGAGGCTTTGTCTGTATGCATTTTCCCCTATCGCTCTGCTCCCAGGAGTTCTGGCGAGAGTACGCCGGGACGGGGCCCGTCTGTTATTAGTAGCCCCGTTCTGGCCGGGCCGAGTATGGTTCGCAGATCTAGTCTCGCTCCTCGACGGCTCTCCATGGGAGATACCGATCAGGACAGACCCACTCTCACAGGCGCAGGGCATGATAATTCACCCTCACCCGGAGCTGTGGAAACTGTGGGTGTGGCCCCTGAGGGGGCACAGCTCATAGAATCTGGTCTCTCAACTGAGGTTGTTGAGACCCTCCTACAATCCAGAGCTCCCTCTACGAGGAAACTGTACGCCCTGAAGTGGAAACTCTTCACTTCATGGTGCAGAGACCGCCAGCTTGACCCTGATAACTGCCCAGTTGGTACAGTTCTGGAGTTTCTACAAGCTAGGCTCTCTGCTTAGTTAACCCACTCCACCTTAAAGGTGTACGTGGCGGCCATAGCTGCTTACCATGTCAATGATCAGTCAGTGGGTAGACACCCCTTAGTTACACGTTTCCTCCCCGGTGTGCTGAGGCTGAGACCTCCAGTACGATCCCGTGTTCCCCCCTGGGATTTGGTTACGGTTTTAGAGGCTCTTTGTAAAGCTCCATTCAAGCCAATAGCAGATATCTCAGATTGACATCTGTCACTTAAAACTGCCCTGTTACTGGCAATCACCTCACTAAATAGAGTTGAAGATCTTCAGGCCCTTTCGGTGGCCCCTACTTACCTAGACGTTGCCCCTGGTATGGCCAAAGCATTCTTATACCCTCGAGCGGGTTATGTTCCGAAGGTTCCCTCTGTTACTCCACAACCTATATTACTGCATGGCTTCTGTCCCCTCCCTTTCGGGAGCCAGACCAGGAGAAGCTAAATTGTATGTGTCCAGAGTGAGCACTGGATGCATACGTCCACAAAGCTGCCCTGTGGAGAAAATCCGACCAATTGCTTGTTTGCTATGGTCCTCCTAAAAACGGTTCTCCTGCCACCAAGCAGACCCTAAGTCGTTGGATAGTCGAGGCTATCAACATCTCCTATGAGTCCTCTGGTCATCCCCTCAGGGTATGGCGGCCTCCAAGACCTTCTCAGCAGGTGTGTCCCTCTTGGACATCTGCAATGCTGCGGGGTGGTCCACACCCTCACATTTGTCAGATTTTATGACCTTGACATGCAAGCCACTCCAGGCTCTTCTGTTCTCTCGCCTTAGCTGTGCTCTTCGGATACACACTAGGCAGGGATTTGGAAGTCTGGCGGAGTGGGCACATCGTTCCCCAAAGCGCTCAACGCAACACGAGTTCCTGAAAAGGAACGTCTCAAGGTTACGAATGTAACCCTGGTTCCTTGAAGGAACGAGACGCTGCGTCGCAGAGCCATACTCCCGGCACCCCTGCCGGTGCTTGCTTCCCTTCTCGAAGCTGAAGCCAGCTGCACGGCACGTACTTTTATAGCTTCCTGGTCGCTACGTCACCCCGCCCGTGACGTCACGCCCTTCCGTTGGACAGATTGCACACAATATTCCGAGTCGGTCTCGTCAGGGACGTTACCCAAAGTGCTCGACGCAGCATCTCGTTCCTTCAAGGAACCAGGGTTACATTCGTAACCTTGAGACGTTATTGTTGATGTCCCTCTTATTGCTGCTAGGTAACTGCTGTAGTTTCCTGCATCAGACACTTGTATCTGATGTATTGTTAATTATCTTGGAGCTGCTGGGTTGATATGAATCCTGTCTGAGCTGAAGTTTCTCATTGTTCTGTTACTTTCAGAATCCTGCCTAAAAATAACGAAGCTATTCATTGTCCATGTGAAATCATCATCAAATTGGGTTTGAATGTTAAGTTATATACAGCAGATGAGTTTACTGCTAGAGTAAAGTGATGACTAAATGATCTGGAATAGCTGATACAAATCCTGATTTCACACTGTCAGAGATAAAAGATACAAATCCTGATTTCACCCCTATCCATGTTTCAAATAGTCTACTGTAAAATGAATAAATTGAATGGTGTACTTTACCAGGATCTCAGAATAAATGTGAAGGGATTTATTTGCAACCTTTTTATTGTAGTAATTACACACAGCTTACACACAGTTTTTTTAACTATGGTTCCAATTCTCAAAACTCAAAAAAAAAAAAAAAACACAAACCGCACACACAAACACACAGACACACAGACACACACACGCACACACACATACACATTTTTGGTTGTTTTTGTGAAAAGTGGGGACATCCCATAGGCGTAATGGTTTTTATACTGTACAAACTGTATATTCTATGGCCCTACAGCAACCCTACACCTAACCCTAACCCTCAAAGGAAACTCATTCTGTATGATTTATAAGTGTTTTGATAAATGGGGAACATGGGTTATGTCCTCACAACTCACCCTCTCCTTGTAACCCATGTCATTATACAGAGTTGTGTCCTGATACAGTATGTCACAAAAACAAGAGCACACACACACAGTATATAATCAGATATGGTACATAGGCTGTACTGTATATGCAATGTAAACAGAAATGGAAGGGGTTAAAAATATTTTGTTTATATTTTGATTTCTAAGTGGATAAATGTGTTTTCACACATGATCACTGGCTGTAGGTCATCAGTTAATGAGTGTGGCATTTAAATGGCAGTGTTTCCCAAATGAAACCATAGAGCTGCTAGTTTTGAAAGACGTTTGTAATCTAGACAGTTGTGTTTTTTGAATTTCAAAATGTTTGTTTTAAAGAGTTTAAAGCATGAATTGTGGTTACATTTTTCTAAAATATTAGGTATATATTTCAATGGTTTCACTGCATGGGCCTCAAGTACCACTTTTAGCGTCTTTAGCCGTGTATTAAGAGAGTATTAAACAAGGAACTCATGATGCTAAACACGTTATATGGTGAAGATTCACTAAGAGTCACAGGAAAAGATGAACAGGAAACAAGTAGCCACCGAGAGCTGATAACAGAAACAGCATTCACACGATTCAACATGCTACAGTCAAACATATAAAGCACATGAAGCACATTTACAAAATACATCAAACTCTGTCTCCTGAATCCCTGTAAATGGTGGCCAAAAAACTGATATGTTAAACACAATATTTTAATTTACTGAGCTTACACAAAACATGTTGGAAATACATGAACATTGACTGAGAGGTGATACATTTCCAATTCTCAACTATCTAATTAGCCTCTGTTTTATTATAAATTATTACATTTGTGCACCAAAATAAACCTCATCACAGATCACAAGTCATTATGTTTGAGGTTTGTTGCGCCATATTTAACGTTTTTTTATTTTTATTTTAGATTAAAAAAAGTTTTATATTTTATCATACAAAATGACTGTGTTTCTTAGAGAACTTACGATAGCATACATGTATATCATAAAATGCTGACATCACAAATATAATAGATATTGCTGCAGCCTTGTGTCCAAATCACAGTCGTGTTGTTATTCAAAACAGTGACACTCCTATGATAATATATGATAACTTACAATACTTGGTTGTGAAATTATTATTATTATTATTATTATTATTATTATTATTATTATTATTGTGCACAGCTGTGTTGTAACACCAACATCATAAGAAACTGATGAAACTGATGCCACTGACCTACAACTTGCAAGTATATGGTGTATATGGTATATGGTGTAGGAATTATCAGAATTTAAACCATATTTAACATATTTAAAATGAAATAGATTTTTAGTGTGTATTCATGTACAAGGTGAAATGCTGTGTGTTAAATGTTTCTTTATTTATTTAATTCTCCCCCTTGTGGTCTGTTTCCTGCAGAGTTTAGCTCCATCCCTAATCAAACACATCTGAACAAGATGAACTTCAGGAACTTCAGAAAGTTACAGGCAGGTGAGTTTGATCAAGGTTGGAGGTAAAGTCTGAATGAAAGTGGACCTCAGGGCCAGAGTTGAGAACCCCAGTAATAAAGTCTCTCATTCATCTTTCCTGTCGGTATTGTTGTATTACTGAATCAGCTCAGTGTTCGTTATGGCGCCACCTTGTGTTTTCCTGCAGTATAAGAACTCAAGGGCTTCTGAAGTCAGCAATGTGTCAAATTATTTTTGTGTTCACGTTTGTTATAGTTCTTTGCAACAAACCACCTTTCAGTCACTCTGTTTGCCCTGATGGATCTTTGCTGTATTCTTTTCAAAACAACATTCAACATTCTACATAAATAATCTAGTAGTTAGTTAGGTATTATTACTAAAAATCTTCTGTTTGAAAATTAAGCTTATTTGCTAGACAATTTAAATCAAATAAACAAAAATCATTTTAGAAGCAAATACACATTCACATACAGGTCCTCTAAGACTGAACATATTATTTTTGTGATGGTCTCCTTCTCTAACCCATAAAAATCTCTCCTTTTTATAGATTTGTTTGGGTGTTGCTAAATTACTTATAATGTTTCTCACTACTTGCAGTTTTTACATTACTGTAAATGTTATGGGTATCAATATTAGACCTGAGTTATCTTTTTGTTTGTTTGTTTGAATTTCTGTTTTTGAGTTGGAGAGTTTTTTTTTTTTTTTTTTTTTTTTTTAAGTAATTTATTTCAATTACTGTGCCATTTTGGGAGCAATGAAACACTGGAGGAAACATAAACCACACTAATTACTGTTTATGAGTTCCTATGTTTGTGTTTTACTTGAAGTAATTATGCAAACGTACTTAGCTGAGTAACTAAAGTTGAATCAAAAGTAAAAACTAATTAAAAAAAAAAAAATATGTTGTTATATACCACAGCAGTCATCTTTCACTAGGAGTATAAACAGGAAGCTCGTCAGTTATCTAATCATAATTCATTACTAATAGCACTTCTCACATCAACCACAAAGGAGAAGTGTTGCATCTCTGTGAGACCTTTTCACTTTCTCAATCTCACAAACATGAGCTTCTGCATGAAGATGTAAGCATATATTAGTTTATTCATTTGTCACCTAGTTAATGAGTTGTAGACATTATTATGGCAATATATTTCAGCTTAATATTACCTTTGTTGCTATTGATGTTCATATGCTTTATTAAAACTTATCATATTGCATTTAAACTACAATGATGTGGTATGCAGTGAAGAACTGTATATATGAAGGTGATTTTGAAGGTTTCTTTATTAATCTTTACATTTGTGTCTACATAAATGATGTAAATTATTTGAAAGGTCAAGTCAAAGGGATAACAGAAAGATTTGTACACAGACTCAAGATTAAAGGACGAAGCGTCTGAGTGTTTGATAAAAGTGTGTTCCTCTGCTATATGAAACTGATCAGATTTTAAAACACTAGCCTTCATACATTTGATGACTTTGTAGATAATTAAAGGGAAAACACAACAAACAACTGGAGGATACACAATTAGTTCAGTTATAAAGTTATAAAATCAGTTTAAAATATCAATCGTGTTTAAAAATCCTCCGACTGGATGGATTCATGGCTTGAAGCTAAAAAAAAGTCTGTGACCATCATGGTCTCGTTCTCAAACATCTTTCTGTACTGAGATGCTCATCTGCTGTCCTCAGAAGAAAAGATGTTCATGAAACTGTATGAAGACTATAGACCTGAAGAAAACAAAGATAAAACAAGTGAAACACAAACAACAGACATTTCAGCTCTTGTTCAAATATGTGTTGTGCTGTTTATAAATGATCATGTATATTTATAGCTGTTATTTATATTTAAAAAAGTACAATCTCACATAGATGGAACAAAGGTTATTTTTACAGAGCAGTGGGTTGACTGCACAACATGTTTCCATCAAGAAGTGAGTCAGTGATGTTTGTTGGAGGCTAGTGACAGACATGATGTGGTAAACATGATGGAGGTGTGTGTTTAACTGACTTACACAGACTGTTACTGTGTGTTTGTCACAGTCAGAGATCATCTTCACCTGTATAGATCATACACAAGTAGATATATATATATATATATATATATATATATATATATATATATATATATATATATCTAGAAGTTGAACCTCTAAATCAAGAGCAGATTTAGGTGCTAAATAATAAGCTGTTCTGTGGTGAATATACTCACATCCTCTGAACCAGAGTTGATCTTCTGTCTCAGTTTCCTGTTAAAATGATTCAGAAATTGTTGAAGAACCGAATGCAGCTAATTTCATAAGAAAAGCAGTGTTTGATCACTGTTTATGGAGCATGTGTGGATGTATGTCAGATGTTAAAAAAAAATTTTATTATTGTTTTAAAATTTAAATTTTGTTTTGGACAAGAATTAAACAATGAAATCTGAAATGCATAAAAATATGGCAGAGGCTATTTAGACGTATAAAAAGCATGAAAATGGTAGATGTTATTTACACAAACTGTAACGAGAATGTGAAGAGCTGTTTGTGTTTAAGGTTAAATATCTGAGCAATAGTGGGCAGAGTTTATAAAAAAAAAAAGCTGGCTATTTGAACTCATGTTTGAATAGACACTGCCTACAAATACACATCTGAAAAGTAGCAGATCATTTAAAAAAGTAGAAGAAATAAAAACAATGTGGAGCTGAAACCATGTCAGTGTTTCTGAGGGTAAGAAAAGTTAAAAATGTCTCTCACCTGTAAATGCAGATGCTGCTTGTGATAATTAAACAGATCATAATGACTCCAGAAAATGAAAAGATGATGATGTACAGCGGCATTTGTTTGAGTGATTCTGGTCTGATCTCGATTTCTGACAGACACACAAGAGTCAAACTCTCATGATATCAGTCAAACAGCACTAATCACTAGTTACTAGTGAAAAACTTAAATATACTTGCTAAACCAAACTCTTTTACAAGAATGTCCAAGAAATAAAATCAAGTAATAACCTGTTATTGTTAATGTCCATCTTATTGCTGCTGGGTAACAGCTGTAGTTTCCTGCATCAGACGCTTGTATTTGTTGTATTGTTAACTCTCTTGGAGCTGCTGGGTCGATGTGAATCCTGTTTGAGTTGAAGTTTCTCATTGTTCTGTTACTTTCAGAATCCTGCATAAAAATAACTGAGTTGTTCATTTTCCATGTGAAATCATCATCTAATGTGGTTTTGTTGCAGTGAAGTGTAACTGTTCCCCCCGCAAACACTGTTTTGTTGATGTGCTGCCGAATCTTTTGTTCTTGATTGGATTTGGAATAATCTGAAGAAAAGACAGAAAATCCCAGTTTTGCATTGGATGTAATGGATGGTAAAATTGTGAAAACGATTTCACTGTCATCAAGCAGCAGAAAACAGCAAACATGCAAAAGCTCATGAGACACAGTTAATTGTTCATGTAGTGTTAAATATTTTGAACAAAATTTTATATTCTTGTCTTTCATATTCTTTCATATATATAACCTGGCTATGTGTTCTGTACTAAACTAACTTGTCATGGCACTCGTATAGACTGTTGTTTTTCTCTTGTTAATCTGATTGTTTCTATTGTTCTCATTTGTAATTCACTTTGGATAAAAGTGTCTGCTAAATTATTAAATGTAAATGTAAAATGTAAAACATACGAATACAAACAAAAAACTTTTCAACATCTGCATTAAATTTTAAACAATTGAAACAATATTATTAGTAAACAAACGATCTAAATTTAAAGCCATATCAACTCGCAGGGACATCATATTTATCAAAAATCAAAAACAAGTCAATAGTACCTGCATGAGTCAGAAGAATAATAACAACACAGAGATGAAGACGAAGAATCCTGGTCTGAAAACTGGCCATAACACGACACTCAGTTTAATATCTGTGAAAGAGTGTAAACTGTTTTACTCTCAGCTCAGGGTCTTGAAGTCTTGCAGATGTGCTGTAGAAACTGAACTAGTAAAGGAAGAGATGAAGACAGAGGACGATCCACATATTTACATTTTTTGTAATGCTGCCTAATATATATATATATATATATATATATATATATATATATATATATATATATATATATATATATATATATATATATATATATTCTGAAGATATATATTATATACTATTCACTTACTATTCAAAGTGTGAATTCCAACACAGGTAATTTAAATGCAATATATAAAGGATGGAAGTAATGTATTCAAATATAGTTTTGTGCTTATGTCTGCAGTGACCAGTGAAACCACAGAGCACATTTCCCACAGCAGAACTATTACATCCTGTCACTGCCTTCTGTGTTTACTTCTTATTTTTTCTTAGCTTTTACTAACACAGCAGTTTTTACCCCAACACACACACACACACACACACACACACATTTTTAATGGCCTGGCTTGTTCTCCTTTTTATTTCTCTTGAAACTGAGTATTGCTCTGGTCTGTTATAATCTCTGGTATGAACATGAATTGTAGTTGGCTCATTACTTGTGATATTCCTCATTGGTAAGTCGCTTTAAGAGCATCTTACAGAACATAAATATTTATCTCATGTCTATGTTATGCTCATGAGTTTAATACATACTGTAGTAACTAACAATCGTTTCATGTTTATTGCTGTATTTCTGATGTACACCTTTACAACCCATCAAATTACATTTGCCTTCCATATGTGCAACATTAACTGTACGAAGTGTCACTTTTAAATTCCTGATCTCTATAATCGTCATCCAGATCAAGTATATCTGTGATTTAATTTACTATTAAACTTTTATTATGTGAAGATTTTATTTGCACATACTCTAGTCACAAACTCATATATGAAGCACAGGCCTCATCATCGTAGTTCTCTTGCAAAAGTGAACACAGCTAGATTAACTCTTCACACCTTCGTAAAAATGGTGTTTTCGAATCAAACATTAAAAACAAGCCATCATCTACTAAGCACACAATGTGCCAACTATACTCTGATAGTATGAATACAAAACACATCTGGCTTTTGCTTTCTCTGTGTACAGATGTCAATTTGAGGTCATACTTTTGTCAGTGTCATGTAAACATACAAGGATCCAAGCTTCAAGTATTGGTGTTTATTCACACTCATCAAAACCAAGATGAAGTCAGAACACAAAATAGTAATTTCACGCAAAAAAAGACAATCAGCCTACATCATGTTGTCTTTCTGGGTCCGGCCACAAAATTTCGTCCACATCGCATGCAATATCCTCCAGTCCAAGGCACCGGGGAAAATATCGCCTTGAATGCCGTATCCAGGCTTGACATGATGCCTGGTCAGTATCTCCACATGCCTCCTCCATTGCCTGTAAAAGGGCTACCTGTTGATGAGGATGACGGTCGTACACTTTCCAGTGCCAGGCAGAGAAGAACTCCTCGATTGGATTTAAAAATGGAGAGTATGGAGGGAGGTTGAGTGCCATGAAGGATGGGTGGTCTGTAAACCAGTTGCAGACCAAAGAAGCCCTATGGAAACTAACATTGTCCCATATGATGACATATCGGGTATGCTCTGGTCTCTGAACAGTGAGCATGTCATGTAAGGTGTCCAGGAATGCAATAATGTGTGCAGTGTTGTATGGGCCTATGGTTGGCATGATGGTGAACAACACCATTTTGGCTTATAGCTGCAAACATGGTTATGTTACCACCACGTTGTCCTGGGACATTGATGATGGCACGGTGTCCAGTAATGTTCCTGCCACATCTCCTGGTTTTACTGAGGTTAAAACCGGCCTCATCTACAAAAAGTAGCTCTTGTCCCATGGCATCTGCTTCTAGTTCCATCCCTCTCTGGACAAGACAAAACAAATGCAACACATCAGGCCCATGCACAGCACTACAGTATGCACTTCCAAATTCAGAACCAATGACAATATAGCTTACCTGCACATAGTCATAACGCAGTTGCTTTACACGTTCTGTGTTTCTCTCGAAAGGAACTCTGTGAATTTGCTTCATTCTTATTCTGTGGCGCGCAAGTACACGACTTAGTGCAGAAATCCTTACACTGTGTATATTTTGAAAGATGGTGTCATTATCAATTATGCGCTGCTGTATTTCGCGCAGTCTTATTGCATTATTGGCAATCACCATGTTCACTATATGGGTCTCTTGCTCTGGAGTGAACATTCTTCCTCTGCCCCCAACATCTGGACGTCTAGCAATTCTGTAAAGTAACAATTCAGTATTTTTGCATGTATGGTACTGTTGTGTTTCTCATTAGAGTATGGCAGTGCTACAAAGTACTTACCGATTAGTATTTCGAAATGTCCTAATGATGCTTGCCACAGTGTAGCGGCTCAAATAAGGCTGAACCTGTTGGCCAGCTTCCCTCAGGGTCATCCCATGGTTTATGACACGGTCCACTATTGTAGCTCTGATGTCATCAGTTATTCTATTTCTTACTCTTCTTACACTTCCTCTTTCCCGTCATCGTCCTCTTCTTGCTCCTCCTTGTCCTCTAACTTCCTCTAACCCTCTCGCTTGTTCACCTCCACGTCCTCTCACTCGGCCCCCTCGGCCTCCTCTGATTCTCACTCTTCTCACTCTTACTGCTCCTTCCATTGTACTCCACACAGACAGCTTACCTGTGGCTTATTTATAGTGCTTAGGCTGATTGCAAAGTGAACTAATTATCTTAAACAGTTTTTACATGTGAAAATGTGCCAGACAGTTGGCAAAATAGTGTTAATGATAGCCATACATGTGTATAATTTTGCTAGGAGTGTGTTGGAAATTTGGTAATTGAGTGTAAGCAGTGAGTTGTGTTTAAAGTTCTGAAAAAAGAGTGTTGTGCAGTGAATTGTGCCTACAGTTTTGCAAAGTGTGTGTTACAAAATTGCAAACTGAGTGCAAAGCAGTGTTTGTGCTTTTAGTTTTGCAAACTCAGAGAGTGGTTTTGCTATACGTATTAATAGTTTTAGAAATTGTGCTACAAGAATCACGATTATCGCTTAAGCATTCAGAAAAAACTGTAAGTGTAAATAATTTTGCAAAACTAAAAGCTCTGTTTAGTCTGTTTAATTACAACGTTTCAACTTTTGTTTTCTCTGTTGTCAGAATTTATGATGGATCTTCTCTGTGTGTTTCCCTGCTATTTAACAAATGTTCAGATTTCTTTTTTTCAGTGTTTTAGAAAGTTTACTTTCTTCTCTAAATGAGGAACATGTTTTTTCAACCCTTGTGTCTGAAATCTTGCAGTCTATAAAATTATAACATTTAAAGAGCCACACAGATGGGAAATAAAAAATTACTCGTATTACAGTGTACGATGTAGCTATCCATCAGTGTAAACAATGTGGAAAGTAATTAAACCAAAAAGTACACGATTTATAAAGTTATTGGCTTCTAAAGTAAGGAGTCGACTCTGAATCGCTGAAACGAGTCGTTATAGATTTCAAATCTTTTGCCCATCTCTATGTACGTCACTAGGAACACTTTGCATAATAATCTCCGCCCCCCCCCTTTATAACTTTATTTAGACCAACAAGCATCTCCGAATCACAACGCCAAGTATGATTATGAAGTTATGTGTTTGTTTTCTCCCGAACGTCTTATCAGTATGTGTGCTGTCTGCAGCCTGTCCGCGGTGATCTTCATTTACAAAAACGTCATTAAAATGAAGTGTAACAAGTGCTGCTAACAGATATTCTGTGATAAAGTAATCCATATGAAAACAACGTGATGTCCAATCTTCCACGTCTCCCTTCATTATATCTAATGTGAGCACGCCCCGCGCTGAACGCGCTATTCAGATTCAAACTGAAGCGCGCGGCTTGAATACACACACACAGAAGAAAAAGCAGCGAGACTGTTCAAGTTTTTTATTTTACTGTTTGCTTCGCGATCAGAGGAATAAGACATAATTCACCCCAAACAGATGCTAACGCATTGTTTACCATGAAGTTGTGTGCGGAACAACCAATCAAAACTGACTATGTTAGTTGACCAATCAGAACACAGTATGCTACCGAAAGGTGGGGTTTAAGGAAACTGAATCTTTTGAACAGTTTGAGTTAATTTTAAAATGATATTTTGACAAAATGACAATGTTTTTTAACCTTGGATGGATTTAAACCTATTGTACAGGACTTATAAACAGTGATAGGAAGCTTAGAATTTTCATCTTACTGGCTCTTTAACTCATTTTAAATTATGCAGCAGTTATTTTTTTACTATAGGAAGAGTAAAGCAGGAAGCATGACACTGTGGCCGGAATAACTAACCACACACAGCTCAATGTTTCTCAAGGCCAAGAGCACTTCACACTCATTGTAAATTAATAAGAATAGTTCTCAATCTGAAATCTGTTCAAGCTTTAATCCAATCTACAAATTAGATCATGAAATAATTTTAACTCAGATTAATGTTTCACGTCCACATTTATTTGGCAAGTGTTTGTGTAATGTGTCCACATTAGTACAGTTATGGGTTATTTTGAAATAATGACCTGCTGACTGTACATACATATTTTCATATTGCGAAAAACACCATTTTTTTTTTCTTTTTTTTAAGATTTCACTGACTCATGAGGTGAAGGAAAAATAAAGATCTTCATCCAGTTGTCCAACACAATGACAGATGTCCATGTATCAAGGACATATTCTCTGAAGTTATTGTTGATATAGTTGATGTTGAGGGTTTGAAATCTGTTGACTCAAATCTGAAGACTGGCTCTAACTTTTGACAACTATCTGTAGTGTCAACCAGTAAATCTACAGATCGTAAACTGAGGCAAAACAATTGGGTAAAACTGTATTCTAGCCATTGATAGATGCTTTAGAAATATTTTACATTGTTTGTTCATGTTAACTAATATAGGTCAATAATGTTCACAAATGTAACCTTCTTTTTAAAGTATGACCATTAGTTCTTTGCAATAGACCACCTTCCATTCACTATTTTTACACTTTCAGATATTTTCCTTATTGTTTTCACCTGTCAACATACTGATTATTTGATATTGATTAATGATTTAGCATCTAGCTAGGTATGTTACATTTTAAAAGTGTTAAAACTATTACTCTTTCTGAAAATGTGTATATAAAGATCCTCCGTGAAATATTCTTGGGGCAGTTTCATTCTCTAAGCCACAGAAATGACTGACAGACATCTTCCTGTATGAGATGATGGTCTGATGAGTGTCAGACACACGCTGCTGTCTTGAGAAGAAAAGATGCTCATGAAACTGATGAAGACTGTAGACCTGAAGAAAACAAAGATAAAACAAGTGAAACACAGCTTTTCAAAACTCATTTGAGCAATTTATAAATGATCGTGTATATTTATAGCTGTTAATGTATAAAAATGACATATATTTTAATTATATGGAACAAAAGTGATTTTTACAGAGCAGTAGTTTGATTGCACAACATGTTTCCATCAAGAAGTGAGTCAGTGATGTTTGTTGGAGGCCAGTGACAGACATGATGTGGTAAACATGATGGAGGTGTGTGTTTAACTGACTTACACAGACTGTTACTGTGTGTTTGTCACAGTCAGAGATCATCTTCACCTGTATAGATCATGCAGAGTTGTAGAATTTAGATTAAAATGTATAACAATGTACGAATTCAATAACAGATCCCATGTAAGCTGAATAATAACCTGTTTTGTGGTAAATAAACTTTCAGCCTCCGGGTCTGTTTCACAGAGATCAGAGTTTTTCTTCATCTGCCTCAGTTTACTGTTGTTGTGTACAGTGTTGAAGCATTGGGAGAACAACAGAATGCAGCTCAGTTCATTATGGACAGCAAATATCATAATATATAACAATAATAAAATGATGAACAACAGAGGGCATCAATTTATATATATATATATATATATATATATATATATATATATATATATATATATATATATATATATATATATATATATATATATTTCCTTAGATTAACCTGTTAACTGTCACCCCGTCCCAAATCCAGAACGCCTACGTTGGCTATACTAGATTTCAAATCTAATCTAATCTTGACAAACTATATATCGTTGGAAAGGTCTAAGACTCCCAAATATATATTTTACCAATATTTTTTGTAAAAAATTATGTAGGAAATGTAATAGATGAATTTATGACAAGAGTGCACCCTCATAAATCTACATTACAAAAGGAGCTTTGACCTTTGTTTAAAAAAGACTTCCTCGTTGCCTTTTTCTCTATCACATTTTAGAAATCATCAGAAGTTATATATCACTTGAAAACATAAAATCTCAAAATTCATCCTTTAAAACCCATTTTAAAATCAGACATTGCATTACCATGTAAATGATACATCAAAATCATGTTACAAAATGTTTTCAGTCATGAATTATAAAAATTTAGGTTTGTATCATGCACATTAAAGTCTATCTTCAAAAACGTGAGTGACAATTAAATCTGCAGTCGGTAACTTTTTACGCTCTAGCGGTTAATAAACAGAACTGCTTGCGTCTTGTGGAAGAACATCGTAGCCGGATCTACTTCTCTCTGTTTATGTCTATGAAGAATCACAAAGGTACTGGGTTACTCTGCCGCGGTACCCCAGAAGCAATCTAAAATAGTCCCAATATAAACACTTATTATAGGTGTACCCTAATGATTCAGGACAAACCAAAAACACGGTTTGGAAAATGGATTCATGGTGTACTCGCTTATTATATAAATTTTTCTACATTTTGAACACAAACAAAGTTACGGACCGCAGCTCTGATTGGTTGTTTTTTACCGGGAGCGATTGAATTTCTGCAAATGGCAATAGGACACTGGGAGGAGCTTGATTTTTTTCCACAGATTATCTGTCTCATATTCTACTGTCAGGACATAAAGACAGGTTTAATAAATATGTAAAAAAAAAAAATATTTTTTTACAAAAGTTACCTACTGCAGCTTTAAGGGGTTAAGATAAAAATGTTATTCTTATTTTTATCAAGGATTTTCATATTTCAAGATCAAAAGTCTGGTATAAGGAAAATATTCACTTTAACAAATTCTGTTGACTGTACGTAATGTTGAACTGACATGTACTAACTGTTATTAGAGTATTAGTAGAGTATTAGTAGACTGCTAGGGTTAGGGTTAGTAGAATAAGTTGACATGTACATGTGAAGTAACATGAAGAATATCTGTTGGGAGACATCATAATAAAGAGTTAACAGATATTAAGCAGACAGTCTAATGAGAGTTAACATACTGGTGCAACGTTACTTATCGTCAACAGAATGTTCAAAGGGGATCATCAAAATACAGTGTTACCGGAAAAGGTGTTAAAACATATGCAGAAAAGGATTTTGAAAAGTAGTGGAAATAAATTATGATGGCATTATAAAACGTGTTCAATAAAAACACATTTCACCATAAAAAGATATACAGTGTTGTAACAGATATGCAGGTCAGCGATTCATGGGTTAAATTCTGTTTTATAAATTCAGACTGTTGGTACTAAATGCCAGCCTGGCTGGACTTAAATTACTTTACGATACCCATGCGAGCCTCAAAGGATACCTGAAACCCCCCCCCCCAAATTCCTCCAACACACTGGAGACAAAGGAAACCTTTTTGTATAAGTTCCTTACTTTCATTTTATTATTAATATGTATTTTAATTATGTTTTTGGATTGCATAAAATGGTTAATCCTTGTTATGTGAAGAGTATAAGTTGCAAGCTCATACTTTAGGAAATGTCTCTCCTCACTTTAACTTTCTCAAAAGGAAATGTTCTGCAACCCCCACACTCCTTGGTAGCTCGTAAAATTTTACGACCACACAGGACAGGAGAGAAGCCAAGTCACTGGCTTCTTTTGAACAATGCATTCTATGGAATGTATTCATTAACTTTCTGTTTTCATGTTTTATAAATGTATTACGTATTCCCTTTTGGTACATTTAGATGTTTCCCAACATCTGCAGTGTTATCATGTGTTAAACAAATCTTTAAATGTGTAATTCGATCTAAAAATTAGATCTTTGGTCATATATATATTATGTCTAGTCTTGTTCTAATCGTCATGCTTTGACAGACCCATTTATCTAGAGCAAAGTAATGAAAAATGTATTTAATCTGGAATAATGAACTTGCTTTAATATTCCTGATGAAATCGGACAGGCCCTAAATCATCAGGGGGTTGTCTCAACCGAGACAAAGGAACTTTCCCTCCGCTTCAGATCGCGGACATTCATTGGATGCTCCCTCGAAAAATGGGCGTGAACTATTTCAAGCTATAAGAATTGACCAAACAAGGTCCACCTTCTCTTCTTGCGCTCTTCTTGCTCTTCTTCCCGTTCTCCGTTCTCGGACACGTCGCTCCGCGCGGCCTCGGGCCGCGCTCAGTTCTCCTCCCCCCTCAGCACACGGACTGAGGAGAGGAAAGCCATTTTCATGGCTCATTTGGAAACTTTCATTTTCGTTGTTTTGTTTTCTTTTCTTTACTAAGTTTATTCAACTATTCGCCTCTCCACACAATGAAGACGAATTCTGGAACATTGTTTGTTGAACCTTTCAAATACCGCGCGAAGATGAACGAACACCTCTTTGCAACAAAGGAACACGTGACTCCACGCTCACGCCAAGATCCAGCGCAGCTTGCACGCGCGTCACACGGCCTCCGGCCCACGCGCGCAGTTTTCAAAGGACCACGTGACATCACACGTGCGTCGCCGGTACCACGCTCACCCACTGGGCCATGCAAGTATCGTTTTCTATGGAGATTTAAATGCTGCTTTAAAGTGTTGCTATTATTTGATTCGTTGTTGGTTCCACTAAGGTTTACTGACTGATTTTCATACCTGAGCTCATTCTGTGATCTCTCTCGCTTTCTCCACTTCTCTCTCTCTCTCTCTCTCTCTCTCTCTTTTATTTGGATTCCGTTATGTCTTGTAAATGTTTATTGTCTGTATTTTCGTACGCATATTTACTCTGTGTGATTTGTAGTTTGATGTATTACTAGTTGAATTATTAAAAACCCATATATAAAATGATTGGCCTGGACTCCACCCCCCTCACATTACGAGTCACTGAAATGTTTTGGTCTTTAGCTACAAGCTCTAAATTTAGAAACTAAATTTATCATAAGGATAGGATAATATTTTCATGGCCAGAGAATACTTTTCCTTGAATTATAAGGCGTGATAACTTTATTGAAAATTGATAGGTCTACAGTGGTGTGCTGGACATACCACGGTTTGATCTGCAGTAATTTACAGTAAGAGATCACAATAATTGATATGAAGAATGTAATATTGACATATTAATGAGTAAATTACAGTGCCCTGTGATTAGTATTGGTATTGGCAATTGAGCTATTTTTCATAATCAATAAAATTAAATGTAACTGTCATCTGAGATATATATTAATCAAATTCTTGATTAATTATTCAAATTCCCTATATATCATTTGAGTTAATTACTATGTAAAACTAAATGTTGTTACATTTTGGTGGAGAATGCGGGCATTTCAAACTTCGTTTTGTGAGCAATCAATCTGTGTATATGGTTTTTAATAATTTCTGCACGTGCGCTATGAAATTATGTAACGTTACTGGTGAGATAAGTCGCAAGACGCGAACTCACTCAACTGACTGAGGCAAAAAGCTGGTCAGTAAGCACCTAGGTATTTATAGAAACTTAACAGTATAGTCACTGTTATTTTTAATGAAAGTAAACTGCAGTATAATGTTAAAAGTATCCTGTTAAGAAAGACCAAAATCTTTTTACAGTGAGAACATTTTAATATGAATAATTAAAAGATGAAGAAATCTTTTATTAGTTGCAACATGTAAATCTGAACATGAGCGATGTTCCTCTGATTCAGTAAAAAGGCCTTCTTATTAAATATCGTTATTGAATTCATGGTAAACCACATGATATTCAAAAAAAATAAACGATAAAAACTCCTGGTCTAGAATTGGCTTAGCTACCCGATTTTAAACCTAAAACATTTAAATCATAAGTGCTATTTTGATAAATGTCTATTGGAGTCAACAGTTGGAAAATTCCTGTTTTTATTACATTTGTGTTTCGGAAGTGAACGGATCCTTCCTTCAACCTATGTTAATATAGCACCTCAGAGATTAAAACTTTCTGTTTGTTACTTGTGATTTTTTTGATGCAGAAAATCAGCCTGACAAACGATCAGATAAATTCTAAGTTATATTGAAATTGTAATTCCTCTATCTAAACACTAGAGGGAACGTGTGGGTTAGAAATTTCAGGGTACACCCTGCTTTCTGATTCCAGCTTGCATGAGTGCAAAGCTGCCAACCTGTGGCCATTTCAGATAATGCACTCTGATTGCTAATTTATAATCCCCTGTGATGTATATTTGAATTGGATGTCTAAATTCTCGATAATTATTTGCATTTACAGCTTTGCTCGTGCGAATATTATTACAGGGAAACAAAAGAATGTTCTCTGCCTTTGACTGTTTACATTTACTTTGAGTTTGGTTCAAACATGATTTGAATTAAAATGTAATTGTTAATAGTGGAAATCTAGATGTGTCAGGTCAACCACTGATTGACCCACTTAGAAGGTAAGCCATCTAGTGGCAGTCTCCTGTTAAATCGACTAACAGACCTCTGTCTTTTCCATTCTGTTTTGAAATTGCATGTCCACTTTTACCCTCTTTGATTAATCTCACACTGTTTGATTAATTTCATGATCATTAATGATAACTTACAAGCTATCAATGGTTATTATAGGATCTTATTCAGATTTTCCTTTTAATTCTTACATGCTTATTTTAAATTTTGATTTAAACCAGTTTTGAATTTTTAATTTGAATTAAGTTTTCTGCTCAGCAGGTTAAAGACAGAGAAGCAGCACTTTCCCCCCCTTGTGGTGAAAACCAGCTACTCCTTCTCCCTTGTTTCATTACTGTCTTTTAATTTGATGTTTATTATTTTGCTTCTCTCTTTTGACTTAGGTTATTTTGATAATTACCATTATTATCATAAATTCCTTTGTTTTGTTTTATCATGATTAGGTAAAGCTGTTACCTTTCCTCTCTACATATATAGTTACTCAATTGATGTTAAACAAACCAAACCTTAATTAACTTTAAGTTTCCTTTGTTCATCCTTTGTGTATTTGATTGTAGAACTCCCTTGGTGATTGGACAGTCATCTCAGGTTTCCAGTGAGCAAGGCTGCCCGACCGGTGTTACCGATACTGGCTGCGAGTGAAACTCGGTCCCTCTTGTCTCAAGAGACATCAGCAATTTTGGCACTCCAAAGGTTGTGCTAAAAGTCACAAGCCGTGCTGTCCTGCGACACGCCAGAGTAACGGAGGACCGGGGACACTGCGGTTCAGTGTTTGGGGAGCACCGGGGAGGTTGACCAAGCCACTGGTTCCCACCTGAATGACTTCAATTCAACCAGGTGAACCAAAAATGATAAAACCTATCCACTTATTATAAGGCACAGAATATTAGATATGCCCCCGGATATAAGTGTTCTGACCCTTTTGCTTCTTTAAGCCACACCATATTTCTAGGTTTCCTACCCAGATAGCCCACTCACCTGTTGGCCCTATCTTAAAACCTAGCAGTAGGCTCAGGCCTCCTTATTCCCACTAACACATTGTGTTTCTATTGTTTTCATCTCATTTCAAGTGTTGTGTTTCACTTTGATCTTTTTCTACCACCTGTTCTGTTGTGATTTGTTTCTTTCATTTCACATAGAGACAGTAACCTGGGAGCCACCAACGAAGTTAAATAGTAGAGCGACCACCAGCAGCCGGTGTCATCACACGACCCGCTAGGCTACTGCCTGTCAAATCTCCATTTCAGGTCCTTCGTTGACCCAAGTTAATTGGCTACTTAACTGTCTGACTGTTTGCATCAGTCAGCCCCACAATTCTCATAAACGGCACAGCCCGTATGAATATAGCTCGTTAAATGTAGAACGAACTTGCATTGGTCTTTTTGTGTGTGTGTGCTGTGCTTCTCTCACCGACAGAGAATCAGGATGTTCCAGGCATCCAGTCCAGCAGTCCACGGGGGCCACCTCTCGACATGGTTGAAAGCAGTGACGACCCCCTTCCTGCCCAAGGACGCCAGTAACCTGCAGCACCCAGAGCAACTAGACACCGAGCTAGATGAACTGATGGCACGCGATCCAAACCAAAGCGACTACTACAGAGAACTCGCCAGGATCTTCGGAAGCCTAGTTCACATTCTCGTCACCCAGGCACGGCTCAGTGAACGGAGCAACATCGCGGAGGAGGCCTGGAAGGACCAGGCCCCAACCCAGAGTCATCTTGATCAGCTTCTCCTCGAGACCCAGAACCAGCGCGAGAAAGAGGACGACACAGATCCAGAGCTACAGAAAGGAGGTGAAAGACTTCACAATGCCCTGCAAGATCTTCGCCTCGACACAGATCAAAGAGAACAGCTGGAGAGAGAAGCCAGAAAAGACCTCAACAAAAAACTCCAGCAAGGCGACGCTCTCCTAAAAAGAGCAGAGACTGAACTAAAAAAAAAAAAAAGACTATAAAACCTGGGCCTGCAAAACACACTTGCAAGCGGCCCAAACTAAATTCAACAAGCTTACTCTGCAGAGAGACAAGCTCCAAGATGAACTTTACACTGTTCACACAGAACTGAGACAATTTCACAGATTACAGAGTGGCTGGATCGGAGAAACGCACACCACAAAATTTCTCCCGGGCCGCCACTCCAACCCTTTCAGCCAAGAACCCAGAGCTGGAAAAGGGGGTGTAGTCTCCCTTCTAAGGAAATCACCAGCCAGCTTACAAGAACATCTGTCAATAACGGAGGGAAGAGAACCCTTCCAGAGAACGCATGTCACCAAACCCTGCACTGCTCACAGAGAACTTCACAAGCTAGCCAGAAGCATCTCTACATTCATTCCAGATCCTGCAGGAGGACATGATGTTCATGCTTCTTTACAAGCCATTGACTTTCATTTGCAAACTGTCGCCAACGTGACAGATGTGAACACATTGTACCTGTTAAAAATCACGGCCAGCCGTGATGTGCATTGCTTTCTGGATCGTCAACCAGAGACTGTCAAAGCGTACTACCAGCAACTGCTACAGACTTTGATTCTTGAATTCTCTGATCCAAACTCAGATCATGGGCTCCTTATTGCTATGGACCTCAAACAGGGCCGATTTGAAAACCCACAGACTTTCTGTAGTCAGCTACGAAACACCTACTTCGGAGCATGCAACGAACCAGGTATGGAACAGGATTTCAACTTAAAAACTCTGTTCCTCCCAAACCTACATGCCAGTTGGAGTTTTCATCTCAGAGTCCCAGCGTGTCCCCGTAACAGAACTACACAAGAGTTACGGAACTTAGCCCACAAAGCTTGCACCAAGCAAAAGACTATTTGTGAAAAGACTGTGAAAAACCCCAACGTCTCTGTCTCTGAGCACTGCTTGGAGTTAACCCTAGATGGCGCTCTACAACACCACAGTCACAGACATTTTTACAGAGAGTCAATACCATTCCAAGCCAGCAGAGGGCAACACAGTGCAGCCACGTCTGAGACAGCAGAGATCCTGAGGGTGCCGAAAGTGCTTCTTCACATGAAAACTCACAAGGAAGATGAGCCAAGCACCCAGAACACTGCCTGTCATCTACAGACCACAGAGCTAACTGTTACAGCTAACTGAACGAGACAGCACAGGTCCTCACACCAGGTACCACAAACACAAGGTACCAGAAAATGCTGTTTTGACTACCTGCCTTCGCAGCGAGCTACACAAGACCGGTCCTCATCACCCACCGATCGTCCCACCTGCCCTAATGCCAACATTCCTGGGCAGCCCTGTCAAAAAGGGGGTGGGTCAAAAAGGAGTCAACAGGGAAGACCTGATCGACACAGGATTAAACCTGACGGTGATCTCATCTTACCTTTTCAAAAGACTCCAATTTGAAGCTAAGAGACAAGTTCGAACTCTTACACCTCAAATTTATGAACTGAATGTACAGACAGGATGACATCCAGTTTGAACAGGTTGTTTCCATTCACCTGACATTCGTTCCGATGAGTCTAATACATCCCATGTATGTCCCACCAATGAACACTCATACATTGCTCATCGACAAAGACCTGCTAGAACACTTTGACCCTTTTCTGAACTTCAAACAGCTAAAAGACTTTGCTCAAGTGCGAGAACCTCTTTCTCTCCAGCCACACAGGTTGCTAGAGCCAGACTGTCAGGTCGCAGAGGTCACGGGAACTCCCACAGAGCCAGACGGTCAGGTCACAGAGGTCACGGGAACCCCTGCAGCCAGCCATGAGAAAAACGCCCTAACAACAGGCCCAAGTTCAAGCCTCGGTACCTTAGTCAACAAACAGGGTACGGTGGTACCAGCTTACACCAAAGGGGTTGCTGTTCGGCTCAACCTGCAAGGTGGTCAAACCTTACACCACACGCTGGGTTTCTTCCAATCCTCACCTGAATGTGTGGAACTCGGACTCACACTTGCAAACAAGCATGTCAAACACCAACACCTGTTCCAGCAATGTGATAACATCACAAAAACACACAATGTGATCGTGTACTGGAAGAAGGAAAAAGGACACTCAAAGTTACCAAGTCTAGACGAGGACTTTAAAGATCACACTGACACCCTTGCCAAAACTGGCACACTAAACAACATTCTGTGGTCACTCCCAACCCACCCACCCACATTCAAGGTTGAAGTGATTACACACAGCACAAGAACTTTACTAGCTAAACTGCCTACCTCAGAATCGCTTACGCAGGCTCCGTTGTCTACACAGACCAACATAGCGGACATGCGGGCTTCTGAAACCTTGATAATGACTTTGTTTTACCACCTCTCAGACCCCTCCATCCACCCTGGCAACCAGTCTACAGTCACTGACAACCAAAGCCCCAGACCACTGCATGATACACAAACCATGCTGCATGCACAGAACAATATTGTGGGTTGTGCACCGTCTGACATCACAATGCCAGGGCGTGTAATGCCACGGAGCAAAAGGGGGATAAGGCCAATATATTTCCATGACGCAGCATGTGCTGCACCACGCAGCACCAGAGCCACTGACAAAACACTGAAGCAAGCGTCATGCCAGCAGCAAGATGTGGCAAAACATGGGCGAGGGCGAGCTAAACCCAGTCACCGCCCACGAAGCAAAGAGACTGTCCTGTCCAACCAAAGACAGGCCTTGTTTGTTTCTTTCTCCCCTTTCTCTCTCTCTCTCCCTATTATCTGTACCAGGATGCTGCTGTGGTTTGCCGTGCCGTGCTGTCAGCCAAAGAGAGGACAGCTGCCACCGAGAAAACCGCTGAGACTCCTGACTACCGATGACAGGGCACACTACCCCAGCACTGTAACCGAATACAGCTGTACAAGGTTCCGATGGAGAGAGGACTCCCTCACTCACACTGAGGCCGATGTCAAACACCTGTTCAGCCAACATAAGAAAGTGACGGTTACACAAATGGAGTTAGGTGGACACCACCACCGCTCCAAACAGTTCCCGGGAGCTTTGCTTAGAGCTGCTGCTGCCGCCAGAATGTTTAACATTGTTATGTCCAGTGTCAATGCAGCGAACCAGACTGTAAACTCCTTTAAACCACTGTTTACTGCCTTCCAGAAGGACTTTACCCAGACTCAGCTGTTTAACAGCATTAACAACAGCCATGCTGTGGGAGGTTAGCTCCTCCAAAGACAGCCTAACCACGAGTAAAACCCCACCATACATGATACCCTTAAGCCTTGTGTTAACTGTGCTGTCTTACACCATCACCATGCCAGCTGACCTGCTACGAATGCACCTGGCCAACTCTCTGGATAGCGCCTTCCTACGGCACGCAAACCCCAAACAGGGAGAAGTGAACGTGCTCCTGAACCAACTCATCAGCGAGTCAAACCAAGTCTACAGACCTAAAGACATTGTCAGTGTCAGGATGTGGAAGAGCAACACCCACACCAAAACACACATTCCAAATGTGGTGGCCTACCACGACAGCAACACACAGCTGTACCTGGCCCCAAACATGCACATGTGTACTTTAACCAAAGACATTCATTATCTCTGCCTTAGCAAACCCTTCCTCAGACACAACTCTGAAGGAATCTGCGAGCTGCAACCCTGGGTCAGCGATACGCGCTGCCCTGCCGAAGCCAAGCCTCGTACACAAGTCACAGAAATGCAAGCAGAGATTGTGGGTAACAGATGGCTCGTCAACACTCCTGTGCGCTCAGCTATGCTGACCTACGACCAGCATGACACCGCCACCCGTGCCAACCTGCTGGACCAAGTACTGAAAGGTACCACCCAACACATTGACATTACTCCTGTCGATACAGCCCTCCAAGCACTGTCTCGACAGCCCATTCTGAACCAGTCATCTGCGGTCCTAGCCTGGACTGCTGCCGACACTGCACGGTGCATCTCCACCGTCATTGGTCCCGCCCTTACTCTTGGCGTGACCTTCATCCTATACAGGATACTCAACGAGATGCAAACCTCTACAGCCAAACTCACGACAACTGTGGCTGGAGGTCTCCGATGGAATCCCCGGAAAAGGGACGCAAAGTCAAAGACAATACCGAACCTCACCAAGCTGAATCCTCAGCTTCAGGAACCACCTGTCATCATGACCCACCTGCTGCATGACCATCACGATTCACCTGTCATCTGCCCATCCGGATGATTGCCGTCCGATGATGTCCACACAGGGACTTCATCTGACGTAAAGGGGGAGATGTAACAGATATGCAGGTCAGCGATTCATGGGTTAAATTCTGTTTTATAAATTCAGACTGTTGGTACTAAATGCCAGCCTGGCTGGACTTAAATTACTTTACGATACCCATGCGAGCCTCAAAGGATACCTGAAACCCCCCCCCCCAAATTCCTCCAACACACTGGAGACAAAGGAAACCTTTTTGTATAAGTTCCTTACTTTCATTTTATTATTAATATGTATTTTAATTATGTTTTTGGATTGCATAAAATGGTTAATCCTTGTTATGTGAAGAGTATAAGTTGCAAGCTCATACTTTAGGAAATGTCTCTCCTCACTTTAACTTTCTCAAAAGGAAATGTTCTGCAACCCCCACACTCCTTGGTAGCTCGTAAAATTTTACGACCACACAGGACAGGAGAGAAGCCAAGTCACTGGCTTCTTTTGAACAATGCATTCTATGGAATGTATTCATTAACTTTCTGTTTTCATGTTTTATAAATGTATTACGTATTCCCTTTTGGTACATTTAGATGTTTCCCAACATCTGCAGTGTTATCATGTGTTAAACAAATCTTTAAATGTGTAATTCGATCTAAAAATTAGATCTTTGGTCATATATATATTATGTCTAGTCTTGTTCTAATCGTCATGCTTTGACAGACCCATTTATCTAGAGCAAAGTAATGAAAAATGTATTTAATCTGGAATAATGAACTTGCTTTAATATTCCTGATGAAATCGGACAGGCCCTAAATCATCAGGGGGTTGTCTCAACCGAGACAAAGGAACTTTCCCTCCGCTTCAGATCGCGGACATTCATTGGATGCTCCCTCGAAAAATGGGCGTGAACTATTTCAAGCTATAAGAATTGACCAAACAAGGTCCACCTTCTCTTCTTGCGCTCTTCTTGCTCTTCTTCCCGTTCTCCGTTCTCGGACACGTCGCTCCGCGCGGCCTCGGGCCGCGCTCAGTTCTCCTCCCCCCTCAGCACACGGACTGAGGAGAGGAAAGCCATTTTCATGGCTCATTTGGAAACTTTCATTTTCGTTGTTTTGTTTTCTTTTCTTTACTAAGTTTATTCAACTATTCGCCTCTCCACACAATGAAGACGAATTCTGGAACATTGTTTGTTGAACCTTTCAAATACCGCGCGAAGATGAACGAACACCTCTTTGCAACAAAGGAACACGTGACTCCACGCTCACGCCAAGATCCAGCGCAGCTTGCACGCGCGTCACACGGCCTCCGGCCCACGCGCGCAGTTTTCAAAGGACCACGTGACATCACACGTGCGTCGCCGGTACCACGCTCACCCACTGGGCCATGCAAGTATCGTTTTCTATGGAGATTTAAATGCTGCTTTAAAGTGTTGCTATTATTTGATTCGTTGTTGGTTCCACTAAGGTTTACTGACTGATTTTCATACCTGAGCTCATTCTGTGATCTCTCTCGCTTTCTCCACTTCTCTCTCTCTCTCTCTCTCTCTCTCTCTCTCTCTCTCTCTCTCTCTTTTATTTGGATTCCGTTATGTCTTGTAAATGTTTATTGTCTGTATTTTCGTACGCATATTTACTCTGTGTGATTTGTAGTTTGATGTATTACTAGTTGAATTATTAAAAACCCATATATAAAATGATTGGCCTGGACTCCACCCCACTCACATTACGAGTCACTGAAATGTTTTGGTCTTTAGCTACAAGCTCTAAATTTAGAAACTAAATTTATCATAAGGATAGGATAATATTTTCATGGCCAGAGAATACTTTTCCTTGAATTATAAGGCGTGATAACTTTATTGAAAATTGATAGGTCTACAGTGGTGTGCTGGACATACCACGGTTTGATCTGCAGTAATTTACAGTAAGAGATCACAATAATTGATATGAAGAATGTAATATTGACATATTAATGAGTAAATTACAGTGCCCTGTGATTAGTATTGGTATTGGCAATTGAGCTATTTTTCATAATCAATAAAATTAAATGTAACTGTCATCTGAGATATATATTAATCAAATTCTTGATTAATTATTCAAATTCCCTATATATCATTTGAGTTAATTACTATGTAAAACTAAATGTTGTTACAGTGTATATACAAATGTAGTGATATTTGGTTACTTGGGAAGGATATTCATCTTTAAAATCAACCTTAAAAATACAAACAATAATGACTGACCTGTGAATGCAGATGCTGATGGTAATGATAAGACAGATGAATATGATGATGATGATGATGATGATGTACAGCGGCATTTGTTTGAGGGATTCTGGTCTGGTTGTGTTTACTAAAGGAGTCCAAGACATATGATATCAGTCAACCAGCACTACGTACTATAAATTATAAAACTAAATCCAGTAAATAAAATCAAGTAATAACCTGTTATTGTTAATGTCCATCTTATTGCTGCTGGGTAACAGCTGTAGTTTCCTGCATCGGACGCTTGTATTTGATGTATTGTTAACTCTCTTGGAGCTGCTGGGTCGATCTGAATCCTGTTTGAGCTGAAGTTTCTCATTGTTCTGTTACTTTCAGGGTCCTGCCTAAAAATCACGAAGCTGTTCATTTTCCATGTGAAATCATGATCATATTGGGTTTTGTTGCAGTGAAGTGTAACTGTTTCCCCCGTAAACACTGTTTTGTTGATGTGCTGCTTAATCATTGGCTCTTGATTAGATTTGGAATAATCTGAAGAAAAGACAGAAAATCACAATCACTGCAGGTTTGCAGTAATTTCACTGGATGGCAAAACTGTGAAAATTATTTAACAGTCATCATGTAGTAGAAACAACGCACACTTCCAAATACGTGTGTGACACATTTGTTCATATGTTGACCTGATCAAAGCACATTCAAACACAATCATAAAATCTATCAACAACCTCATGAATGTTAAGTTAGTATTTACTTATTTCATAATTTCAACACTATGCTGAACTTTATACCCATATCAACATGTATATGGTACATCCTGTTAATTGGTTTTGAGACATCATAAACAAGAGATGAGGAGAACATTTTATAATAAATCAGTGGATGTAGTATATTAAATCAGTACCTGCATGAATCAGGAAAATAATGATGATAGAGAGATCCAGATGAAGAATCCTGGCTTGAACATTCGCCATAACAGAGCTGTGACTGGATCATGCAGACGTGCTGCAGAGACTGAACGAATAAAGAAAGACGAGAAGAATGAGGGCAATGCCAAAGACAGCAGATGAGTTTACTGCTAGAGTAAAGTGATGACTAAATGATCTGGAATACCTGATACAAATCCTGATTTCACACTGTCATCCATGTTTCAAATAGACTACGGTAAAATGAATAAATTGATTTAAGTAATCTTCAAATGGTGTACTTTACCAGGATCTCAGAATAAATGTGATGGTATTTAATTTCAACATATTTATTTATTATATAATTTTTACTTGTTATTATTATTGATTTTAAGTATAACATTTTAAAGTTTATTTATTTATTTTTAATGCTTACACACAGATTTTAAACTATGGTTCCATTTCTCAAAACTCTACACACAAAACCACAAACTACACACACACACACACACACACACACACACACAGACACACACACAAACACACGGTATATAATAAGATATAGTACATATACTATATATACAATGTAAACAGAAATGCAAGGGGGTAAATAAAATATATATTTTTTATTATAATATATTTTGATTGCTGCTAGTTTTAAAAAAGATGTAGAGAGCTGTGTTTTTAGAGTTTGGCAAAAAGTTTGTTTTACAATAGCAAACTTAGTTTAAACCATGCAAAAGTAGTTAGTCTTGTTCTAAAAGATTAAGTCTATATTTCAATGGTTTCACTGTGTAGGCCTCAAGTACCACTTTTAGCATCTTTTGCCGTGTATTAAGAGAGTATTGAACAAGGAACTCATGATGCTAAACACGTTATATGGTGAAGATTCACTAAGAGTCACAGGAAAAGATGAACAGGAAGCAAGTAGCCACAGAGAGCTGCTAACAGAAACAGCATTCACACGATTCAACATGCTACAGTCAAACATATAAAGCACATGAAGCACATTTACAAAATACATCAAACTCTGCCTGCTGTATCCCTGGAAATGGTGGCCAAAAAACTGAAATGTTAACCATTTTAATATACTGAGCTTACACAAAACATGTTGGAAATACATGAACATTGACTGAGAGGTGATACATCATTTCCAATTCTCAACTCTATGATTAGCCTCTTTTATTATAAATTATGACATTTGTACACCAAAATATAAACTCATCTCAGATCACAAGTCATGATGTTTGAGGTTTGTAGCGCCATATTTAACATGTTTTTATTTTAGATTAAAAAAAGTTTAACATTTTATCATACAAAATGACTGTGTTTCTTAGAGGATTTACGATAACATACCTGTATATCATAAAATGCTGACATCACAAATATAACAGATTTTGCTGCAGCCTTGTGTCCAAATCACAGTCGTGTTGTTATTCAAAACAATGACACTCCTATGATAATATATGATAACTTACAATATTTGATTGAAATTATTATTATTATTATAATAATAATAATTATTATTATTATTGTGCACAGCTGTGTTGTAACACCAACACCATAATAAACTGATGAAACTGATGTCACTGACCTACAACTTGCAAGTATATGGTGTAATTAGGAATTATCAGAATTTAAACCATATTTAACATAGTTAAAATGAAATAGATTTTTGTTATTGTCTCTGTATTATTTATTTAAAACAAGTGTGTATTCATGTACAAGGTGAAATGCTGTGTGTTAAATGTTTCTTTATTTCTTTTATTCCTTGTGGTCTGTTTCCTGCAGAGTTTAGCTCCATCCCTAATCAAACACATCTGAACAAGATGAACTTCAGGAACTTCAGAAAGTTACAGGCAGGTGAGTTTGATCAAGGTTGGAGGTAAAGTCTGAAGGAAAGTGGACTTCAGTTGAGAAACACTGTTATAAAGTCTCTCATTCATCTTTCCTGTTGTTATTGTTGCATTACTGAATCAGCTCAGTGTTCGTTATGGCGCCACCTTGTGTTTTCCTGCAGTATAAGAACTCAAGGGCTTCTGAAGTCAGCAATGTGTCAAATAGTTTTTGTGTTCACATTTGTTATAGTTCTTTGCAACAAACCACCTTTCAGTCACTCTGTTTGCCCTGATGGATCTTTGCTGTATTCTTTTCAAAACAACATCCTGGTTATTGATTGATAGTAATAAATAGTCTAGTATCTAGTTATATTATCAGGTATATTACACAAAACTCATTTTCTTCTTTATGAAAATTAAGCTTATTTGCTAAACAGTTTAAATCAAATAAGCAAACATCATTTTAGAGGCAAATACACATTCACATACAGGTCCTCTAAGACTGAACATAATATTTTTGTGATGGTCTCCTTCTCTAACCCATAAAAATGACTGACTGACATCTTCCTGTATTGAGATGCTCAACTGTATTGACAGCACACACACTGGTGTCTTGAGAAGAGAAGATGCTCATGAAACTGTAGACCTGATAAAATCTAAAATAAAAAGTCAAATTAATTAATAAAATAAGTGATTTTACAACTTTTAAGTTATTTAAAATATTTGCATGAAATTTGAAACTGCATGAACTCTCTACAAGGGCCTTTATTAAACCTTCTGGAGCCGTGTGAGGCACGTTTTTACTCTGAATATGTGCACTTGATTTGACTCCTTGTGCACAGTTGAAAAGAAATACCCGCTTAAAGGGTTAGTTCACCCAATAATCAAAATTATATCATTAATAACTCACCCTCATGTCGTTCCAAACCTGTAAGACCTCCGTTCATCTTCAAAACACAGTTTAAGATATTTTAGATTAAGCCCGAGAGCTTTCAGTCCCTCCATTGAAGCTGTGTGTGCGGTACACTGTCCATGTCCAGAAAGAAAAGAAAAACATCATCAAAGTAGTCCATGTGACATCAGAGGGTCAGATAGAATTTTTTGAAGCATTGAAAATAAATTTTGGTCCAAAAATAGCAAAAACTACAACTTTATTCATCGTCTTCTCTTCGGTGTCTGTTGTGAGCGAGTTCAAAACACAACAGTTCAATGATGTCCGGTTCGCGAACGAATCATTCGATGTAACCGGATCTTTTTGAATCAGTTAACCAGATCGAACTGAATCGTTTTAAACGGTTCGTGTCTCCAATACACATTAATACACAAATGACTTAAAGGAACACTCCACCGTTTTTTGAAATAGGGCTTATTCACATTATTTCCTACATTTAGATAGGTGGGCAAATGCATTTTTGTGTCAGTGCATGCATTGTTTTAGTTTGACTGGGTCGGCGTTAGCTTAGCTTAGCACAATGAATGGAATCCTTTGTTGCCAGCTAGCATGGCCTGAGTAAAAGTGATCAAAAAAATAAAAAAACCCACCTAATTATTTCTTGTGGCCTGCGTATTCACAACGAGTACAAATAGCGATCCAGATTAACACTAGGCGATTTCCTAGGCAGATATTGGTTTGGGACTATATTATGGGGAAGCACAGAAGAAAGCACTGCTACTTCGGCGCAGAGATATCATGCAACACATGAAAATATCAACTCTATGTGAATACAGGTATAATATGGGTCGATCTATACATGCGTCATGATTAAAATAATCACTTACTCTGTGGACAGCTGTCCATTTGGTCCATTCGGCGTGGGGCGTTTTTTCCAGTTCACTTTGTCACACCGGAAAAAAAAATCGAGTACTGCAGAATGGATCAGCGCCGTGAAATCCTCTGTAGATGTGACACAACTTCGGGCACGCTCATCTTGATCTGACGTGTTGAGCCTGGTCATCAATGGCAAAAACATGTCCCACTCTCTACAGCAAAGACACTCTATTTCCGTCGGCATAGATTGGCATATTTCCCCACATTCACACCACCAGTTCATGTTGGCTCTCATCCTCACGTCCTGAGGCTGTTGAGCGATCGCAACTAATACACGCGCATATAAATTTCACTCGCGGCTGGCTTGACGGTGTTTTTCTGAAGTGCGGCTGGCTTGACCGCAGTCTCCTACTGTCGTTCTATTTCCAAAGCATGCAGCTCGTCTTCTGTAAACTCTGGTTCAAATAGGTATGGTTCTGGTTCTTGACTGTCTGAGAAGTCACCCTCTTCGTCTCTCTCTAAATCAGCCATGTTCATCGCCATTCGTGTACTGTAAGGAAAATAGCCAGGCAGCTACTATTCACGCCGGTATGTTGACGGAAGTCGTGGGATTTCATGTGTTGCGTGATATCTCTGCGCCGAAGTAGCAGTGCTTCGCCTAAGCAGCAGTGCTTCGCCTGTGCTTCCCCATAATATAGTCCCAAGCCAATATCTGCCTAGGAAATCGCCTAGTGTTAATCTGGATCGCTATTTGTACTCGTTGTGAATACGCAGTCCACAAGAAGTAATTAGGTTGGGTTTTTTTATTTTTTTGATCACTTTTACTCAGGCCATGCTAGCTGGCAACAAAGGATTCCATTCATTGTGCTAAGCTAAGCTAACGCCGACCCAGTCAAACTAAAACAATGCATGCACTGACACAAAAATGCATTTGTCCACCTATCTAAATGTAGGAAATAATGTGAATAAGCCCTATTTCAAAAAACGGTGGAGTGTTCCTTTAAGCTGTTAACTTTTTTAATGTGGCTGACACTCCCTCTGAGTTCACAAACCAATATCTCGGAGTAATTCATTTAATCAAACAGTACACTGACTGAACTGCTGTGAAGAGAGAACTGAAGATGAACACCGAGCCGAGATAGATAACGAACGAAAGATTGACTTGTTCTCGAGTCAAGAACCGTTTCTGTCACACACTGTCACAAAATTATTCAAGGCCTTCTTAGGTATGACACATTTAAATTGTGTTCACTTTATTTAACTGTATTTTTGTATTTTATTTTATTTTTTAACTGTAAGAGAATGTTTATCTTATATAATAATTTTGAGTGAAATATGCAACAGCAGTGAAAGTTGTGCGAGGTGAATTGTTCCAAGTGTCACTCCGATAGCTTAACTTACTCACGCAACTTGCAAATTCTGTGTTAGACCAGTCTAATGATTCAGAATGTGCCTGTAACTGTGCAAAATTGGTTCTTAACTAATTGGCTTGATATCTGGATTGATATATCTGTCATAAAATGAATTGGAGGCTTGCGATCGTCGCAATTGTTTCGGCGCCGAGTCCACTTTTTTGCTGCGTCACTAACGCTGAATTGGCCACAGTGCATTGTTCTTGATCAAATTTGACCTGCTTAGCATGAAAAATAAGACATTTCACCATAAAATCCATGCCCATGGTAAATCAGAGCAAGTGACAGACATGGGTTAGCCTACATCAGAACTAGGAGTGGAACGGTACATATATTCATATTGAACCGAAACGATACGGGCATAACTGTTCGGTGCATGAGTATTCACGGATAATACATGGCATAAAAATTTATAAAAACCGCATGCAAATTAATTAATGTAATGCGGAAATACTGTTAGATATGCAGGTTCTTATGAACACCTAATCTGTATCCCCGCCTTAGTTCTGAAGCTTCATATAATGAATCTGTGATGTCAAGATTGCAATGCTGGAATATGGTGTGTGTGTTTGTGTTCGTGTGTGTGTGTGTGTGTGTGTGTGTGTGTGAGAGAGAGAGAGAGAGTTATTTTACAGCTTTCTGCATTTGGTTTATTTCAGTCTTGATTCCCCCCCATGCTTAACACTAACATAAACATCGAGAGAGTGTATCCTGAAAGGCCTGATGATCTACCTGACTGAAGATACAGACTCTTTCTTCAAGGACTATGTGGTAAGGGATTTTTTTTTTATATAACAATTCTGATAATACTTTTATGTTTTATAATATATGATTGATTATTACTAAATGCTCAATTTTCATTTTCCTTTCATAATAAAACAATATGTATTAGTGGAATAATAAGATTTTGTTTTATTATGTTAACTGCTGTGTGTGTGCACTTTGGATGGGTGTAAGCATTCATAATTTTTTCCTCTGAAGATGTTTTTATGATTGACCATATAGAGACTTGACTAATTAAAATATTAGAATAAATATATTTTATGAGTAAAAACAGGAAGCACATCAGTTATCTAATAATAATTCATTACTAACAGCACTTCCCACATCAACTACAAAGGGGAAGTCTTGCATCTCTTTGAGATTATTTAAAACTTTCTCAATCTCTGCTGACCTTTGCTCAGACCACCACAAACATGAGCTTCTGTATGAAGATGCAAGCATATATTAGTTTATTAATTTGTCACCTAGTTATTGACTTGTTGGGACACTACAAATTGTGAATAAAAACAGAATGCAATGATGTGGAAGTTTCAAATTTTAATATTTTATTCAGAATACAACAAAGATGAAATATCAAATGTTTAAACTGAGAAGGTGTATAATTTTAAGGGAAAAATAAGTTTTAAGATTTTACATTTCATGGCATCAACACATATCAAAATAGTTGGGACAAAGCCATGTTTACCACTGGTTGGCATCCCCTCTTCTTTTTATAACAGTCTGCAAAAAGTCTGGGGTCTGAGGAGACAAGTTGCTCAAGTTTAGGAATATGAATGTTGTCCCATTCTTATCTAATACAGGCTTCTAGTTGCTCAACTGTCTTAGGTCTTTGTTGTATCTTCCTCTTTATGATGCGCCAAATGTTTTCTATGAGTGAAAGATCTGGACTGCAGGCTGGCCGTTTCAGGAACCGGATCCTTCTTCTACACAGCCATGATGTTGTAATTGATGCAGTATGTGGTCTGGCATTGTCATGTTGGATGTGGGCATATGTTGTTCTAGAACTTGGATATACCTTTCAACATTGATGGTGCTCATCTTTCCAGATGTGTAAGCTGCCCATGCCACACACACTCATGCAACCCCATACCATCAGAGATACAGGCTTCTGAACTGAGCGCTGATAACTTGGGTTGTCCTTGTCCTCTTTAGTCCGAATGACATGGCGTCCCAGTTTTCCAAAAAGAACTTCAAGTCGTGATTCGTCTGACCACAGAACAGTTTCCCACTTTGCCACAGTTCATTTTAAATTAGCCTTAGCTCAGAGAAAACGCCTGCGCTTCTGGATCATGTTTAGATATGGATTCTTTGACCTGAGTTTTAACTGGCAACGGCGAATGGCACGGTGGATGGTGTTCACGACAATGTTTTCTGGAAGTATTCCTGAGCCCATGTTGTGATTTCATCACAGTAGCATTCCTGTATGTGATGCAGTGCGTCTAAGGACCGGAAGATCATGGGCATCCAGTCTGGTTTTCCAGCCTTGACACTTACGCACAGAGATTGTTCCAGATTCTCTGAATCTTTGGATGATATAATGCACTGTAGATGATGATAACTTCAAACTCTTTTTTTTTTCTCTGAGAAAATCCTTTCTGATATTGCTCCGCCATTTTCCGCCGCAGTATTGGGGGAATTGGTGATCCTCTGCCCATCTTGACTTCTGAGAGACACTGCCACTCTGAGAGGCTCTTTTTACACCCAATCATGATGCCAGTTGACCTAATAAGTTGCAAATCCTCCAGCTGTTCCTTATATGTACATTTAACTTTTCCGGCCTCTTATTGCTACCTGTCCCAACTTTTTTGGAAATGGGTTTGTATATATAAAGGTGATGTTGAGGGTTTCTTAATTAATCTTTACATTTGTGTCTACATAAATTATCTAAATTATTTGGAAGGATGTTCAAGTCAAAGGGATAACAGAAAGATTTGTACACAGACTCAAGATTAAAGGACGAAGCATCTGAGTGTCCGATAAAAGTGGGTTCCTCTGCTATATGAAACTGATCAGATTTTAAAACACGAGACATTGTACATTTGCTGACTTGGTAGATAATTACAGGGAAAACACACCAAACAACTGGAGGATACACAACTAGTTCAGTTCTAAAATCAGTTTAAAATATCAATCATGTTTGAAATCCTCCGACTGGATGGATTCATGGCTTGAAGCTAAAAAAAAAAAAAGTCTGTGACCATCATACAATTTGTGACTTTCTATGAAATCTGTCAGTTGTTTCTCTGATAATGGTAAACAATGTTGTATCTATAGTTGTGCAAATCAAAGTTTATAACTCATATTCCTCTGACTGAAATTTTAAGTGAAATTTATTTGGTAGATATTTTAAATCAAATAAGCAAACAGCATTTTAGAGGTAAATACACATTCACATACAGATCCTCTGAGACTGTATAGTCTCGATCTCAAACATCTTTCTGTACTGAGATGCTCATCTGCTTTCTTGAGAAGAAAAGATGTTCATGAAACTGTATGAAGACTATAGACCTGAAGAAAACAAAGATGAAACAAGTGAAACACAAACAACAGACATTTCAGCTCTTGTTCAAATATGTGCTGTGCTGTTTATAAATGATCATTTATAGCTGTTATTTATATTTAAAAAAGTATATTCTCACATAGATGGAACAAAGGTTATTTTTGCAGAGCAGTAGTTTGATTGCACAACATGTTTCCATCAAGAAGTGAGTCAGTGATGTTTGTTGGAGGCCAGTGACAGACATGATGTGGTAAACATGATGGAGGTGTGTGTTTAACTGACTTACACAGGCTGTTACTGTGTGTTTGTCACAGTCAGAGATCATCTTCACCTGAACAGATCATACACAAGTAGAAATATATATATATATTTCTAGAAGTTGAACCTCTAAATCAAGAGCAGATTTAGGTGCTAAATAATAAGCTGTTCTGTGGTGAATATACTCACATCCTCTGAACCAGAGTTGATCTTCTGTCTCAGTTTCCTGTTAAAATGATTCAGAAATTGGAGAAGAACCGAATGCAGCTCAATTCATAAGAAAAGCAGTGTTTGATCACTGTTTATGGAGCATGTGTGGATGTATGTCAGATGTTACACTTTTTTTTGTTATTATTGTTTTAAAATTTACATTTTGTTTTGGACAAGAGTTGAACAATGAAATCTGAAATGCATAAAAATATGGAAGAGGCTATTTAGACATATAAAAAGCATGAAAATGGTGGATGTTATTTACACAAACTGTGACAAGAAGTGAAGAGCTGTTTGTGTTTAAGGTTAAATATCTGAGCAATAGTGGGCAGAGTTTATAAAAAAATAAAAGCTGTCTATTTGAACTCATGTTTGAATAAACACTGCCTACAAATACACATTTGAAAAGTAGCAGATCATTTAAAAAAGTAGAAAAAATGAAAACAATGTGGAGCTGAAACCATGTCAGTGTTTCTGAGGGTAAGAAATGTTAAAAATGTCTCTCACCTGTAAATGCAGATGCTGCTTGTGATAATTAAACAGATCATAATGACTCCAGAAAATGAAAAGATGATGATGTACAGCGGCATTTGTTTGAGTGATTCTGGTCTGATCTCGATTTCTGACAGACACAAAAGAGTCAAACACTCATGATATCAGTCAACCAGCACTAATCACTAGTTACTAGTGAAAAACTTAAATATACTTGCTAAACCAAACTTTTATATCCAAGAAGTGAAATCAAGTAATAACCTGTTATTGTTAATGTCCATCTTATTGCTGCTGGGTAACAGCTGTAGTTTCCTGCATCAGACACTTGTATTTGATGTATTGTTAACTCTCTTGGAGCTGCTGGGTCGATGTGAATCCTGTTTGAGCTGAAGTTTGTCTTAGTTATGTTCATATCAGAGACCTGCCTAAAAATCACGAAGCTGTTCATTTTCCATGTGAAATCATCATCTAATTTGGTTTTGTTGCAGTGAAGTGTAACTGTTCCCCCCACAAACACTGTTTTGTTGATGTGCTGCTGAATCTTTTGTTCTTGATTAGATTTGGAATAATCTGAAGAAAAGACAGAAAATCCCAGTTTTGCATTGGATGTAATGGATGGTAAAATTGTGAAAACGATTTCACTGTCATCAAGCAGCAGAAAACAGCAAACATGCAAAAGCTCATGAGACACAGTTAATTGTTCATGTAGTGTTAAATATTTTGAACAAAATGTAATATTCTTGTCTTTCATATTCTTATATATATATATATATATATATATATATATATATATATATATATATATATATATATATATATAACCTGGCTATGTGTTCTGTACTAAACTAACTTGTCATGGCACTCGTATAGACTGTTGTTTTTCTCTTGTTAATCTGATTGTTTCTATTGTTCTCATTTGTAATTCGCTTTGGATAAAAGTGTCTGCTAAATGATTAAATGTAAATGTAAGTGTAAAACATAAGAAATCAAACAAAAAACTTTCAACATCTGCATTAAATTTTAAAATGGCAATCAATATTATTAGTGAACAAATTATGCTAAATTTAAAGCCATATCAACTCGCAGGGACATCATATGTATCAAAAATCAAAAACAAGTGAAGAGTACCTGCATGAGTCAGAAGAATAATAACAACACAGAGATGAAGACGAAGAATCCTGGTCTGAAAACTGTCCATAACACGACACTCAGTTTAATGGCTGTGAAGGAGTGTAAACTGTTTTACTCTCCGCTCAGGATCTCGAAGTCTTGCAGACGTGCTGTAGAGTCTGAACTAGTAAAGGAAGAGATGAAGACGGAGGACGATGCCTAAGACAGCAGATGAGAATATACTTTTATACAGTAGCATAAACTTGGAGACAGTATCCACATATTTAAAAAAACATTTGTAATGCTGCCTAAAAAAATTTATTAAATTAAAAATATTCTGAAGATCAACTATTCAAAGGGTGAATTCCAACAACGGTCATTTAAATGCAATATGTAAAGGATTGTCATGTCACATATTCAAATATAGTTTTGTGCTTTTGTCTGCAGTGACCAGTGAAACCACAGAGCACATTTCCCACAGCAGAACTGTCACATCCTGTCACTGCCTTCTGTGTTTACCCCAACACACACACACACACACGTTTGTTTTTTGTGAAAAGTGGGGACATCCCATATGTGTAATGGTTTTTATACTCTACAAACTGTATATTATATGGTCCTACTCCAACCCTACACCTAACCCTAACCCTCACAGGAAACTTTGTGCATTATTACGTTCTCAAAAAAAAAACTCATTCTGTATGGTTTATAAGCATTTTGAAAAATGGGGACATGAGTTATGTCATCATAAGTCACCCTCTCCTTGTAATACCTGTGTCATACCCATGTCAATATACAGAGTAGCGTCCTGATATGTCACAAAAACAAGAGCACACACACACACACACACACACACACACACACACACACACACACACAACAAGCTTGTTCTCCTTTTTATTTCTCTTGAAACTGAGTATTGCTCTGGTCTGTTATAATCTCTGGTATGAACATGAATTGTAGCTGGCTCATTACTTCTGATATTCCTCATTGGTAAGTCGCTTTAAGAGCATCTTACAGAACATAAATATTGATCTCATGTCTATGTTATGTTCATGAGTTTTATACATACTGTAGTAACTAACAATCGTTTTATGTTTATTGCTGTATTTCTGATGTACACCTTCACAACCCATCAAATTACATTTGCCTTCCATATGTGCAACATTAACTGAAGCCAAGTGTTACCTTTTAAATAGCTGATCTCAATAATAGTCATCCAGATCAAGTATATCTGTGATGTAATTTACTATTAAACTTATAGTATGTGAATATTTTATGTGCATATACTCTAGTCACATACTCATATATGAAGTACAGGCCTCATCATCTAAACACACAATGATACAAATAATGTATGATTTGTTTAAGTGTAAATAATTTTACAAAGCTAAAAGCTCTGTTTAACCTTTTTAATTAAGACTTTTCACCTTTTTTTTCCCCTTGTCATCAGAATTTATGATGGATCTTCTCTGTGTGTTTTCATGCTATTTAACAAATGTTCAGTGGCAAAAAAAAAAAAAAAAAAAATTCAATGTTTAAAATTGATTTTCTTCTCTGAGGGATGCATATTTTTTTCAACTTGTGTCTGGAATCTTGCAATCGGTAAAATTATAACATTTAACTCATTTTATATTATGCAGCAGTTATGTTTTGCTATAGGAAGAGTAAAGCAGGAAGCATGATGCTGTGGCCGGAATAACTAACCACACACAGCTCAATGTTTCTCAAGGTCAAGAGCACTTCATTGCAAATAAATAAAAAATCACAATCTGAAAGCTGTTCAAACTTTAATCCAATCTACAAATTAGATAATGAAATAATTTTAACTCACCCCCACATTTATTTGGCAAGTGTTCGTGTGTACATAAGGACAGTTATGGTTAATATTTGAAATAAGGACCTGCTGACTATACATACATATTTTCATTTTTTTAAACATTTCACTGACTCATGAGGTGAAGGAAAGATAAAGATCTTCATCCAGACCAATAATAATAAAACAAAACAAAAAAAAAAATTTTTTGTGAATTGTTGGTCTTCTGGAAAGTATATTCATTTACTGTACATGCACTCAATTCCTGCACAAAGTGCCAAAGCTACCAGTACCTGGTTTAAAGGAACACTCCGACTTTTTGGGACTTTAGCTTATTTACAGTATCCCCCAGAGTTAGATAAGTCCATACGTACCTTTTTCATTTCTGTGCGTTCTGTAAGTGTTATTTGACGCACCCACCGCTAGCCTAGCTTAGCACAAAGACTGGATGTAAATGGATAATGGTAGCATAGTAATCCCAATAAGTGACAAAATAATGGAAACATTTTCCTATTTACCCGTTGTGATCTGTATAGTCACAGCGTGTACAAATAACAAGGCTATATGAGACAGAGACCATTTTTAATCATATAAATACTGGGAACTATATTCTCACTAGGCGTAGGAGCACAGCTAACGTTACTTGGGCGGAGTGATTAGCGCAGCACACGAGACGCCCTGTTGTAAACAAAACAAAATTGACTAACTAGCTAGACGTGACTCGTGATCATGGCTGACTTTGAGGAATTGTCAGACTCAGAGGAATTTTACTGTGTATCAAACCAAGATCCAGAATCATATAGTTTTGAGCCAGAATACACAGACGAGGAGTTTCAAACTTTGGAAGCTGTAAGACAAGATGCCGAACAGATTGATGTCGAAGGGAGAATCAGAACGAACATGAACTGGTAGTGTAAATGTGGAACATGCCAACCTATGCAGACAGAAACCGAGTGCCTTTGTTGTAATGAATAGGACCGGGTATTGCCATCAATGTCAAGGCTTGATGATAATCAAAATATTTGCGTCACTACCACGGAAGATTTCTCTGCCCTAATACACCCGGCAGTTGTCGCTTTTTTTTCCCATTGTGACAAGATCAACTGGAAGAAACGCCCCATGCCGAGTGAACCTAAAGGTCAGCTGTCCACCACCAAGTAAGTGATTTTGTTATAATGATCACGAGCAGTGTGTTCATGACAACACAATAATAAAAATAAAGGGGATACACGGAGCCCCTATTCACGTAATAGTGTCACTACTAAGGTTATATTACATTAGCATGGCACTGTTACAGTATGGCTAATGTTAGTCATCTCAAAACATAACGGAACACTTACCACAGCAACAGGTGATCCAATTTGTCCTGTCTTTATTATCGATGGGATGGCTGTATCCTTTAGCACACGTTTCATGGTCCGTGTGGCAACTTGCATTTTTTCAAAATAGTCGTCTACAGTAAAATGTTCAGAGCAACCGAAATACTTCGTGATGGTGTTTACAGGTGTGTTTGGAACTATACCCAGAAGAAGTAGCCATCGATTCATCAGGTCAGCGTTTTTGGTTGAAATTCTATGAAACATCATACACTGTAAACCCTAATATTGCCTTGACTTAAAAAATCAAGTAATGTTGACTAAACATTACTTAAAATTTTGCATTTTGGCCCTGTCACTTAAAAATATGAGTTAATTTAACTAATTTACCTTCAAAATGCATAAACTTAAGATTTCAAGTGTTGTGAGCTCAAAATCATGAGTAATCCTTTCGAAAAACTCAACGTCACTCTGTTCTTCCTTTAATGTGATTGGCCATTGGAGAAATTCTGCCTAGCAACAAGAGAACAAAAGCACTGATTGGTGGGTTACAAAATTCGTCCTTTTGGTCTGTTTGGTTGCTGAACTACAATTCAAGAGGAAGTTTTTCTTCGTGTACTATGTTCGGTGACTAAAATTATGTAGATATAAAGTTGTTTTGCATGATTTCTACTGGTGAAATATGTTAATTTAAATCCTTGTGGTACGTGATTTTGAGATGATTATTGAAATTACAACTTAAGTATTTGATGAAGTGGCCCAATCGTTTTCCTTTGAGCAAAAGAACATGACAGCTAAAGTTACTGCTTAACTCGTTAGATCGAAAACCCTAATAAGTTGAATGAACTAAATTGATTGAGTAAACTCATTGCCTCAATTTAATTGAGTAATGGAGTCCCCCAAAACTTACATATTTAAGTTTATTTAACTTGACAGTTTTGTAGAAAACCCTAATAAGTTGAATGAACTAAATTGATTGAGTAAACTCGTTGCCTCAATTTAATTGAGTAATGGAGTCTCCCAAAACTTACATTTTTAAGTTTATTTAACTTGACGGTTTTGTAGATTGTACTTAAATCACTCAGTTCACCAAACTTGATGCTAATTTAATGTACTTAAACAATTATGTTCACTTAACTTGGTACTAATTTCAAGTGTACTTATATATTTAAGTTAACTCAACATGTAAATTTAACTGAAAATGATGTTCTTATTTTTGACAGCAGACTGAAGTAAAACAAATAACAGCATATTTACACTTTGACCTTTTGACAAACTGTCACAATATTTATGAAAATACAGTAAACCCTATACTGCACTGTAAAAAAAAAAAAAAAAAAGTATTTTTATGTCTTTGCAGACATTGAAAAGACATCCACTGAGGAGAGAATGTTTTTATGACGTCTTTTTTTAATGTTTTTTATGTCTTCTGTACATTCGATATAGATGTTCACATATCCTCCTTACAAGGTTCTGTGACTTTATTTCTGTCAGACATCTAGAGAAGCTCTTATTGAGAATTAATAGAGGTTTAAATGTGCATACTTGATTCATTTGAAGTCACCATTGTGGTGGAAAATGTTTGGTTTAGTTGGGATCTTGGTCCAGATACTTCTTATGTTCGCTTGTCTCTTGCTGCTATAACAGTATATTTTAAAATGCTGTTTTTGTGGTGAAGAAAGACAAAGTTTAAAAGAGCTCAGGTGTTATCAGCTCTTTGTTGGTGTAAGCTTGTCTCTTGCTACTGTAACTTGTGTGTTGTAAAACACTGTTACTGTGGCAAAGAGAGTTGAGATCTAACATACACATATCTTGCTTGTAATGGTGACTTATTATAGTAAAATAAAATGTATTGCTGCAACTATGGATATACTTTTATGGATATAAACTTTGTAGATAAAACAATGTACTTATTTTTAGAAAACCGATCATGTCGTCACAAACAGACATCAAGATTTTGGATATGCATCACATCAATGGTGACAATCAGAACAAAAAAAGGCTGGAAAATAAGGAGGAGTTTGTGCTATGGAGCTCTTTTGTTTGTCACCATTATTGTGATGCATATGCTACATCTAGAAGTCTGTGTGTGTGAAAACTTGATTGATTCTTTTACTCAAATTATTTCAAACGCATTCATTTCGTCCATCTTTAAAATAAGTATTTTACTCCTGGTGCCTGTTAAAAATATCAAACAAAACTTATTTTATGATCTCAAATACGTATTATGTGATGACTCTCTCATCAACAAAAAACATCAAATAACACCTGAGCTCATTTAAATTTGTCTTTTTTCACCACAAAAACAGCGTTTTAAAATACACCAATACAGCAGCAAGAGACAAATTAACACAAGAAGTAACTGGACCAAGATCCCAACTAAACCAAACACTTTCCACCACAATGGTGACTTCAAATGAATCAAGTATCAACATTTAAACCTCTGAGGGATTTAGGTAGTCTACAAAACCGTCAAGTTAAATAAACTTAAATATGTAAGTTTTGGGAGACTCCATTACTCAATTAAATTGAGGCAACAAGTTTACTCAATAAATTTAGTTCAGTCAACTTATTAGGGTTTTCAGTGTAGTATTACCTGGTCTCCCCTGTTTATTGTCGTAGCTCTTTACAATACAGGGGACAACCATGATTGTACACTATAAATTTACTATCTAGTAATTGCTGACTCTATTACTCCAACTCTGAGTGAACTCTGCTCCTCACCACGCCGCGTCTCGGGTGCTGCGCTAATCACTCCGCCCAGGTAATGTTAGCTGTGCTCCTACGCCTAGTGAGAATATAGTTCCCAGTATTTATACGATGAAAAATGGTCTCTGTCTCATATAGCCTTGTTATTTGTACATGCTGTGACTACAGATCACAACATGTAAATAGGAAAATGTTTCCATTATTTTGTCACTTATTGGGATTACTATGCTACCATTATCCATTTACATCCAGTCTTTGTGCTAAGCTAGGCTAACGGTGGCTGCGTCAAATAACACTTAGAGAATGCACAGAAATGAAAAAGGTATGTATGGACTTATCTAACTTTGGGGGATACTGTGAATGAGCTAAAGTCCTAAAAAGTCGGAGTGTTCCTTTAACGACCATGGTATCCCTGTTCTTAATTGGCCAGCAAACTCTCCAGACCTTAACCCCATAGAAAATCTATGGGGTATTGTGAAGAGGAAGATGCGATATGCCAGACCCAACAATGCAGAAGAGCTGAAGGCCACTATCAGAGCAACCTTGACTCTCATTACACCTGAGCAGTGCCACAGACTGATCGACTCCATGCCACGCCACATTGCTGGAGTAATTCAGGCAAAAGGAGCCCTAACTAAGTATTGAGTGCTGTACATGCTCATACTTTTCATGTTCATACTTTTTAGTTGGCCATGATTTCTAAAAATCCTTTCTTTATATTGATCTTAAGTAATATTCAAATTTTCTGAGATACTGAATTTGGGATATTCCTTTGTTGTCAGTTAAAATCATCAAAATTAAAATGAATAAACATTTGAAATATATCAGTCTGTGTGTAATGAATGAATATAATATACAAGTTTCACTTTTTGAATGGAATTAGAGAAATAAATCAACTTTTTGATGATATTCTAATTATATAATAAGCACCTGTAGAGAGCTGTGTCTTTAGAGTTTGGCAAAAAGTTTGTTTTACAATAGCAAACAGAGTTTAAAACACATACTGTGGTTAGTCTTATTCTCAAAGATTATTTCTATATTTCAATGGTTTCACTGTGTAGGCCTCAAGTATCACTTTTAGTGTTTTTTAGTTTGGAATGTATTAAGAGAGTATTAAACGAGGGACTCATGATGCTAAACACATGTTGTATGGTGATGATTCACTAAGAGTGACTGGAAAAGATGAGCAGGAAGCAAATAGCCACCGAGAGCTGATAACATAAATAGCATTCACACGATTCAACATGCTACAGTCAAACATATAAAGCACATGAAGCAGATTTACAAAATACATGAAACTCTGCCTCCTGAATCCCAGGAAATGGTGGCCAAAAAACTGAAATGTTAAACACAGTATTTTAATTTACTGAGATTATGCAAAAGTGTTGGATATACATGAACATTGATTGAGAGGCGATACTGTTACGAAGAGAGAGTCAGAGACATTCGGATCCAAATGCAGCATTTATTAAACAGAATGGTCAGACAGGCAGAGATCAGGAATGGCGTGAGGTGTGTCAGGGATAGCAAGAATTGTAACCAGAAACAAGTAGAGACAGGCAGCAGAGAAGGTCAAAGGTCAAACACGGGAATAACAAACACAAGGAAAAATGCTCCGAAATGCTAGACGGGTCTAAACAATACTTCGCCATGTGGTTGAGTGAGTTTGCTGCTTACATACTGTATGTGTGTGTAAATGAGGTTTAGGTGTGGCAAGGAGATTAGCTGATGAATGAGGTGCAGGTGTGGCAAGGTGATAGTGATGTAGTGACTCATGGGAGATGAAGTTTGGGTGTGGTGCAACAGTATGAGAGGTGCTAGTATCCAAGTGATGATATGGTGACATCTGGTGGTTGATGGGTGGAATGTTCCTGAGTGGAGTGCCCTCTACTGAAGTTCATGGGTACTCCAGCTAATGATCGTGACAGAAACATCATTTCCAATTCTCAACTCTGTGATTAGCCTCTCTTTTATTATAAATGTAACATTTGTGCACCAAAATATAAACTCATTGCAAATCAAATGTCATAATGTTTGATGTTTGTAGTGCCATATTTAACATGTTTTTATTTTAGATTGAAAAAAGTTAAAAATTACCTGTTTATCATACAAAGTGACTGTGACTTACGATAACATACCTGTACATTATAAAATGCTGACAGCAGCACAAACATAATAGATTTTCAACCAAATCACAGTTGTGTTGTTATTCAAAACAGTGACGCTCCTATGATAATATATGATAACTTACAGTATTTGATTATGAAAGTATTATTATCATTATTATTATTATTATTATTGTGCACAGCTGTGGTGTAACACCAACACCATAAAACACATTATGTAATTAATCAGGCTCATACCTGCAACTTGTAATTAAATGGTGTAATCAGGAATTATCGAAGCACCGCTTTCAAGTTTCAGTTAAACAGATGAAAAACTAATACAAATGAAATACATTTTTGTTATAGTCTCTGTATTATTTATTCAAGACAAGTGTGTGTTCATGTGCAAGGTGAAATACTGTGTGTTAAATGCTTCTTCATTTCCCTCAGTTTCACTCTTTTTAACTCTCCCCCTTTTGGTCTGTTTCCATTCTGCACAAACTTCTGAGGTGAGATGCCAGCTTCAGCTTCTTTCACGGTGGTGTCGCCCATTAGTAAATTCTCCCTGTTTTCTTATGATACTGCTGCAGAACCTCCAGAGGTGTCAGTTGTACCGGTCAGTGAGGTCATGCCTAATCAAACACATCTGAACAAGATGAACTTCAGGAACTTCAGAAAGTTACCTGCAGGTGAGTTTGATCAAGGTTGGAGGTAAAGTCTGAATGAAAGTGGACCTCAATGGCCACAGCTAAGAACCCCAGTAATAAAGTCTCTCATTCATCTTTCCTGTTGTTATTGTTGCATTACTGAATCAGCTCAGTGTTCGTTATGGCGCCACCTTGTGTTTTCCTGCAGTATAAGAACTCAAGGGCTTCTGAAGTCAGCAATGTGTCAAATTATTTCTGTGTTCACATTTGTTATATAGTTTTTGCAACAAACCACCTTTTAATCACTCTGTTTGCCCTGATGGATCTTTCCTGTATTCTTTTCAAGACAACATCCTGGTTATTGATTGATAGTAATAAATATATAGTATCTAGTTAGGTTTATTACGCAAAACTCATTTTCTTCTGTTTGAAAATTAAGCTTATTTGCTAGACAGTTTATATCAATTAAGCAAACATCATTTTAGAGGCAAATACACATTCACATACAGGTCCTCTAAGACTGAACATAATATTTTTGTGATGGTCTCCTTCTCTAACCCATAAAAATGACTGACTGACATCTTCCTGTATTGAGATGCTCAACTGATGAATGTAAGACACACACTGCTGTCTTGAGAAGAGAAGATGCTCATGAAACTGTAGACCTGATGAAAACAAAAATAAAAAGTCAAATTTAATAAAAAGTTAAACAAACAACAAGCATTTAGATTAGATTAGCATTTGTCTGTGTGATGCCTTGTGATGCAACTGGTCAGGATGCTCTCTATTACACACCGATTGAAGATAACCAGGATAGCTGAAGACAGCTGGTTCTGTCCTAAGGAAGAAGAGGCGCTGGTGAGCCTTCTTGACCAGGCTGGAAGTGTTTCTAATCCAGGACAAGTCCTCCAAGATGGTGTCTCCTGGGAACTTGCTGGAGACACGTTCAACAACCATCCCGTTAATGTGGATTGGGTCATGCGTGCTTCCGAACATCTGTGGCCTGACTGAACATGGTGAGGTCTGTTGGTCAGAAAGTCCATAATCAGTTGCAGAAGGAGGTGTTAATGTCCATGTCTCCATGTTCTGTGGTAAGCTTGGAGGGAATGACAGTGTTAAATGCTGAACTGAAGTCAACAAACAACATCCTAACATATTTGTTGTTAATGTCCAAGTGCCTGAGTGCAGAGTCCAGCACTGTGCATCCTGCATCCTCTGTGCTCCTATTTTTACGCTAGGCAAATTGGTGTGGGTCCAGTATGGGTGGGAGGCAGACTTTGAGGTGTGCTAGAACTAGTTGCAGCTCCCAGCTTCTGCTCAAAACTCCGCTAAGCATTTTATAAGTGATCATATAAGTGATTAATAAAAATGACAACATTATTAATTAATTAATTAATTTTTTAAGTTATTTAAAATATTTGCATGAAAATCAAAACTGGATGGAATCACTACAGGAGGCCTTTATTCATCCCCCGAAGCCATGTGAGGCATGTTTTTACTGATGTGGGCACTTTATTTGACTCCTTGTGCAAAGTTGAACAGAACACTTCAATGACAGAGCTTAGTAAGTGAACATGAAAAGTGAATGTGATGTGATGTGACGTGGTGACCCATACTCGAAATTAATGCTCTGTATTTAACCCATTCAAAGTGTGCACACACACAGCAGTGAACACATACCTGGAGCAGTGGGCAGCCATTTATCCTGCAGTTCCCAGTGAGCAGTTTTGGGATTCAGTGCCTTGCTCAAGGGCACCTCAGTCGTGGTATTGAAGGTGGGAGAGAGCGCTGTACATTCACCAGTTAACCCCAGGAGGGGCTCCCGATTCCCCCGACGAGCCCAGGGAGGATTCCTGAACCCCAGTACACTCCAGTGTCGGCTCCAGGCCCCGATTCAGGGCTTATGGTGAGCTGGAACACCTACATGATTCCGGATGAGAGGAGGATTAGGATACTCCACATCTACGAAGAACTTGGAACCATTTTAATCAAAAACATAATTAATAAAATCTGCTACGGGTCTGCAGTAATCTTCAGGAGTCAAAAAACGAAGCAGATAGTAATCTTTTAGTCCCATCCGGAAGCATGTTTTAAGTGTGGATTCGCTCGAATTCACCAGAGGTATCAAGCTTAAGAACTCCTCCACATACTCATCCAAAGGTCTTTCCTCCTGCCAGAGGCCATAGAGATATTCATCCGCCCAGGTCATTGTCTTTATTGGTTCGATCTTCTGTAACAAAACGGACTAGGGGACAGAAGTTTAAAGTTTACAGTTTATTTTAAAAGAGGGATATATGAAAATCAGGAGTGATGAAGGGGAGAAAAACCAGAGGAGGTGTTGAGCAGGGTTCTGAAGACTGGGCTGGATATAAGCTTTCTTGGTAACGACAGTGGGGTGAAAAGGATGGAGGAATCATTGCACACACCTTGGGGGTAACACTAGTGAGAAGAACGTGGAAGAGGGATCGCAGGAGGAACATTGGAGGATCGATGGAAAAACACAGGAGTATTGAAGAATCGGGTGACAAAGAGGTTAGTAGCAAGGATGGTATGTGAGTCTGTACAATGCCTGCCAGTACGACATTCAAACCCACAACTTTTCAGTTATAAGAGAATAACTCTGTAACCACTACTTGCAGTTACTTAAAGGTTCTGTTCTTCGTGATCCCATGTTTTAAACTTTAGTTAGTGTGCAATGTTGTTGTTAGAATATAAATAATATCTGTAAAATTCTAAAGCTCAAAGTTTAATGCCAAGCGAGATATTTTATTTAACAGAATTCGCCTACAACGAACGACCCGTTTGGACTACATCCCTCTAGTTCCTGCCGTAATGACGTCAACAGTTTTTTGACTAACCTCCACCCACAGAAATACACAAAAATGAGGGCGTGGTTTTGTTGCGCTCCCACAGAGAAGGAGGAAGTGTTGCGTTTGAAGAGTGCTTTTGTCGCCATGTTATTTAAACGCTGTTATTTTCATCTCGGAGTCCAATCCCCTTTGTTTGGCCTTCCCAAAGGCGACTTGGGACGCTGTACTTGGAGATCAATGGTTACAATTTATGTTTAACTAGGTTCCCGAAAATTATAATGCACATGTAAAACTATGTGCAGCACATTTTGCTGAGGACAGCTTCCTCAGTCTCAATCAGTTTAATGCAGGATTCGCACAAAGATTATTCTTGAAAGATGGAGCAGTTCCCTCTTTGTCTGGAGAAGGCGTTGTTTATGGACCACAACCAGTAAGTGTATTTTATTATTTAAGTTGGTGCGTTTAACAGTTTCTGTAACTTATTACACAAAGGGCAATGCTGTTTAGCTTTGTTAACTAGATGTTAGGGCTGTGCAAAAAAATTGAATGCAATTTTTCATTCGCATCTCATCAGTAAAAACGTTCCTGTGATTTTAAGTACATCTCCATCACGTGCGTTCAGATCAGGATTGCCAGGTTTTAAAAACAAATCCTGCCCACTTGCTTCTCAAAACTAGTCCAAAACTAGCCCAATCACGTTTCCAGGAGGGCAGAGTGCGCTCAGCTAATGTCGAATTACAACACAGGAACCACTGGCCCAATCAGAACTCGTTACGTATTTCTATTCCTATGTTTTTGTTTTACTTGAAATAAATATGCAAATGTACTTACTGCATGAATAGCATCTAAAGTTAAATCAAATGTAAAAAGTAACAAAAAAAATACACGTTGTGATGTTATATAGCACAGCAGTCATGTTTCACCATACAAGTAAAACAGGAAGCATGTCTTTGTTATTGAGGCTAAAACCCAAGCTAAATCATAATTAACTACTAAATAGCACTTCCCACATCAACCACAAAGGGGAAGTGTTGCATCTCTGTGAGACCTTTTCACTTTCTCAATCTCTGCAAGATTAAGCATGAAGATATTAGATGGTCAAGCATGCCTCCTGCTGTTGATTAGTTTTGTTTTTCTAAAAAAGCTTCTTCTGAAGTGATGTTCATAGTGGATAATGCACAAATATCACACTACCTTTGTTGTGTTTGATCCTTGTATTCATTATAACAACCCATTTATTTATTTATTGACAAAATGATTGCTTGATTTGTTAATTCAGTGAACAGTTGCTGTTTTGCAGTTGTGTGGTAAAGAAGTTCATGCGAATGAAAACTGTATATGTATAGCTGACGCTGAGGGATTATGGTTACGGTATATGCCTTAATTATTCTGTACTTTTGTGTCTAAAAACCAAAGTAAATTATTTTAAAGGATGCTCAAGTCAGATAACAGAAAGATTTGTCCACAGTGTATCAGACTCATGATTAAAGGGATGAAGCTTCAGTGGTAAGTGTGTCATATAACAGTCTTCCCGTATGTGACTGATCAGCTGCTTTTATGATTCTGACAGATTTCTCTGTGTTCGGAGGAAACTTGTCTTACTTTGACAGACAGGAAATTATTCACTTTTCTTTTTGCTGAGACTGTGACTTGATTCCAATTACTGTCAAAAGCATACAATAATTAATATCATATTCATTGATGCTAGACAAGTCTAAAACCTTCAAAGAAATTACTTGTTTCACAGTGATTCAAGGTCCTCTGATGTCTGACATGGATATGCATTAGAAATAAAGTACTTTTTTGCTCATACACCATCTAAGAAGGTACAGCATAGAGGCTTCGGACCAATCAAAGCTGGTGTAATAAGCAATTATGAATAAATCAATCACTCAATCAAGAAACCTGTCAAATTGGTTGAAAAAGAAAGATAACATTTTGTGTCTTAAAGGAATAGTTCAGCCAAAATTGTTAATTTTCTGACAATGTACTCACCATTAAGCCATCCAGGTTTTTATCAGCTATTTGGTCTCTCATTCTGATGGCACCCATTCACTGCAAAGGATCCATTTGTGAGCAAGTGATATCATGCTACATTTCTCCAAATCTGTTCTGATGAAGAAACAAACTCATCTACATCTTGGAAAGCCTGGGGGTGAGTACGTTTTAAGCAAACTTTCATTTTTGGGCGATACACAGAAATACTGTATTTGTTGTAAACTAGATTTTTAATAGAATTACAGCATTTGTTCATGTTTCATTGAGCTCTACGTTGAATTGAATTAGTAGCATTAAAGCTATCTTACAAAACATAATAACACAATATTTGCAGTTCATGAAACCTACAGTAAACAAACACAGTAGTAATGACACATTTTTCAGTTATAATATTCCTTTAACTGTACATTGACAGATTTTGCTTGTTGATCACTGCCACAGTATTGTGCAGGAGTGGATTTTGGTTGACCCAACAAATAGCCTCGTTTAGGTCTTAGAGTCAATAGACCATTTGTCGTTTTGTTCTCGTTTTCATTTTGCGGTTAGTAAGACATTAACTGTGAATTACCACACTCCTCTTTGCTCCTCACAGACATACCTATGCCTTTTAGTTCCAACTTATGTATATACCTGCTGAGTCGATGTGTTGGTGGTTGCATAAAAGAGGAAGATTAATGGATTATGCAGGAAGAAGAACAAAAACCCTTCTTTGGCACTGACCTTGCTTCTGACTGGCAAGTGTTAAAGGTGTTAGAACAGGAGATTGAATAGCAGATGCATTTGTGACAGCTTATTCATTCATGAAGTGAATTTATGCAGACACTGTTTGATAAAAAGGGTTAGGAAAAGTAGCTGTGGAGAGGCAATTAAGTGCTCTTCTGATTACCAAGCACTCTCGGCTGAAAGACATTAGGAGGACAAAGACTGGGTTAGGTAAGCCTCTATTTGCTCTTTGTGATTGGGAAGTCTGAAAAAAAAATATGTGGCTCAGCAAACGTACTTGAACACTTACTTGAAGGCAAATTATTTTGGCATTATTTCAGTGTGCAGTGTTTCACATTTTTATTACAGTAGAAATTGTCAAATGAGCATATATATTGACACAACACAGCCCCCCCACATTTTTGTTTTTGATACATAGAAACTCATTTTCTTTTTCTTTTAAAGAAGCGGGCCCTCTGTGGAATTGCTATGGATATCATTTCAATTTGATCAGTCATTTGGCAAACCCGCATCTCATCGAAATTCAGCATTTCAACTTTACTAACCACAAGAGAGACTTGTTATAATGAGAATCCGCTAATTTACTGTTAGACTGAAGTGATAGTTCACCCAAAATTAAAATTCTGTCATCATGAACTCTGAAGCCACATTATAATAAACTGAAATTCAGTATTATTTCCTGAGAGTCGTCTTTTCCCTAAAAGATCTAATCTTTAAAACAACACGAAGGGGGGCAGATTTCAAAGATTATTTATTAGGGTGCCAACACCAAAGCAAGCATTCATGCACAGCTCTTGAGATGGACCATTATACAGAATCGCTGTTGTGCTGTTGTCTTGCCATTATATCATATTACAGAGGATTTCATCTCATCATGAAGCACAGCTGCAGGAAAGAAATCTAGCAACCAGTCCTTATACATTTTATAGATGCTGAAGTGACAGGATGGCAAACTTTTATCTTAGGATGGCAAGGGCTCCCTGCCACTACAATAGATAAAGTACACCCATTAATGTGATTAAATCATGGCAGAATTTTGATTTATCATCATAAAATCAGATTGTAGCTCTGTCAGAAGTATTGAACTTATTTCACAAACTGTTAGTTTAGTAAAAAAAAAAAAAAAAAAAAGTCTCCATAATACTGAACCAGTGTTCAGACACCTCAACTTTAATAAAAATATTCTCCTGACACCTTCTTTTCCCCTTTGTTTACTTCTCACATCGCGTTTCATATTTCATCTCAAACTATTCTGACACTCTTGACTCCTTGGTAAACAAGTTCTCCAACGTCTAATAAAGCTCTGGCAGCACTGGTTGTGATGGAAGTGGTGTAACAACTGAGAGACGTTCATTTTTAATTATAGAAAGAAATATATAAATGACTCTGAAAAGTTAGGATTTTTTTGTTATCATAATTTATTGCATTGTTTAGGACATCATAGCTTTTTTAATTAATGTTGTTTTAATTATGATTTATTATTATTATTATTATTCATTTAGCCTATAGCCTATCACATTCTTATCAGTCTCAGTCTATTTCTCTCTCTACGTTTTGTCTATATTTGAGCATACAACTTTTCAACCTATTATTTGGCCAAAAACATTATTCTATTGCTCCACAAGCATCGAATAACAGCATGCAGTATAGTGTAATATAGCCTCAGTAACCTCTAGCAGAGTCGGTCGCTCGCTCTCTGAGGAGTGTGTGAGTTTGAGTGTGTGCTCTTTATCTGGATCTGCTCCACGGGTTTGCACGGGCCACGTCACGTCACGGAGGGGGCAGAAGCGGATTCCTGGTTTCCTGCGATCTTCACCTCCTCAGATCCACATCTACAGCGGAGCAGACGCAGCGCTTTTCCTCCTCCAGCACGCTCAAACGACTCCTTTTACAAAAATGGTGAGAAACCTGAACACTATTTGCAATCTTTTACAGCGTCTAAACAACTTGTGTCGTACTGCCTCGAACGCTTTCTCTGTTTGTAATGTCTTTTCCTCCCTTCTCTCTTCTCTCCGCCCGTTACAGATGTTTCGTTGTTCACCCGTGGTTTTCCTCCTGGCTTTAGTCTGCTGTCATGCCGAGGTAAGTTATGGGAAACCTGCATTCATTAAAGAGAAGAGCTCGTCTTTAAAAAATGAAATGTTTATGGGGATCCGGATCACAGTCTTACTGAAATCCAGCTGACACACAATGAACTGTAGAAGAAACGATTCCGACCAACTACCGTTAACTTAGAACAAAACAAGGAGTGGTGATGATTATTTGAAAGTTTTTTTTTTTTTTTAAAGTTTAACACACATTGAAAAACATTTCTATGTATATTCGGTTGCATTAGATGAATCCAGACATCAGTCTTCTATGGAAAGGAAAGTTATTCTGCATGAAGCGGGTCGCAAATTTATGGGAGCCGTCATGTTGCCGTCACGTGATCAGTCGTGCAATGTACTACTATAGACATACTACTAAAATATTTATTTTATATATAGTTTTGATATGAAGTGGAAGCAGTTTAAAACAAGCTTCATGCAGGCAGATAGATGTCAGTATAATGCCCAAAGCTACTGGAACTATGAATAAGAGCCATAGCTAAACAAATAAAACCATAAAGAATGTATTTGTCTCTGGGTGATTTTTACCCACTGGTGAAGAATACACTGTAAGAAATACATAGATTTGTGATATGAACCAGACTTTGTGCCAAGAAATACTTGACTTACTTACTTATTTATTGTATAACATTTTTTTTTTTTTTTTTTGCATAATTTTAATTTTCCTCACATTTGCACTGAAAAAAGTTGGTGGGGAAACAAATTTCACTCAGAAATTTCTAGTGAATTTATAAATACAAACACATGTAACACTGAATTAAACATGAAAATTTCAAGTGGAAAAAAATAGGCTATTTGAAACATTTCTTGTAAAACATAAACTAATAATAATTTTAACCAATTTCTAAAGAATGTTGGACCAGCTGAGATGTCGCAAAATGCTAATTTCATCACCTGGTTTGTGTTTGTGTGGTTAATGAACTCTGTGTGTGGTGAGAGGTTGGTGGTCTTTGCTTTAGAAATTCAAAAGAGCTGTAAACAGACAGCTGTTAAAACCAATCAGATAACAAACTGTTAGGAGGTGTTTGGCCGGTGGGTTTACACGGTTTTGAATGCTCAGACACAGCTGCTGATGGGGGCCATATTGAGTTTGTTAGTTAGTGTTGGGTTAATTGTGTTCTTTTGCTCTCTAGTGTAATAACATGCTCCCAGGTGAGCTGTGTTGAAGCCACACAAGAAGAGGAACTCAACACTTACAAATGAAAACATTCTTGGGCTATATTGTAAAAACGACCTATGCATTTATTTTTCATGAAATCCAATAGAATGCATTCTACCTTTATGTATTTTAAGAAACAACACACATTTCAGTGAAAGTTGTCCCTTGAGTCAATGACACATGCACCAAGAATGCACTTCCTGTGTAAAACATCTGCAGTTTCTCAAACAAGCACAAATATACTGTGTGCTAAAAACAAAGTGGCTTTAGTTTTAAACATGCATCACATGAGATCACATGTTCCCAAGCATTATTGTTTCATTTAAATGAAGAGTAGTTGGAGCATGCTATTGTATTACAACATGAACAATATTGTATGGTTGACCACCCTAGAACTATGTAAGTAATTTCATGCTGACAGGCTTGATAAGAAAACACTTAAGCTAAAAGAACAGCAACTCATAATGGGTGTCATGCAGCCGGCATGATTCTTCTCTCAGCTATTCAGGCATTTCATGCTGTGGTTTGTCTCTTTCTTGTATCTCACCCAGTGGGGGCTTTGGAGCTGTCAGAGCTTGTGTTCCCTAAAGGCATGATGTGCTGCTTACATAGACAAGCTCTTAAAGAGTGTCACCCCAAATTAAAACACACTGAATTTCCTAGATAATTTGTGCTGGGATGATTTTGTGGATGGTTGATAGAGCTTTCACAACATAAGTCTATGGATTTGTGTGCACGTATAAAGTAATGCAAAAGAGATGTATGTTCTTCATTGTTTGTTATTCAGCCTCGGATCTGAAATATTTCCCCATTCATTTTCTCCATATAGATTTAAAGTGAAGTTTTGAAGAAGACCAAACAGGCTTCAGTATAAATCCTAAGCTTCAAGCAAAATAGTATTTGAAAATAAAAAATAAAAATATACAAGACCATGTAGGCCAGTTCTTTAATAATATAATGAATTATTCATCCAATGAAGTATTGGGAATTATATAATTTAACTAAAAATGAGGCTTCAAATTTAGTATTGTAATAACATATATAACTGCTTAACAAATTTCATGGTACAGTAGGTCTTAACTGAAAGGTTTGTACATTGCCAAGCACTTCTCCGTGGAGTAAGTCAATGGGTTTTCAGGTAAGAATGCTAGTGTTTCGCTTTATTGCACGTTTTATGATTGACATTCAGCACAAAATGTTAAACTAATGTAGGGTCTGCCATCATTTACTCACCCTGTTGTTCCACACCTGTATGAGTTTCTTTCTTCTATGGAACATGAAAGATGTTTAAAAGAATGTTGGTAAAGAAAAGAAAACCTTTTGGTTCCCATTGACTTCCATTGTATGGACAAAATAAAAAAAAATCTATTTCAGTCTTATCCTCAGTCTCTCTCTGTTGATTACACTATACATTAGTACACAAAGAAAATAGAAGACAGTCTAGAATGTGAAACAATATCACACACACACACACGCACGCTCAGACAAACACATTATCACAGACTGCGGAGAAAAATGAATGTCAGCTCTTCTCACGGCACTGGGGCTTTTATCATAACTAAATGTAATAGCAGAAGCAGGATAATGCAGTTAGCTAAATCCAATCCTACAATCAAAAACAGAGCTCGCAGAGTTGCTTTCTACCTGCGTTTCTCTGCTGCCTTACAGCAGGTGAATCAACTGCGCTTTAAGCCCTGATAAAAATAGAAGTTACCGAGGGAAAAAGAAAATGAGGGAGAAGGAGAGCGAGAGGTAGAGAAAAAGAGAGGTGTAGTGAAAGAGAACACTATCAGGGTCACAATGCCCCGTCTCCTGGAGCTGAGTGGTCTTTAGTGAGAGAGTAACTAGGCTCTAATGATGGTCTGCTGCGATTTCTATTGGTGCATTTGAGTGAATTACAAATCAGACTGTACTGAAATTGTTGTTTTGATCATTCCCGATATAATGCCTCTGTCTTTCGTGGTGTTATAGTAAAAGAAATGTAAATGCATTATGCTGTCATTTTGTTCCTAATGCATGTTATTGGTCGTGCCAGAAAAGCCAGCTGCCTCATACCCAGTCAGTCAAGGACTTGGTGTTTTTTTATTTTTTTGTTATGAAGGCCCCTAAAATGGAAACTGGTTGCAGACAGGCTTGCAATGCGTCATAACGTCTTGTCTAATGATCCAGAACACATTCATCGGAGCTAAGAAATAACCAAGGAGGTCATTAAGACCTGACGAGAGCCGTCCGTGAGGGTACCCACTCATCTCAGTGGAGCTGGCAGCCATTGAAATCAATGTAAATGTACTTGCTGAAAAAATAGTTTCATCAGAATACATAGCTACCTTTGAATTGCTGCTGAAGGTGAAAGAGACGTTTTGCATCAACCAGCAGGTGCTAACTGCTAAAGCTAGATGGCTAAAATATAAACCATTTATGCAATAATCAAACAACTTTCAATGGCAATAATCATTACTTCTCAGTAGAAATGGAATCAGGCTTTTCAGGAATCGGGTATTATTTCCACCAACCACTGAAGTGCACAGAAAGCATTTTGGGTTTTCATAGACAGGAAAGGACACATCAACCAGATGAAGGCTGGATTAGATTTTTTACAGCCTGGATGAGTTGACACAAGTAGCTAAAAGTCAGAGCCAGTCTGCCGATCTGAGTTGACAGATATAAAAGAAAATCACTCAGTTTTTTTTTTTTTTTTTCAAGCATCAGATTTTGATTCCATCCGATTTGCAGGATATCAAGCACACCATATTTTTTAGAACACAAATTATAAGTTATATGTCACATGTTGTTCAGAGTGTTCAGAGTGAATTGTAGTCATTTAGTAGTGTATGATTCTCAGTCATTTTGTGTTTGATGTCCACTCAACAAACGAATGATAGTGTTTTCATGTCTGTTCAGTTTTAATAAGCTGTGTTTCAGACTTTAGTAGACAGGATGTTACTCACACATTAGATCTGGACTTGATGTCTTCATGGTCCCATATAATAATACACAGCATTTTTCCTGTCGGCACACTCAGTATTTATAAGCTTCACTAAAATGCTTTCAGTAATCTCTTGCAGCGAGGATCTGGGAGAAGCAATTCTTTCTCCCTCTGGGTATAGGTCCAATGTCCACAAACAGCTGGTCAGTCTTTTATTAAGAGGATATAAACACTGATCACCTGCTTATAGGACACAGAGAAAAGAGAGCTGATATTTTAAACTGTTCATCGCAGTCTCTGAATACTACATACACTGAAAAGTGTTTTATTCATCCAATAAAAAAAAAATTAAGGTCATGATTCACATCTATATTTTTTTACTTCTCTGAATGTGAATGCACCAACTGATTAAAATGTTTGCAGATTTCAACAGATTTTTTTGTTTTCAGCTACCAATAAAAGTATAGTGTTGTTAGTTCCATTTAACATTGATCCGCTTGAATCCAATCTGCAGTTTATTACCCCAAACCAGAAAAGTAATGTAAAAAAGTCTGCAGATTCTGTCTGGATCTGTTCAGGTGTTGATTTAGCTGAATACTAAAACTGAACTTTAGTGCAGACACAAAGGTCTTTTGTTAGAAGAACAGGGCTGATGCAAACTTTCTTGGTTATTGTGTTGCTTGTGAGCTGTAATACATTTCAAAATCTTACTGGAATCCATCTGATGCATAAAAAACACTTTATCCATATCTACTCTTTTTATAGTTTTTCCTCTTTATCCGTGTCACGGTTATCTCACGTTTGAGCTTTCACTCTTATCTTGATTCCTTTCTGTTTCTTTCTTTTCTTTCATATCTTCTTCATCACCGTTCTGTAGCTTGCGTTGTTTACCATCTGTTTTCTCTCACCTGTTTTCCTTCGACAATTCCCTCCCCATGTCTCTCTGTGAACGTGCAGTGTCTTGTCGCTGGCTTTCTGCTGGTGTTTTATGGCCTTGTTTTGTATCGCCATCACTGCTGGCAGAGCTTGAAAGAGCCTTGTAATGAGAAGGAGGAACAGACAGTGGGAAGGATGAGGTGATGAGGGAAATTACACAAGGGATCAAGAAATGTAGCTCTGCTCATTGTGATACTGGTGCATGAAGTGATACAGGGACAAGGAGAGTAAAGGAAGACATAATAAAAAGACTATTTGCTGGGTTTTATTTATATATATATATATATATATATATATATTCGTGCTGCTTATAGTTGTTCTCTACAAAATTACAGGTTTTCAAAATGGGATGTGTAAACGACGGTCTCAAGAAAGCCTTCTGTAATTAGGGTCCACCAGACATGTCTCTCAGGGGTGTTTCTTTGTTCAGCTTGACAGACAGAGTGCAGCATTTTAAAAGTTAATTTAAAAGCAATATGTGACAGCAAGCAAAGGCACCAATTTATACATTTATACACAGACAAAATAAAATCATACTTAGCACTAGATCATATAGCCTTCCTATTCAAAAGCTATTCAACAAATAATCTGACTTTATGTAGCATTTTACTATCATAAAACCTGTCATAGTTTTATTTCTGAACATGGAAAAACTTGTGCCAGCTTTGCATTAACGCTTTGCAGAGGTAAATTTACAGACAACCTCTCAGAGCAGGTTTTAGGCGAAAGTAAACTTTTTTGCATGCAGTTTTGTGGAAAGATTTTAGTTTAGCATTAGACATCTCTTAATTCAATTTTAAAGCACCATTTTTTTATGAATATTTCAAATATTAATAATTATGTTATTATAAATACTTCATATTTAAAACATAAAACAACTGGGGGCTCATGAAGGAACTGCAGGTCACTGGTGAATTCATGAAAAGCTAATAATTAAAGCATAAAAGTGTGAAATGTAAATAAATAAAGTAACCTATTTACTCGCACATCATGTGTAAACCAACATCAGAGAACTGTCAACATGCAAATGTGTTTTTGAATTATTCAAACATTTACAAAACTTTTATTTATTTATTATTGGCTGCTCTGTGTATTTCTCTTCATCCTACTCAATTTTTTTATTTGAAACAAACTATTATGCTTTGTCCAGTAGACAGTGGTAATAAATACAAACATTTCAGACAGTGTAATTCAGTCATCAAACTATAGATGACAAAAAATATAGGTCCTTAATGCAACCTCACATAATTTACTAAATGGCACAAGTTTTTTGGTCTCTTTTGCATCTGCAGCCATTGAACTTATCAACATTTAAATAGTTTAGTTCACTGTTTGCTGTAAACAACCTCAGAAACCCTCCACCTTCCCCAGCTCCACCTGCCTAGATCTGCTACAGGAATTTATTTGTGTATGTTTGCATCATGTAAATTGTACAGCAGCAGTACATGTTTACAGCAGCTTGTCTGTGGATGTATTGGCAGCAGCAAGATCGATTCCTCCAAGACCAAATACATCAACATTATTATATACATTACCAACTTTTCACAGTAAAGTTACACAGTAAATATAGCATGTGCTCTGTACAGGCACCACAAGTGTATTGACTCTGTGCAGTCAATGACTATGTACTTGAGTCAGACATTCAATGGTGGACAAGAGGGTCATGTCCTGGGGCCACATAGGACCATAAAACACCCCTGTCTCCTTTTAATAAATTACCATAATGCACAGCTAAAGATGTGGTAATGATTGCTATGAAAAGTATGATTGCTATGAGTAGTACATGGCCATTTCTGATTGAGAATACAAATCCATCTACTTGCAGACAGCTCCTTCACCATATTATGGTGCCTTGAACAAAGAACAAGGCCATTGTGAAGAATGTGGGACTGAAAACAAGCACACTTCCTTCTGCAAACACATGTCAGCCATTAACCTAGCTCTCCCGGTTCATGACCCTTCACAGAGAACCACAGCAGACAGTCCTGGACGGCTGGAACAGAGCCAGATTCAGAGCCAGATTCAAATGTAAGGCGGTACCTAGATTGAGAAGAGTAAATTGGGTGAAAGAGTGAAGTTGGCAGGATCTACAAAAAGCAGAATACTGTATATACTTTGATACTTTGTGGTAAAAGTGACTCTCTGATTGACTTTGCCCTATCAGTGCTGCTCCCATGAAAAAAATAGTGAAAACCACTGGACTATAGGCTAGAGAGTAAAATGGATCGATTCACTGAGGTACAGCGAGAGATGGTGGCACTTGAGAGGACGCTTTAGAGAGAGAGATAGAGAAGAGGAAAAGAAAGAGAATGTAATTACAGCAGCCGAAATGTAGGAAATAAAAAGGAAAAAGTCTGTCCCATGCTGCCTGCAGTGCACTGGCATCCATCCACAGTCTTATTGCCAAGACCAGATTTGGAAACTGCTGAATAGATATTAAAATGGTGTCACTTCAGTCATAGTTTTTTGGATTAATTCAATCGTAGAGGTTGCAGTACCAGCACTTATCGATACCTCTAACATTATATTTTTAAGTTTTGTGAATAATTTAGCCAGGACTGCTTAACATACGGACTTTAAAACTTTCATTTTGTGGATAATGTAATCTTAGATAACCAAAACGTCCTTTGATAAGGTATGGAAGCATATGGGTAGCATAATTCATTTTGAAATGTAATTTTCAAACTGATAATGCAATATGTAAAATGGCAGTGTATTTCTGTATTTAAATTTACATTTTCCCATAAATATGTGCAACATTTAGTTCAAAATAAAAATGAAAATTCCATTATATAATTTACGTTGGCCATTTTCTACACTAGTCTTAATTAAAAACATAGTTTCATGGTTTATAAATTCCAAAATTAAAATTAAATTGTATTACCCAAATGGATTAGATATGTTTAACATGTCCAAACAAAAACTGTAGCAAAGCATTGCTATTTTTCCTAAATGCATTTATCCAGTTAACCAAATGCTTTTGACCTGCCTCAACATCTCTCACTATTTTACACTCCGACTGATGCACATAAGCAGACAGAGCAAATCTATACTTTTACCCATTTGCTACCATACATTATTTTTCTCCTATAATAGATTGTGTCTCTCTGAACACCTAAGCGTTGCAGGTGTCTCACGCATGTCTCACTGTCTGCTTGCTAAGTGAAGCATGTAAGCAAATTCTACACTTATTTACCAAGAGTAGCAGCGTTTGGTCAGTATGGCACGGGCATCAACCGGAGTGTAAACAGACTGAGAGATCTTAAGGCATGTGCAACGCTTAGGTCCCATGGGACATGTGCTCTATTATGGGTTAGAAGAGAGGAAGGCAACATGGATGCAGCACGATGCAACACAACAACTGTCACAGTTGTATCCACAGTGTAAGGTTGCAAGTGACCAAGTGTTTAATTACACTGTCTGTTTGCTCAATCGGAGTGTAAAACAGTGAGAGATGTTGAGTCTGGTGAAAAGCGTTTGGTTAATGGTGAATATTGACCTATTGTACATCTTGTTGCCCAGCCATGTCTTAATGTAATGATAAAATCCACATTGACTAGTCTACACTGATCGCAGGGTACTTAATGAAAATGCAATTGAAATGTCTTGAAATGCAAGTGTAAATGCATTTAAGAAAAAATTAAAGACATTTTATTTTTGTATAAATAATTAGAACTAGAATTTGTGATTAATGGAATAATACTTAAAATAACAGTCAAGTAGTTAATTTACATATATTGTTTGTAATTTTTACAGGGTTTTGAACATTTTAAAATAACACAAAATACTGTAAAAATAATACTGTAATTTTCCTGTATAAAAAAAAATTATTACTGTAATTTGGCTTTAATGATATAGTACATTGAATAATAATGTTAATTTATAGATATTGTTCATTATTATCTTAATTTTACATGAATTTGTATGTAATTTATGCAAACTGTAAAAATAATGTATAATGCAGTAATTTCCTTGTATAAAAATGAGAATTACTATAATTTGTCATTAATAATATAATACTTAAAAAACAGTCAAGTTCTTAATTTACAGATTTTGTTCGTAATTGTACATAGTTTTCAACATAATTTAAAATTACAGACAATGCTGTAAAAAAAAGTTTTTCCACAAAATTAAGATTTGTATTTTACAGTGTAAGTGTCAATGCATTTAAGAAAAAATAAAAGACATTTAAATCAAATTTTTGCAACCAGTTTACTGCACATTTGGGTCAAAATGCATTTTGAAATTCACACTGCATTTTGCTACAATTATCATGCGGTATCACTAATAAAAATCTCAAGTGTTCTAACACTTGAGATTGTCTAAATGCATTTAGGAGAAAATGGCATTTAAAGGATCATTTTGCTAAAGTTTTTGCTTGGAAATATCAAACATATCTAATCCATTTGGGTTATAAAATTTCATTTAAATTTTACAACTTATAAACAGTGAAACTATGTTTTTAATTTACATATTAGAACTATTGTAGTGTAGAAAATGGCTGATGTAAATTATTTAAATTTACATATAGCAAAATGTAAATTTAGATACAGAAATATATTGTCACTTTACATATTTCATTTTCATTTTGAATTTTACATTTCCAAATTAATTTTGCAACCCATATGCTTCCATAAAAGGGGCCTTGTGATCCCAGGGGAATTTTTTTATGACTGTTAAAGTTAACTTGCGAATTTATAAATATTAATATATAATTTATAATATTTAACAGCTTGCTTTAGTAGAAGCTAATTTGATATTGGAAACAATTTAATTTTATTGCATTGCATTGCATTAATTTTAACATTTTCGCTCACAAAGATTTGTGTTCTATATGCTTTATAGGTCTTTAAAAGTCTGACATTTTTGCATGCATTTTTCAGTTTTCCTTTTTTGTCGTATTCACCTTCCTTACCTATCAAATTGCATGTTACGGATATGAAAACGCAGAAAATCAAACCTGATTTGATTTTTTATGACGGACAAAAGTTCCAGACGCAGTGTGTAATTATGATTGACACAACGTGAGGTCATATTTGTTTTTCAACGTGCAAATATTTCGGACTCAGTGTGCACATACTGTACCTTAACAATGGTCCTGTTGTGTTGTGTGTGCATTTTTGCTATTTCAAAAAAAATGTATGCATTGAAATTTCAACAGCTGAGAATTTTGGGCCAAAATTCCATACAATGCGATTTTAAGTTGTCTGCAAGCAGTGGTTTTCAGAAAATGCTAATCTAGTTTTAGACAGCTTTTTTAATAAAAAAACAAAAAAAAACAAAGGATATTTATTCTTTGTGGACAGTTGAAATAAGAAAAGAACGCTGTTAACTTTTTTTGAGTGCTGTGTACACCCTCCTAATAATGCACATTTGCTTTTCATCTTGTCTCTCTCCCACTGCTACAGAAGAATCGATGTGGCTCATTTGAACTTTTAACTGCTCTGCCACATTCACACACACTGTTCCTTTGTCATTGAGTGTCATTGAGAGCATACTCCTGAGGCCTCAGCGCCAACCCTAACTAAGAGCTCCATACAACCTGGAATGTGATGCATTAAAATAGAACGACATAACTGGCATTCCATTCCAATAAAGGAGAAAAATAGTCAAGAATGCTAAGATGGACAAGAATGCACTAATACCTTTTTTATTTGATGGATATGTTTGGAGTTTTGATGCAATAGTCAGAAAGTATTTTTTTCTGTTTGTGTTTGTGGTTGTTGTTTTTTCATAAGAAAAAGCATGCAATTTGAGAGCGATTTAAGTGCATTGGAATTTCAGCTGCATATTTGTGACAGCTCCTCTGACCCATATAACTGAAAGGTTTTAAACGGGACAGATTCCACTGGAGAGACCTATGAGAGAATTTAGGAGAAAGTAATTCCTCTCTGTCCTCCTTGCCCTCTCTTTAGGAGGCATTTATATTGAGTGGAAATAGCTAATGCTGGTGTTTGTGGAAAATTCAGACTTTGAGTTCTGCAAGTGTGTGCATAGAAAAGAAAATAGGAGAGAAACTAAAAGATGAAGGAGGCACCGGCGGCGCCAGGGGGGGTCTTGGGGGGTCTCAAGACCCTGCCAAAAAATGCCTTGACCCCCCATTTGACCCCCCAGCCTCTTCCTGATTAAAAAATATATATATGCGGGATAAAGATCCAAAAATGTTTCTCTTCAAACTACGCAGAACAATAATAAATAATAATTATTTCGACATTTATTCATACACTGACTGAACCGAGAACCGTTTCTGTCGGACGCGTCCGATTCGAGAACCGATGAGCTGATGATAACTGCGCATGCGTGATTCAGCGCGAAGCAGACTGACACAGAGCGCATCTGAACCGAACTGATTCTTTTGGTGATTGATTCTGAACTGATTCTGTGCTAATGTTATAAGCGCGGGTAAACCAAAGGCTTGAATGAAGGGCAATCATCGCCAATGACGGCATTACATCGAGCGCAAAAGAACCGGTGAACCATTTTTTTTTTTCAGCTGGTTTATTTGATCGAATTGTCCGAAAGAACCGGTTCACTTGAGCACCTGCTCCTTTGCCCCTTAAGTGCCCTTTTGTCAAAAGCAAAATTTCCTCGAATTTTTTTTGTAATAACATAAACTTTTGTGAATGCCTGCCCACGCCCAATCATAATATTAGTACAATTTATTAATAATAATTTAGCCGTAAATAAAATGACCAACATGACGACCGTTCACCTGGCTACGACCTCATCCAACCAGGAAGATTCCTCATGCTGCACGCGCATTTTTTAATTGCTAGAGGATATTTTCAACATCGTGGCAGCTGGTAAGTGGTGTTTCATTCTCAGCGAAGTGATTTTGGTGTTTATTTACTTATTATTATTTTACAAGAACGATGTGATGTGAGAACATGCAGATACGTTGGTTATATTGCAGTGTGTAGCCTGTAGTCAAAGAGTATAGAAGTAACTTCTATACTCTTTGCTGTAGTGTAGAAGTAACACTAGCGTGCTGTTTGAGGGAGAAAAGTTTCACATGCATCGAGGGGTCTGGTCTTTTTTATGTTATTTGAATAAACTTTTATTATATTACAGTACTTATTTATTTTTAACACGTAAAAATAATTATCACAACACTGGTAAGGCTTATTCAGATTTTCTCATTCTCTGAATTATCATTATAAAAATAAAAACAATTCAGAAATGAATTAAAATATAATTATATTTTAAATGTGATGCAAATATTTTTTCTACAAAAGCAACAGTGTTTACAACAGCAAGACCACTTTAGCCTGTAAACTCAATAATATCTATCTGGAAATAAATGTAAAAATATCAATGTCAATAAAAATGCATAATATACCTGACATGAAAGTGCAGTGTGAAGGATATGAATAACAAATGTAGCCTGTCATTTGTTTACATTGCAAAGGTGTTTTTGTTGTTTAGTAGCAGAAATATGCAGTTATTAGCCATGTCCACTGTATTTTTTGTTGGTTTTCATGAGACCCCCCTTGAAAAGACCAGGACCCCCCCATTGCCCCCCCAATCAAAATTGTCTGGAGCCGCCACTGTGTCCACTGTATTTTTTGTTGGTTTTCATGAGACCCCCCTTGAAAAGACCAGGACACCCCCATTGCCCCCCCAATCAAAATTGTCTGGAGCCGCCACTGGAAGGAGGGAAGAGAAAATAAATGACATCATACCATTACATACTTTAGAGAGAACTTGTGCTCGTTAGCTCTGACATCATCTTTTAAACATTAACCATTACATACACACCCATATGTGCACAAGATTTTAGGGCAAATCTAACTAGTTCTGAATTTGAATTTCCGTTTAAAAGGAACAAATGAAATAGATCTTAAAGAAATGGTTCACTACAAAATGTTCTCTCCCTCTGGCTATCTGAGATAAACAAATACATCAAGACATTTAACTTCAAACCATGGTTTCTGGCCTAAATATGTGCTCTCTATTCATAATAATGCTTTCTTCAGTGATACATTTTTTTTTCTTAAATTATACTGCTGTTACACAATTAAACATATTTGTGTAACAGCGCTGGGTCAGCAGTACAACAGTCACTGTCTAACGAAGCTATCGATTACAAATCTATATGCTCTCCCTCATTAGAATGTGCTACACTTGTGATTACAATGCTGTTTAGAGCTGTTTTTCACAATACTGTAGTATCACACTGTATTTGTATGCATACATTATCACATTGCTTACCACTTGCACACTTGGTGTAAGACTCTGTACATTGGAGAGTGGGTAAGGTGTGCCAAAACTTCCTATTAACTTTTTTTCACATGTATCATATTCAGTACATCATACTCATTGTCTGTGACTGAAAAATGTACATGAGGTAATTAGAAAGCATTTATGTTAAAACTATTTTGCAAAAAGCAAAGTAATATTTTAGTTTAACTCAAAAGCAATAATACTGAATATATTATGATGTTGTTGAATTGAAAAAGTATTGAACCATGTAAATTATTAGACTAAAAGTTAACCACAAATTATTAAGCACAACACAACATCGCCAAAAAAAAAAATCAACATTAAAATTGTCTGAATATTACAAATGTTTTAGGCTGGTTTATGCACATTTTGTGTGCAAGAACAATGTAGATCATTAAAATAAGTATTTTTTTTATATATATACAGTATTGTTCAAAATAATAGCAGTACAATGTGACTAACCAGAATAATCAAGGTTTTTAGTATATTTTTTATTGCTACGTGGCAAACAAGTTGCCAGTAGGTTCAGTAGATTGTCAGAAAACAAACAAGACCCAGCATTCATGATATGCACGCTCTTAAGGCTGTGCAGTTGGGCAATTAGTTGAAAGGGGTGTGTTAAAAAAAATAGCAGTGTCTACCTTTGACTGTTCAAACTCAAAACTATTTTGTACAAACATTTTTTTTCTGGTATTTAGCAATCCTGTGAATCACTAAACTAATATTTAGTTGTATGACCACAGTTTTTTAAAACTGCTTGACATCTGTGTGGCATGGAGTCAACCAACTTGTGGCACCTCTCAGCTGTTATTCCACTCCATGATTCTTTAACAACATTCCACAATTCATTCACATTTCTTGGTTTTGCTTCAGAAACAGCATTTTTGATATCACCCCACAAGTTCTCAATTGGATTAAGGTCTGGAGATTGGGCTGGCCACTCCATAACATTAATTTTGTTGGTTTGGAACCAAGACTTTGCCCGTTTACTAGTGTGTTTTGGGTCATTGTCTTGTTGAAACAACCATTTCAAGGGCATGTCCTCTTCAGCATAGGGCAACATGACCTCTTCAAGTATTTTAACATATGCAAACTGATCCATGATCCCTGGTATGCGATAAATAGGCCCAACACCATAGTAGGAGAAACATGCCCATATCATGATGCTTGCACCTCCATGCTTCACTGTCTTCACTGTGTACTGTGGCTTGAATTCAGAGTTTGGGGGTCGTCTCACAAACTGCCTGTGGCCCTTGGACCCAAAAAGAACAATTTTACTCTCATCAGTCCACAAAATTTTCCTCCATTTCTCTTTAGGCCAGTTGATGTGTTCTTTGGCAAATTGTAACCTCTTCTGCACATGTCTTTTTTTTAACAGAGGGACTTTGCGGGGGATTCTTGAAAATAGATTAGCTTCACACAGACGTCTTCTAACTGTCACAGTTCTTACAGGTAACTCCAGACTGTCTTTGATCATCCTGGAGGTGATCATTGGCTGAGCCTTTGCCATTCTGGTTATTCTTCTATCCATTTTGATGGTTGTCTTCCGTTTTCTTCCACGTCTCTCTGGTTTTGCTCTCCATTTTAAGGCATTGGAGATCATTTTAGCTGAACAGCCTATCATTTTTTGCACCTCTTTATAGGTTTTCCCCTCTCTAATCAACTTTTTAATCAAAGTACGCTGTTCTTCTGAACAATGTCTTGAACGACCCATTTTCCTCAGCTTTCAAATGCATGTTCAACAAGTGTTAGCTTCATCCTTAAATAGGGGCCACCTGATTCACACCTGTTTCTTCACAAAATTGATGACCTCAGTGATTGAATGCCACACTGCTATTTTTTTGAACACACCCCTTTCAACTAATTCAACTAATTGCCCAATTGCACAGCCTTAAGAGCGTGCATATCATGAATGCTGGGTCTCATTTGTTTTCTGACAATCTACTGAACCTACTGGTAACTTGTTTGCCACGTAGCAATAAAAAAATATACGAAAAACCTTGATTATTCTGGTTAGTCACATTGTACTGCTATTATTTTGAACAATACTGTAGTAGTATAATGCCTTCATTATAATTTCATTATTTATTGTATAACTCATTTGTGTGAGCATATGTTTATTTGAAAAGTCAATTGTTCATATATTTCCAAATGATTCAGCACTTTGTTTTTTTTGTGAAAAAAATCATATTTCCATAACCCTGTGTTATAGACGTTGTAACTTCAGGTTGAAGCAGACATAATGAAATGTAATTTGATGCATTTGTTTAACCGCTGTCTTGATTTTCCTTGGCTAGACAGCAGAAGCACAAAGTGGCCAGAACAATCATATTTTTGTTCTATCACAGCCATCCTGTGTCTCCAGCGCTCTTTACCTCTCTTTCTTCTTATTTTGACTATGTAGATGTATCCTGGCGCACAGCTATGCTTTCTAGAATTTATGAATTCTTGCTCATATGGCTTTGCTAGATTGCCATAGTTTGACATGCCTTTCATCTCATGTAATCAGCTTACCGTGATGCTGGAAGGAGGCCTTGAGTGTGGTTTGTACTCTCTCATGCTCTTCAGCTCGGTTGCTATCTTTTTTTCCTGCATCCTCTCATCCCTGCTCATTTCCAGTCCACTGTTTCCCAGCATGTCCCTCTCGACGTGGAGACTCTGCTTGGGTTTAGTGTGTCTGTGTGGGGGCAGGTCAGAAGTGAAAGCTTGGCTTTGTCTAGAGAAGGATTGCTTTTTTTTGCACTTGCATTCTTATGAGGAAAAATCTCAGTTTGAATTCCCAGCCTACAATGTGCAACCATTTATCTCCTTTAGAGGAAAGGTGAGCTATGTCGTGTCGACATGCAAGAACAATTTAACAAGAAAAAACAACAACATTATCTCAGTTGAAAATAATGACACATTGGTGATAATGGTGGGATTAGTCATCATGGTGGCACATTCCCACAGCAGTTTATATTTTTGATAACATCTATTTACCATAAAGGCCTGTAAAGCATTTTTCAACATGTGCATCTGATTCAGGATCTAATGCATAATCATTTCAGGTTGTTTGCATTGTAAGATCAGTGTGCTTTATGCAAATATATGTCATCTAGCGTCCTGGGGACAGAGTTAATGATGTTTATAAAATAAGCCTTGAGCTAGAAATTGTAATTATCCTCTCTGACTCTTGGGGTTGTCAAATACATATGAGTCAGTGGAATGGCACTGTCTTTGATTAACTTATTTAAAAAAAAAACTTTTTAAACGTTTAAACGTTTAAAACGTTTAAAATTTCTGAATTTCAGTAGTTTTTTGTGGGGCTTGTCTTGGCTGTGCATACCTTGTATAGAGATTGTAATTGTGAAGAAAACAGTATAATTAAAAGCTTGAAATTCTATAAAGACATACTGCTTTTATTATTATTTGCCATTCTGTTGTTTTGAGACAAGAAAACCATAAAAAAGGTATTTTATATCTCAAACTATATCACATGACCCCTACAGACCATCATAACTGAGTGTCGCGGTCAGAAAGTGGTGTGGTTTCATTTGAAGCTGTCTCATGATACTCCACCCTTGTAACTGTATGTTTTAACGATCTTTACAATGTTTCCCCCCTCGTCTTCATCTGCACGTCTTCTTCTTCACACATTAAGAGTAACGCCCAGCAGCATTCAGATCAGCTGAAGTCAGCGGGTTGCTGTTTCCATTGCAGGGTGACATTTATGCCTGAGTTCTGGAGATGTTGATGCTCCTGGAGGGAGATCACTGGAGGCTTTCTCTGGCTGGTGACATTCTCTCTGGCAGTATTGACTCAGAAAACAAACAAGCAGGCTCCTTCGGGGTTTCCTCCGCACATCGACAGGGGTTTGGGACACATCCACGAGAGTCTAATGAAGCCCACCCAGCTGCTGATGTAGTTATGAGGAAACAGCTCATTCTAATCAGCACGACTTATTGGTATACACAGAAAACAGTGAGTCCTTTAGCTAAATGAGCAGGGGCAATGAGTTGTAGAATGGACTCTGGAAATAGCTTCCTGGAGGGGTTTTCTTGGTGCATTATCCTGAATTTTCCATGTTGGTGGCATTGAATCTTTTTTTCCATTGAGTTTTATTTGAAGCACTTAGTGGCAAGTCAACTATATTCCCTTATTAGAGATTCATAAACTGCATTCAGTTTTCTGACTCGTGTAAAAAAAATCTGTGCCTTCTTACTTGAAATTCTAATTCCAAATTCTACGCCGTTCATGAAGCAACTCTATTAGACTTTGAATGAGTTTTCTTCCATGCCAGTTTATTGTTGTGGTGTCACAGATTCTGTATTCTCTCTCCAGCGCATTCATTAAAACTACATTTGTCTGCTTCATGATGGTTGAAAGTCAAAAGACTCGCTGCACAAGACCTGTACATGTCTTCTCTTGTGTTCACTTTAATCTTTTTCCTGTACTCTCAGTTTTTCTTTTCCAGTACGGCCGGTACAGTTTTACTGCTAGTATCTGCTGTATCTCTTTGTTTTCAGATCGTCTTCAGCGCTCCAACACAAACTCGCTTCCCTTCCTCAGTGCTTCTGCTTTATTTGGTGTTGTTTCAGACAGGATTCTTACAGAATGGCTTTTAAAAGCAGAGACGGTGAAAGCTGTCTTAAGATAAGTGGCATCATTGGAGGACTAGCTGTGCTTGTCAGATGAGGTTTTTTTGTTTTGTTTTTGCACTGACGCAGGTCTTCTGTTGAAGTGCACCCTGTTTTCTGGACAGCAGATTCATCATTGAGCATCAAAATATAATGTAAGATTCACAAAAGAAATGTTGTAATGCAGTGTTTGGTTTAGATTGAGGTTCAGCAATTGATAACTGACTCATTTTATAGCTGGCTAATTACTTAGATGTCATTAAGTTAGAGCTGAAAGCAATGATGTGGAAGAATCACATAAACCTGAAGACTAATCAGAATGAGATGCAATTCAAATGTCACTTATGCATGATTATGCTCATATTGCATAATACATTGCATAATTATACTCAATTATGCTCACATACAGTAAAAACCACCTGCTGTTTGGTTAACGGTTGATTGACTCTCTTATGCTCACCAAGGCTGCATTTATTTCAAGAAAAATACAAAGCAGTAATATTGTGAAATATTACTGTTTAATATGTGTATTTTCTATTATAATAATGAGTTTTCAGACAAAATAAATCATACTGATATGCTGATTTAATATTTTTGTGGAATTTTTTTTTTGTTGTTTTAGATTAGATTTAGATAAATTTAGATAAATTACATTGCACTTTCGGTCAAATAATCCAATGCATGTACTTTTGCAGAACATTATTGCTAGAATAGTTTTTATATGCAAAAATATGAGTCACCTTAAAAGATTCCTCTGTGTGACACATCACATTTGATTATCTTTCATAAAGTTATCATCAGTTATTACTATAGTAAATGATATTTATCCGGTATATACAAGAGGTGGGTTAAACTGCATTTCATGTGCAATGCATTGTTTTTTTGTGTGTGTGTGTGTGTGTTTTTTTACAGTCATATTATATTTATGTGTTCAGCACTATGCAGGTAGTTTAAGGGGTTATTATACAAGTTAGAAATTTAAAGTATACAAGTGCTGTTTCAATATATAAAATGTGCTTTTCTCTAATTGAATGGGCTGTAGACGGTCTGATGGGGGAAATATCAAGGGGAGAAACCTCCTTCCTCCTTCCATTGTGAAGTCAGTTAACCTGCAGCCCTGGGTTCAGTCTTCAGTCACTGCTCTCTGCACACACCTATTAATTATTCCCTTTAACTAATATTCCTCCTCCTCCTGTTGTCATTCTCTCACTCTATTCATTCAGCAATTTCTTCCTTTCTCTGTTTTTCAAAGCCTGCATTTGCCCTCTATACACTTGTAGTCAGAAGTGCACAATGCTCTACTCTTGGAAACCTAATTTATGAAATTCAGTACAGCACAAAGTGTGATGAAGAAAGAGACGAAAATAGTTAGAAGAGCAATTAAGGAAAGAGGAAGTAAAGTAAATGAAAGATTGAAATCATGCGAGACTCTTTTCGGTGAGATGGGACATGATTCTGCTTTTATTGTAAGAGAAAAAGGCCGACTGTTATTTTCTGTTGTCTGTCATGAAAGAGATGTTTTTAGGTGCTCTGCTCTTCCACAAGGTCCAGCAGGGACAAATGAGAACAGATAGCTGGATGACGGAGATGTGACAAACATATCTCAGCGGACTAGACAAGGACAGGAAGAATTACTTTTTCAGCTGCCTTGAGTGTCAAAGCATTTTTCCTGTTCATTTCCTGGCCATTTCCTAAAATCCTTCAGCAATCAAAGCCATGATTCAAAGCACACAAACCAATGCACAATTTAAGTATAGGCATGAAAATGAAAAGGCATTGTATTTTCTAAATGAAAGTTCTCAATCTTATTGTGAACGATTCATCCATGCATGTTTATTTATTTATTAATTTATTAAGATCCTCTCAAATTGCATATAGTTAGGTAATGTATTCAAAAAAAAAAAATTATATTTATTCTGCTTAACCCACCCCATTCTTACAATGGACTGCAAATTCACATTCATATCTGCCTTCATCCAATCAACAACCGGTGCACAGAAACAAGTCCCGCCCACTGATCTATAATATAGAACAGTGGCCCCGCCCCATACAGAAATGTAATATACAGCATGTATTGTCCTATATCAAGAATACACACATTCTCTGGGTATTAAGATTATAACATAATATAAAATCCCCATAGTTAAACTTGTATATGTCAATTCTTTCATCATTTACTCACTCTCAAGTTGTTCTAGAACTCTGCTGAACACAAATTAAGTTTTTGAAGAATGTTGGTTACCAAACAGTTGATGGCTTCCTTTTGTGTTCCACTGAGGAAGGAAAGCTCAGCTGTCAGTGTGGAGTGACACGAGGGTGAGTGAATGATGACAGATGGATATTTTGGTGCAGGTTATCTCTTCAGTGTGATGTGGGTAACTAGCTCAGCTAGCCTGCAACAACTCACAGCTGGGGCCACCATTCCTGTTTCCATGGTAACAGTGTATTTTTGATTGGTGGATCTTGCTTCGGGAATTTGGGTGGTGTACTACATTAGGAATTCGGCCATTAAAAGTGAAGTTTCTGTGAGTTACTGCTTCTGCAGAGGCATGTACCATCACTTCATAAACCTCAGAACTCAGGAAGTCTTGAAAGGTTTATATGCTCTTGCTTTTAAAAATCTCTTTGGAATACAGGAACCCTCAAAGTCACTAACTTATAATTCAAAATCCATATTTTAGAGTTGAGATGTTGTAGCTTGTGTAGGAAAAAACATTTTCATTTGAATATGAAAATGGTAATATAAAGGCATTCAAAATTTAAAAAAAAAAAAAAAAAAGCAATGATGAATTAAATTGATCAAAATGGCAGTTATTTTTAATTTTCTGTTCATAAAAGAATCCGGTTTCACCATTTCCACACACACAAAAAAAGTTAAATAAAATAAAAAATTAAGCATTAGAATGGTTTTTTTTAAGGATCATGTGACACCGATGCTGAAAAAAAAAATCAGTTTTTCCATAACAGGAATAAATTACATTTTAAAATATATTAAAACAGAAGCCAACATTTTGAACTGTATTAGATGCATTGTATTTTAATATTTGCACTTCAAAAAGAAAAGGTTAGAAATGCAGAAGCGTATAAGGGTGAAGACACTTCCTCTTAGGCTTTGCTATTTAACTGGAGCTCTCTTCCCTCCCAAGATACTGGGTGTTTTCCTTCTAGCTGTCCTCAACACTTTTCATCTTTCTGCTCTCTTCCACTTTTCTATTATATCCTGAATATGCCTTCTCCTCACTTTCCTCATAGATGCATTAGAACAAGCATAGGATATACCCACACTAAACTTCTGCTGATCATTAACAGATTGTTGTGGCCTAAATCAGTCATTTTAATTAAAATAAATAATTAGAAATATTATTATAACTGCCTTGCGGTGTGCTGATCATCTGTACAACCTGACCTTTTAGCTTCGATGTGTTTGTTAGTCCCACTCTCTCAACAGTTTTCAGAGTCGTAATGAACAGCTGTTGTCCGGTCCAGCGAGATTTCAGCTGTTCTCTGCCACTCATCTTCTCACAAATAGGGATAGTTTATCCAGAAAAGGAAGTTCTGTCATTTACTCACCCTCAATTTGGTCTAAACCTGTACAATACCTTGTGTTAAACACAAAAAAAGATATTTTGAAGAATATTGGTAGCCAAACGGTTCCCATTGACTTCCATTGTATTTTTTCTCCATTCGGAAGTCAACTGAAACTGTTACCAACATTCTTCAAAATATATTGTTTTGGGTTCCACAGAAGAAAGTCATAATGCAGGTTTGGAATGAGGAGAGTTTGCAACTGAATCTGTTCTGAATGTGAACTGATTTGCATTTTAACTCTCCCTATGGTACTGTGACCTCTACTGACATTGTCTTTAATCATACAGCACTGCATTAGTGTATGGGTTAGCTATAGTGAATGGGATCCAGTTGAACAGGTCGTCACATTTCTATGTGGTCATGATTTGCGAGTCAGACACAGCCGCACATTCCTCGACTCTTCTGCACCAGGAATGTTTGCTTTCTGTCTTTCTCCTCTCGTCTCTCCTTGGCAATCACAGCAGCCGCTCGGCCCTCCAGAACAGCCCTCTGGAGAAACAACAGCAGCACTGTTCAGATGTGCTTCAGGGCAAACTCTTTTCCCACTCAACTACTGATCTGTAACCACTATTTCAACCACAACTCTGACACTTGAGGTTGATTGCATTTATACTGCAAAAACATTCTTTAAATCTATATATATATATATATATATATATATATATATATATATATATATATATATATATATATATAATTTTTATTTATTTTTTATTTATTTATTTTTTCTAGTAAAAAATACCTAAACATGACAAAAAAAATACTATTTCCTTTTTAAATTCATAAAGTAATTTTTCTTGGTTTATTGTTTTTTTCTAAATTGTAAAAAAAAAATAATAATAATAATTGACAAATCTAATACAGTTGAGTGAGGTTTCAACGCTATCTCATGACCAATATGTACGTATTTTACGAGAGGGTTATTCATTGTAAAATTTGTCTGGACCCCAATGACAGGTAAAGGTTTAGAGGCGGGGTTAAGTGTAGGTGATTCGTACAAATTCATACGAATTGTGCAACTCATAAAATACGTACGATTTAACACAAATCGTATGAATCATACGAATTACCCACCTCGTAAAATATGAACAAATTGGCGTGAGATCAGGCTGGAGGTATAGACATAAAAAGTTTAATTCTCACCAAGGCTGCCTTTATTTGATCAAAATATAATTTAATCCAGCGACTCGAAGCTGTGTTTTCAGCATCTTCAGAGTCACATGACCCTTCAGAAATCAGTCTAATATGCTTATTTGCTGCTCAAGAAACATTTCTTATTATCAATGTTGAAAACAGCTTTGCTGTCTAACATTATAAATGTCTTTACTGTCACTTTTGATTCATTTAATGCATCCTTGCTCGATAAAAACATTTAAAAAAATTTTTTTTTTGTGCAATGTGATTATTATATCTGAAGAAGGAAAACATGAATACTATCAATAAAGGAAACAGCTTTCAGAAAGACAGAGACATCATAAGATGTGAGACAATGTAACTGCATCAAACTTGCAATGAAAGTCTGAAGGTCATAGTTCATCTGCAGGCGTCCTGTACCCCATCTCTCATCGACTGTCTCCTACAGTACACTTTATGGCTCTTTTCAAGCGCTCATGGCTGGTCGTCATGGAAACATATCTGCTTTTTGATTTGATTTAGCTAAAGCATGCTATAACGTTCATTCGTTTAAATGTCAGCATGGCTTCCCTGTAGAGAAGGAAATTCATTTATGCATGAGGCTTGGTTTTGTTCTCTCTCCTTTAATGTACCTCTGTTACCGCTGGTCCGCAATAGTATCCACCTCTATTGTCAGGACAAAACTCTCTCAAATGAATATCCCATAAACTTTTAATATGCCAGCACGGTGTCTGAAAGTCCTCTGATGACCTCAAACGGAGCGGATTGTGATTAGAAATGATTGTTGATCTGTTTTAGACTGGCAATGACTGCATTCTTCTAAAACTGTTGAGATGAAGGCAGCCTTCGGGTAGAAAATCTACCCTGGAAAGTTTGCTTACATCGTATGACTCAAGTATGAGATGGATGGGGGGAAGGGTCCGTGTGTGTGTGTGTGTGTGTGTGTGTGTGTGTGTGTGTGTGTGTGTCAGTGTGTGTTGGAGTTAGTCAGGGTGGAACCAGCAATCACAGTTCATGGGAAAGGAAAGAACAGGCAAGGTTTCAGATGTGACTTACACACACACACACACACACACGCACGCACGCACACACACACACACAGAGAGAGACTGCATTTGATTATAGTTAAACGCTGGGGAGGTTTAGGAAAGCAGGAGTATTTCAGGAAAATCCTAAATCGTTACTCCATGCACAACTTGGCAGCACGTGATTGGCTAGCTCTCTGTTCACATGACTTTGCTGTGCTTTGGAGACTGGGGTCCTGTAGCAGGGAGCACAAAGAAGAAGAAAAAAAATCAGAGAAAAAGGAAAGACAAGGTCATTTGTAAGACCTGAGGCAGATTCAGAGACATTGCATATACATCAAACGTTTCAGAGGTGTAACCGATGAGAAAGTTCAGTAGGACAGAAGAGCAATGTAATAACCCCAAAGATATCTAATCTATGAATTGGGACCCTCTGTCTATTTTGAACATGCACTTGAACACTTTCCCTGACGTTTACACAGGATGCTTTCTTCCATTAGGTGGGGTTTAAGATGCTGTTTCAAGTTTTAGAAACATGTTGAAATCAGTGCTCCGTTTCATTGTGTTCAGTCTTGTTAGTTTTAAACAAAAGAAGGTGTCCTGTGTGAACAGCCCATTAATCGTGCTGTAACCAACAAACCTGATGTCAGAGCTCCATCTGCTGCTAGAAGAGTGTAGCTCACTTTTGATAGACCTTCAGACCTCTGTCTTCAATAATACAGAGACTATCATTTAAACCAATGCTGATTTTATATTTAAATTAATTAAAATAACTGTTTTATATTTTATTTAAAAATGTAATTTATTCCTGTGACGCGAAGCTGAGTTTTCAGCATCATTACTCCAGTCTTTAGTGTCACAGTCACATGAACCTTTAGAAATCATTATAATATACTGATTTACTGCTCAAGAAACTCAAAAATAGTATAATTTATGTTGAAAATAGCTAATATGTTTGTTTGTGGGAAACCTTGATACATTTTTCAGGATTCTTTGATAAATTTACAAGAACAGCATTTATTTGAAATAGAAATATTTTGTAACATTACATTATAAATCTCTTTACTGTTACTGTTACTATCTTAAATTCTTAAATAACTATCTTTATTTATAAATAAACTTAAAACTTTTGAATAGTTTTGGACATCGATATCCTGTTTTTTGCTTTTGTGTCACATGAACCTGCGGTTGCCAACTAATTTAGTTATTCATTGAATTTTTTATTTATTGTTGTTTTTAAATGAACACTACTAGTTTATCTGTTTGTCTGTTGGCTTGTTACATATCGGTTATGTTAAAGTTTTAATGTTTTATATTAATGTTCTTATTTATATTTAGTAAGAAATGAATTTTAAATAGCAATAAAGCTAGTTTTTAATAAGTAGATACTTATTATAAATTATCATGTATTTGTTTAAAAAGTGAATAAATCAGTTATAAATTGTAAAAACCAAAAGCGAGAGAGAGAGAAAAAAACAAAGCATGAATCAATTGGTCTTTGTACCAATGTACAACAAAGTATATATATATATGGAACATATAACAAATGAACATAAAAACTAAGGAACATAAAAAAATATATATATATTTTTTCCTTTAACTGTTCTTGGGTATTATCTCTTCGCTAGACTGCTTTGTTAGAGAAGTTGCTGTTCCAAATCTGTAGTTGTCCTAGTTTTGAAGGAGAACCGTTAGTTGTCAGGGAAACTGGTGGCAGGAGGCATTCAGGAGTGTTTGGAGAGGACAGAGTTCGGCCATTTTTGGAGATGGTTATCAATCTTCTGTCCCTAGAGACTGAGGAGACTCTGTATGTGTGTGTGTGAGAGAGAGAAAGAGCAACTATAAGTGTGTTTACCTGTGTTTGTGGTAAAAGTGATTTTGTGGTCCTGTACCAGCGCTAGTTTCTGTTTCGAGAGGTTTTTAGTTTAGTGACTGCCCTGGTTTCATAAGCGATCGTAATACATATATCAAACCACAAAACTTCCTTTACAAACTGTCTTTTGTGAGAAGTGAATGTTGTGTGTGTCAGCCAGAGAGATTCATGTTTGTATGATTTGACGTGAAGCTGCAGCCCTCTGGTGGTGAGAGTCTGTACGTGCACAAACTTATTTTAGTTCTTATCTAATTAGAGTTTGCAGCTGTGTGTCAGTTTGTGTTTTATTTATGGCGTTTATTTCTGTGTTTTCCAGCAGGAGGCTCAGAGCAAATCAAAGGTGTGTGCTAATGTGTTCTGTGGTGCTGGGAGAGAGTGTGCCGTCAATGAGAAAGGAGATCCCAGCTGTCTGTGCATTGAGGTAAGGCCTCTTTTCAAAGAAATTCAGGAAAACCTTCTAGAAGAAATATGCAGGCATTTGACTAGTGCACTTCCTTGACTTTTATTCCTTTGGATGACTGAATGAGGAATTTTACACATTTTAGAGAGACGGCAGTCATCACAATTACAGAAAAGCAATTTCTGGCTGATTAAATATTTAAAGCTGAGTAAATCTAGGAAAACTGATTATAGAAATTTGCATGACTTAAATAAGTTGGTTTACCAAGACTGTGGAAGCACTGAATAATACCCTTGGGATAAGAAATACTTTTATACTTAACTGTGGAAATAATATAATTTGAAAAGTTATTCTTAAGTGCAAACTGAATATAACTTTTAAGGACATTAAAATGCATGTTAATTGCAAATAAATTAAAATGCATTATAGTTTAAATCTAAATGCAATTAGCTGAACTTAAGAGTGCTTTTTGGTATACTTAAGTAGGTACATCTTTATATGTAATTACATAATAACCTCTGTTGTCTTTGAAATGGTTAAACTGCACTGTTGATTGTAATGTAAAATATAACTGTATGTTATTTCTGTTCAAACGTGTATGCCATGTATTTCAAAATAGTATATATACCGGTCCTTCTCAAAAAATTATCATATTGTGAAAAAGTTCATTATTTTCCATAATGTAATGATAAAAATTCAACTTTCATATATTTTAGATTCATTGCACACCAACTGAAATATTTTAATACTGATGATTTTGGCATACAACTCATGAAAACCCAAAATTCCTATCTCAAAAAATTAGTATGTTTGCACATTTTAGAGTGGCCTTTTATTGTGGTCAGCCTAAGGCACACCTGTGCAATAATCATGCTGTCTAATCAGCATCTTAATATGCCACAAGTGAATGGATTATCTCAGCAAAGGAGAAGTGCTCACGAACACAGATTTAGACAGGTTTGTGAACAATATTTGAGAGAAATAGGCCTTTTGTGTACATAGAAAATCTTTTAGCTGAGCTCATGAAAAATGGGGGCAAAAACAAAAGTGCTGCATTTATAATTTTGTTCACTGTATGTCTGTGCGTGGGTGTGTATGTGTGTGTGTGTGTATATATATATATATATATATATATATATATATATATATATATATATATATATATATATATATATACACACACATACATACACACACACACACACATTTCTAAGGTTCAGATTTTGATGTGGCAATTAATAGGTAGTAGTTTAAATTGTTGTGTTTTTAACAGTATGTTGTGTTCTCCTGCAGCAATGCAAGCCTCATAAGCGCTCAGTGTGTGGCAGTAATGGAAAAACCTACCGTAACCACTGCGAGCTGCACCGTGACGCCTGCCTTACTGGACTCATGATCCAAGTGGCCCATGATGGACACTGCAAAGGTGTGTGGAGACTAACATGCAGCAGGCATACAGGCTGATATGGAAAAGAAGTAGAGGCCGATATAAACTGGAAATGACTTTCTGCTCCCTGTGGAGATTATTACATGTGCATTGACTTTGCAACAGATTTAACAGTAAATTCTAAACTTAATAAGATTAATGACTGACTCAAGTCTGATCATAACATGTCATCAACATTTGTCAAAATTGTACAATACTATAATAAAGATACAATATAATCTTAATATATATAGATAATCCCCAAGGTGTTTGCAGTGGTAATTAATATCTCTGGTGAAAATTGTTAAACATGCATACACAGATACCATCACTTTGCAAGCAAAACTCACCAGCAGTGACACGCATTATATGAACATTATTTTAGTAAAAAAAAAAAAAAAAAAGATGACAGCAATGTCACAAAATGAATCCAAATAGTACAAAAATGCACCACGATTTAATATAAGAACCAACATAGTTCTATGGACATCACAATATTATAGTTAAAGCTGCGGTAGGGAACTTTTGACGCTCTAGCGGTTAATAAACAGAACTGCTTGCGTCTTGCGGAAGAACATCGTAGCCGGAACTACTTCTCTCTGTTTATGTCTATGAAGAATCACAAAGGTACTGTGTTACTCCGCCGCGGTACCCCCGAAGCAATCTAAAATAGTCCGAATATAAACACTTATTATAGGTGTACCCTAGATGATTCAGGACAAGCTAAAAACACGGTTTGGAAAATGGATTCATGGTGTACTCGCTTATTATGTTCATTTTTCTACATTTTGAACACAAACAAAATTACGGACCGCAGCTCTGATTGGTTGTTTTTTAACGGGAGCGATGGAGTTTCTGCAAATGGCAATAGGACACTGGGAGGAGCCAGAGGAGCTTGATTTTTTTCACAGATTATCTGTCTCATATTCTACTGTCAGGACATAATGACAGGTTTAATAAATATGTAAATAATATTTTTTTACAAAAGTTCCGGTTGCACTTTATTTTACAGTACGTGTACTAACATGTACTTACAGTGTACTTACAGTGTATTTATCTAAGAAAGTTCTGGTAACACAAGGTAACTACATGGGGTAGGGTTAGGTTTAGGGGTAGGTTCAGGGTTAGTACCTAGTTATTACATAGTTATTGTAATTACAATAATAAGTACATCGTATGTACATGAGGAACAGGACTGTAAAATAAAGTGCTACCAAAGTTCCCTACAGCACCTTTAATTTGTAATTACACATATACTTACATACATACAATATATACATAAACATAGCCTTGTGGAAAGTATTCACATAAATCCTTATCATTTATTAGTGTAAATGCATTTAATTCTTACTTATAATAAGTTAATAACCAGGACTAGTAGCTAGAAATACACTTTAAACAGTCTGTGTTTATTAGATAATAACATACCGCAGTAGAAATGGATGTGGATGTCAGTACCTTGTTTATTCAAGAAAGGCATCATGGGAACATTGGGATCCATCTGCAGCTACAGACGTTAGAATTGACCCATAGAGTGGTGTTTACTCTGGTTTACAGTTCAGGGATTAGATTCAGATTTAGGTTTAGACTGTTATGGCTCGCCGGATCATCACACATATCTACTGAATAACAAGATTAAAAAAGACAGAGAACATAATGCACAAATTCATTTAGACGAGACGTATCCACCTGCTAAGATAATTTGGGAACAGTTTTATCTGACAAGAACAGGACGTTCGCTCTAGTTTTTAGTACTGTACTCATAAGTCGACCTCTCAGACTTCTTCCCATCTCAACAGAGAGTGCTGGATCATTGGACATTGAACATACGGTCGAATCCAGGACTCATTCTGATATCATGTTATTCTGACCCTTATATTCTGATATTACAACATGTGTGAGGTGACGCTGTACCTTCTTATCTAGATTTGATGCAAGCAGCTACTTGAGTGATAACTAAGGGAAGATTCAGCTAGAAGTAATTACATGCAGATTGTGAAACATTACTCCACTCACATGTATCTCTGACTCTTACAGAGAAGAAGCAGGAGAAAGCCGCTGCCAGCCCAGGTGAGTCGTATCATGACCGCTGGCTCAGAGCCAAGCCGGGGGACTCTACTTATCTCCATACTGTGCAGATAACCATTAATTACCAACTTATTGGAGCTCGTAGATACTGAGAGCAGACATAACCTCTCTGACACGGCTACGGCACAATTACATACCCAGTATTTAGATGTATAAAATTGCGCCCAGTTTTTGCGATTTCATTTTTGCACTTTTTATGTGTTATAGTATTTGTAGCATGAGTTTACTATATGTGCTCTGCAGAGGATTTCAAAATAAAGATGCTATTGGCAAAAGTAATGGCTATTCGCTAATAAGTTAGAGCTAATTTTCTTCTTTAACGTGCCATTTGTAATAATGATGCATAGAATATAGGGCACAATGTACTTACTACCAAGGAATTTTTGGTATTTTCACAGGTGTTTTACTCGTATTTTGAATTATACATTACATTGTTTTGTATTTTAGCATCCATAAACTTAAAAATAATGACCTGAATACTATCCAATTTTTTTTTTTTTACAGCAAACGGTTTCTTTTGAAATTGTTTATATTCAAATATCAGACATTTATCAAGTCAATCATGATAACATACATTTTTAAAAACCAATGGTACTGTAGTGAGTTCCAAAACTCCAAAACATTTCTAAGAAGAGATGTACGTGTGGATCTCATTAATCACATGTTCTCTGTTGAGGACAAAACTGGGTTGCCGGCTCTCAAGAGGATAAAGCTGCACTCACTAAATCTGAGACCTCCATTAGCATTAGTGATATGTGTGTCTGTGCTTCTTTCTAACTGTTATCCTGTCTGCTGGTGTGTTTGTGTGTGATGTCTGAAGTCGTGTGTTATGTCGCTGACCGGAATGAGCTGCGCAGACGTGTGATCGACTGGCTGCAGACCGAGGTTGTTCCAGATGGCTGGTTCACAAAGGGCTCCAACTTCACTGATATCCTCCTCAAGTACTTCAAGGTGTGTACAGACGTTTCAAATATTCAAATATTATGTCTTTAAAATATTAAACCACGGAGAATGTGTATAGTTTAGTATTTTAAGGCACAACTACAGGGAAAAACATCAGTTATAAGATTTGGGGCTATTTAAAATGTGTTGTTTCAAAGTTGGGAAGTCTTAAGTCGCTGGGATATATTTTTAGCAATAGCCAAAAAAATGATATTGTATGGGTCAAAATGATACATTTTTCTTTGATGCCAAAAATCATCAGGATATTGAGTAAAGATTTTATTGAGAAAGATATTGAGAAAGTGATTTTTGATTAGTCATATGCATTCAAAGGCGATTTTCTCTGAATTTAGATTTTTTTGCACCCTCAAAATTTAGATTTTCAAATAGTTGTACCTCGACCAAATATTGTTCATCCTAAAAAAAAAAAAAAAACACATCAATGAACAGCTTATTTCAAGCATTCAAATGATGTCGATACATCTCAACTTCGAAAAATTTACACTTAAGACAGAATTATTAATTGTCATAATAACAAAAGCGGGCTATTATACGTGACCGTTTTTGTTTCCAAATGTCTGTAAATTTACAAACACAAATGTTTGATATCTGCCTCAAGGGTCTTGATTGTATTTCGGTGAAAATAATTATATTTATTGCAGCATAAAAGCATGCATTTGGTTTAGTCCCTTCATTGTCAGGGCTCTGTGAATAACCCTCCAGCAGGCGATCTCTGCGCTCCGTGCCACATCATTTTCCCGACAGCCTCCCAAGGCGTGTAAAATACACCTTAAATGACTTCTGTTTGCATAGCAGCAGATCAGGCAGCCGTGCTTTTTTGATGAATCAGTGTGTTTCAGTATTTGCTCACCTTTGCACTCAGAGAGCAATCGTGCAGCTGTCAGCACAATCCATACATCTGACTGAACACTATCACCAAACCAATAATCCATAAGCTGGTCAAATCAGCTTTATCTGTTAGACATATTTCTCTAAAACGTGAACATGTCCTTTACCTCTTGCTTATAGGTGAACGTGTCAAAATCAGCTGTACCTCAAACCGCTGAGATAAGATAAAACTGACAGCATGAACTGAAGAATTCTCTGGCTGTGCAGTTTTATCACTGTGGACCCTTTTCACAGACTGCGATGACACGTTTACATGTTTATTAACATCGTAAATATACTTTATGTAACTTAACTTTGCCAGTAAATTCCAGAAAACTAGTAACAGCTGTTGCATGAGAATTTCTTACACAACAGCTGAAGGAGTGACTGCACATCTGACGTCTTTCTCTCTGAACAACGTCAATCGCTCGAGTTTTTTCTCCTTCTTTTGTAAAGTCATAGAAACACAACATTTCAATCTCATTTCCTATTCCTCTCTTTAAATAACATAGAAATGATAACCAGACTGAAAGTGCTATCTGACTCAAACGGAAGAGTTGTCTCTTGTAGAATTATGATAGCGGAGACTCCCAGCTGGATTCTGCAGAGCTGCTCAAGTTCATTCAGCACAATGAAACGGCCGTTCAGATGAACTCTTACGCTGAAGAGGAGAACAACCGCCTGCTCAGGTGAAAACACAAACACACAGAACCCGTGCACATTTGTACACTATCCCTTTCATTGTAATCATCTCAGACACAATGTGGTCTTCTTCCCGTTTCTCTCACAGTGGAGGTTATTTGAGTTTATTTTGTCCATCTGTCTGTCCGGATGAGCCAAATGGAAAAAACTCCATCTACAAACACTGATAAAGCCAAGCAAACATTACATCGCACTACTGCATATTCGGTTAGCTAGATAGTGTATGGAAACACAAATAAGACATGTATTTTTAACTCTTGGTCCCATCGGAAAAAAGGTTTTTTGTTGTGAAAGGAATGTTCAAAAGACCCTACATGTACTGTATCTCACAGGAGCCTTTGTGTGGACGCTCTTATTGAGCTCTCTGATGAGAACGCAGACTGGAAACTGAGCTTTGATGAGTTCCTCAACTGCTTGAAACCAGGCTTCAACCCTCCTGAGAAGAGTGAGTCTCTGTCTGTCTTGTGTCTGTCTGCACCAGCATGGAGTTTACAAACCATTCTATCACTTGCGTAATGACAATGTGGACAAGTCAAGATTTGTATGCAGTGTGAACAAAGCTATGGTGGTTTTTGTATACGTAAGGAGCAGTTTTGCTTCCATACTGAAGAACTTTTTCATATATTCAAGGTTACATTCCAGAGTTTTCCCAGAATTGTAGTTCTGTGAGGCAGAAAGGGAGCGAACGAGGGGTTTTCTGCTCTTCCACAGAATGTTCTTCAGGCTGATAGGCTCCACATGTAGAACTAGGTGAAGGTTCAGTGGGAGGAGCCACTTTCTCTGGCATCATATGAAGCAACTTTTACACATTTCAGTAATTGGAATAAAGCTGACATAAAATAAATGATCATTAGATGAAAAGCTTACATTTAAAATGCTTCAATGAATATTGGAAATCTGCCTTGGCAAACTAATTAAAAAGCAGAATAATTGGTATAATATAAATTGAACTTTCGTGAAAAATAACTAATAGAGTGATCTGCGGTCTGCAACAAAACGGCTCCTGCTCCAAACTGAAAACAAACAAACAAAAACTCCTATAATACCCCGTCCTTCTCAAAAGTCTCATCAGCTTCTGCTTAGGGGCTTCCTTATCGTCTGAGGAGTAGGAAATGTGTCAATTCCTATAACTTTTGCACACTTTTCCCATCCCAACAGCCTCGCCCAAATACGTCACACTTTATCAGGTTGACTGTGAGTTTGGCCTCTGCCAAACCATCAAACAATGCACAAACTTGGACAACGTGTTCATCCCATGTATCACTATAGATAATGTCATCGAGGTACACGGCACAGCCTTCTAGACCCAGTGTCATTTTGTTCATTAAATGCTGAAATGTAGCTGGAGCGTTTCAGACAGAACGATAGTGTTCTTAGCAACATTGGTGTATCAGATCAGAATTAAAATCAGATGTCCAGGCTTCTGCTCTTGCCATGATCGTTTAGAACTGCACACTTCAGTCATATTCATTTACCCTAGTTTCTCCTGGATGGTTGTAGCAGTGTAGTCATTCCACAGTAATTTCCTGTTTTGTATTCAGGAATCTAGGACACATGCACACAGTATTTGGTTGGAGACACATGTTCAGACAGCTTTTGCTGATTTCAACTTACAGTTGTTTATAGGGAATGAAGTGTTGGTAATCAAGATTACATTTTTTGGAGACTTCTGGTAATGTATTTTGAAAATGATTGTGGTAACATGGTTTGTGTTTTACTACAGAGTGTGCTCTGGAAGATGAGACGTATGAGGATGGTGCCGAGACTCAGGTGGAGTGCAACCTCTGCGTCTGTGCATGTGGAAACTGGGTCTGCACCGCCATGACTTGTGATGGTGAGTTTATTTCAGCAAATTCAAGATAGAAAAGGAGAGTGTGGGGTAAGCTGTGCCTGTTTGCACTCTAGTCGAACTTAAAGAAGACTGAGACCCAATTATATTTCAGGATGTCAAGATGTTATATTTTGAGATGCATCAATAGTACAGACCATAGAAATATGACTTGTCAAAAAAAGAAGTGACACAAGAGAAGTTCTAAGAAAGTTTCTTAGATGAAGGACTGAAACATCTTTCCCCCACATGAGCAGTGCTGATTCCTTCTTATAATAATGAGACTGACTCGCTCCGCAGAGAAAAGCCCAGTCATTGACATTGATGGGGATCAGGAGATGACCGAAGAGGAATGGACCCGCCGTGTGGCTGAACTCAACAAGCATCAGGTCAGCGGACTGACTTCATCCACAGCTAACTGATGTCTTTGTTTATCATAAATGAATTTCAAATAGCTTACTATCTCTCCTTGACTGTCCGATCTAATAAAGGCTAAATAATGACATGAATATATATTTCTTTCAGTATTGAAAATATTATATAAAACATGCACTACCATTCAAAAGTTTGGGTTCGGTAAGATTTTAGCAAGAAATGAATACATTTATTCAGCAGCGATGCATTAAATTGCTCCAAAGTGACAATAAAGATTTTACAAAAGATTTATATTTCAAATTTTGTTTTTAATTGAACATCATGCTAACAACAAAACATTAAGTAAGCTAAATTTCAGTGTGATGCTGCAATATGTTTAGTCTCTGAAATCGGCCAATTATGTTTTACAAGCACACAGCAAATGTGTTTTTACATAGTGTTTATCACTCCACACACCAAGATGCATGCAAACAGACACTAAATCACTCAGTAAAAGCAGAAGCTTGCTGATTTAAGGAGAGTTTCATTCTCTCACACTACTTCACACAAAACTAACTCTTAAAATAAGTGAAAATAAGTCTGATAGAGGACTTTTAGTTTTAGTTTGTCATTTCAACTGACTAATACACTTTTTAGAGCGCTGTAAACTGCAGGTGTTGATTTTCTATGTGAAATATATGCTGTTGCTGTCAGTTTGTTTGCCTGAGGCATAACAAACATACGACTGACTTCTGACGTCTCCCTCCATCAGGAGACTGTGGAGAAGATGAAGACCAGCACAAAGGAGGTCTAAACCAGGACCGAGACACGAGGAGGGAGATGACGTGGACCAATTCCTCTCCTACTGATCACAATCAGGATTCCTGAGATTATGTACTGTTAATGGAAGAATCACACCATTTTCTAGAGATAGGTTATTACTTTTATTGCTCCCCATACCGCATCTATTCTCTGGTTAATGGGTTTTATGTTGCGGTTTACTTTACTACATACTTCATTAGCTTTTCACCATTTTGTATTACATCTGTGTGTCTTCAAGTGCTGTAAATTGTTTGATTGTGTCACTCCAAACAGGCCTCAGCACTTTGTTATGGGGGCCCTTGTTTTATTCACTATTGTTTGATTTGATGTCTTATTCTTTATTCCATTTATTTGTCTGTATACAGTTATATGTGGAAATGTTTTTTGTTTTTTTTTTATATTGAGACAATGGCAATAGAAGAAGAAAAAAGAAGAGGAAAGGATTCGAGAGTGATTCTGAGAGAGCAAAACAACACGGGTTCATCCATCAAACTGTGACTTTAGAGCTTCGAAGCGAGAGATGTCCTTCAGTCAGATGGTAGATACTCATGCTAAAACATACACGCTAGAGAGAGCTTGACGGATATAAATGCGAGCTAAATGAAGCTCTCGCTCTCTTTCACTCTCATCTTGAAGGCAGTCAAAGTCTTGAAACCTTTCGTAAAGGTGCTAACGTTAGTATTCCTCTGTTTGCATGCTTTGCTCTCTTGCTTTAGATGGTAGATAAAGTTTGGTAGAGCAACACTAGAAGCAGAGACGGCATGGCTCAGTGGAGAGCAGGCAATACCTTTGAATTTTAACATCACTATGGGACAACAAACCCACCATGTTGTTAATACTTGACAAACATGCTTTTCTGCCATGAGCGAACTTCGATTAGAGATCACTTCCATTAGTAGAAAACCGCTACGCTTGAGCTTGTATTTATATTAGTTAAAAAATAGGCAGTTTATGCTGAAACTTTCACACTGTGCTCAGTCCTATTCCAATGCTTGGGCTGAATCGATGAAATTAACTCGCAAGCCAGATTTATAAATAATAATAAAGCAGCTAAGCTCACAAAGATGGGACTGAGTACAGATGGAGTGATCTGAAACCAAAACCTGATGTTTAAATTGTTGTACGAAAACCTCCAGGTACACCACTACTCTGGACCCAGCAACGACTTTATACCTGTTACGTAAAATAGCTGTCAGAATAAGGATTAGATTCACCATTTCCTCTTTAGTGTAGTTGAATTCTTACCCACTTAAGAGAATGTGTGTGCATGTGTGCCAAAAGCATTTGTGTGTCTGTGTGTGTAAGTGTTAGCATTTAATTTCCACTAAATTCCACTAACAGTACAGATCCTTTGTGGTAATCAGTGCCTTATATACGAAAAACAGTGTGCCATGGATGAAGTGGCTTCTTCTGTAGGTATAAACCACCTGATATAGGACAATGCACATGAATTTTCCAGTATTATGGTAGACAGCTAGCAATTGCCTTTTATATGTCTGTATGTCTTATTCAATGGGGCAGAATTAAAACATTTTATTGTAAAAAGTGTTGTTCTGTTTTATTCATATTTACTTCTCTGGTTATTTGAAATGTAACTTGTGCTAATAATTATGTAATAACAAAAATAAAAGTCGATAGCTTAAGACTTAGAAAAATTTGTTATGATCTATAGCATGGATTTTGAATTGTATCTTAATTTTTAGAGATACGATCCTGCACAACCATTTTGAATGTGGCTTACACATTTTAGTTCACAAGTGGCGCTAAGAAATGTTAACATGAGAGACATTCTTGCACAACCAATTGTTTTTCACAATGTTTTAAAGTATTTGTGTTAATCTGTTTTGTCCCAATGCATCATTTCTATTCAGTTTCTACACCAGCAATTAAATTATTCAGTGGTGGCCATTAAATCACTGCTGATTTTAACTTTGCATCACTTTAAATATTAAGGCAGCAGTTACAAACAACAGTTTTTAATTTTAGTTGATTGAATTTTAATGAGGGTGAACGGCCTGAAAATTGTGCCATTAGACGGTTTCCAGTATTGTTTTAGTAGTAATATTTATATACTATTATAGTGGTTTATTTATTAATATTTTGAATTAGCCTGTTTTTATATTTTACGCTTTCATTATAATTAAAGTTTTACTAAATTTGTGCTTTTGTTATTTTAGTTCAAGTCACTTTAGTAGTTGTTCCCAGTGCAATATAATGTTTGTTTAAATTGTTTAGGTTTTTATCTAATATTTATATTTTATTTTGTTTCAGTTTTATGTCAGTACCAATTTTAATACACAATCAGCTATAGCAAACACTACTTTTTTTGGAAAACCAATTACAAAACCTGAATTGTTTGACACATATCAGCATTAGTGTGTACTCCCTTGTAAAATAAATCCTTCTGTATAAACTAGAATAGACAGCCAAAGTTATGAAAACTCTGCAACCTTGAACCGACCCTAAAGATAAACCAGGTGATGGATGGATTGGTTAAGAAACTCGCTGACTTCTTGCATAATGAAATCTAACTGCTTGCATAACCAGAAGAAAAACACCCTGAAAGCTAAAGAAAATAATTGTGTTTAATTATTTTCGTGGATTTTAAAGAGAAGAGACTGGATGTGTGGGTGTAGAAGAGAAGAAAGGAAAGTTTGTTCTAGTTCTAGACTATTTGTAGGGCTTGAATAAAACATGTTAGGCTAGTTCTATTAAAGGGTTAATTAAATCGGGAGGAGCCAAACTCCAGTTTAGTCCAGAAACGTGAATGTTACAAGAGTGAGCGCTTTACAATGAGTGTAATGTGTGAATGCTGCCATTAGGCCGAATTATTATTTAGGTTACACCATAGACTGTATAAAAAGGGTAACACATGGAAGATCGGGACGCTCGGCGTTGGAAGTAAACTGGCTCGTAGTGTTTGGAAACAGCTTGGACCACAAGAAGAAGCTCTCTTTTCCGTTATCGGTTGTTAAAATGGAGGGATTTGAAGGAGCCAGCAGCAGCAGCGAGAGTGTTTTAGATCTGTCCCGTCTGAATCTGAACAATAATAGTTTGGACTCGCTCAGCGAGAAACGACGGAAAGACACGAAGCAGCTTTACCTGTGCTACAACCGCATGACGGTTTTACCCGAGTCCATCTCTTTATTCTCGAACCTGGAGTTTCTCGACATCAGCAACAACGCGTTGTCAGTCATCAGCGAGGACATCACCCGACTGACCAAACTCAAAACCCTCATAGCCAAGAACAATCGCTTGAATGATTCCTCTCTGCCCAAAGACTTTGGCTCTCTGCAGCTGGAAGTGTTGAATTTGAGTGGGAACCGGTTTGAGGAGATGCCGAGCCAGTGTCTGCAGCTGCTGCGGCTCCAGTCTCTGTCTCTGGGAGGAAACAGACTGAAGAGCATCCCAGCAGAGATCGAGAGTCTCGCCAGGTAACGTCACGTCACGTTAACGTAAACACGCGAACATCTGCACGCACCGTTACTCTCAAAACACCGCGAGCAGATTTGAGGAGCTCACGCTACTCTGGAGGATTCCCATACAGCTGTCCTCACGTGTGATATGTCTGTTTGCTCGGTCTAATTAAAGTCTAAAGATTAACTTTCTGGGTCATTCCCGTTTAGTAGATCAGTGTCACTAATCGTATACTTCCTAATATGTTGAACGGAATAACAAATGTATAATTTTGTATAGGAATTATCTCAATTTCACTACCTTGAGAGGATATCGTCGTACCCGAATGTCAACTTTATTGTCTCGTAATGACGTCACGTCATAGGAAGTGACGTCATTTAAGGTGGGAAAGATGATTCAACACATGAAAACTTACATCTCTGTGATGGCAGTTGTTATTAGCTAAGTTACATGCAAGCCAATATGTTAGTAATCAGATTAATGGCTAAATTGGAAAATCCGATCCAACTGCCTTTGATACAAATACAATTTAGAGTGGATTGGGAGGGGAGGTGTAGATCTGATCAATAGGGAATTCAAAAACAAGCATTTAAGTGTTTGAATTTGACAATTTTTCCAATCTGTTTGAAAAATATCTTGTACTCATGTTCAGTGAGATGAAGTAGTTAACAAAGGTCCTGAGACATATGTCATCTTTCTTTTTAGAAATGTCTTCAAGAAGACAAAAGTGACAATTTTAGCTGTGGCTACATAGTTTTGCTCAGATTGGATTTATTCAGATTAACGAAACAGACTGAATGTGAACCTAACGTGTTAGGATTTATGTAGCAACTCTCTCACTGATCAATCTACTCAAACTTTATACTCAAACTTTATTTCTGTACTGTTGAGATGTATAAATTATCAAGTTATGATTGTCTGTTTCTGAGACACTTATAATTTAAATGTCTGAGTTTGACCGGAGCATGTATCTAAAATTACAGAGTTAGAAAGATACTGTAAAATAGGAATGCCTCTGCTGATGTGTAGTTTAACTGATGAATGATATTTCAATAGGGATTATTGTTTTTTTAATGAAAGTTGAGGGTTAATGTGTTATGGGAAAGCAGCTGTCCTGATGGACTCATGAAAGTCACAGCAGCTGATTACACAACATTCTGAAAAGTACATTAAGACGGAAATGAAGTCAGCATAAATTGCCCAATTTGTCTAAAAGTATGACAGGTAATCTTTTAAAATAATATGACTGACTTGTGATCAGTCATAGATAATTTATAGGACATACTTCTCTATTTAAACCAGAATATGACTCATCGTTCTTATTTAATTTATTAGGGCCTCAAATGATCTAATCTGGATGTTTGTCCTGTAATACATATGCTTTCTGTGCTGGACCACGGAAGTGCAAGATAATGACATTGCAGAGGAATGTGAAATAGGCCTGACACAATAGCATGACACGCACTGTGCGCATTTTTTTTTATCAGTAAATAACTGTGAATGTGACATGCTGTACTTCCGGCTGATGCAACTTCAGAAGGGTATGATCCAAAAGACAAGGCTGCCTCTTTCTCTGTTTCATACCTTGTGCTCTGAACAAAGTGCAATGTGTGCTGAAAAAGAGGACTTGTTGATCTCCCCTGTTCCCTTAATATATCAGTTTCTTTAGTCTTTCCGAGCTTTTTCTCAGCAGTTCTGTCAAAGTGCCAACTGAACAGTGTCCTGAACAGTCGGGACCCCCTCACATAAATATATCTGCACTAGGACCCATGAGATAAAGCCAATTTAAGTGCAGCTTAATCTGCTTCAGTTTGCTGTATTGGATATCTCTTATTCTCAATATATATAAATACTAAAAGTTTATTGTTTCACATTTTATTGTCTGTTTTTATTATCATTTTTATTATCATGTTTTCACCAGATGATCCAAGGTAATATGATATATAATAACAGACTAAGCTAGTAATATATTTTAAATCAGGCACTGAGTAGATTACATTAAATTAAACTATTAAATTATAATATCTTTTAACCAGAGAAACCATATAGCATAAAATAGCATAAGTAGTCTTAAAAATCATTTATAATGTTGGGATTTATCTCGAAGTTGGTTAGTTTGTTTAAAGGCTTAGGAGTGTTTACTAGTTAGCAGATGCATTTCTCTGTCTGACTTTTGTTTACCGAAGACCGAAGGTTCATTCTTGACTTTATCAGTATCATCTTATGCATATTAATAAACACCTTTTGAAATGTCAAGGAAATGGATTTCCCAGCAGTGGAGGATGATTATTATGGTACTTAATGAACTGATTGTGGCCAGACAAACATCATAGAGTCTGCATCTGTAGAATCTGAAGGACTCTGAAAACTGGAGCATTCAAAATTCAGCTTCGCCATCACAGGAATAAATTACATTTGAAAGTGTATTTAAGTATTAATCAGTTATGTGAAATTATGATTTTGCAATATTACTATTTTTGCTGTATTTTTGATCAAATAAATGCAGCCTTGGTAAGAATGAGCACTTTCTTTCTAGAACTGTTGAACGCTAGTGCTCTGATAATACAAATATCATCTGCTTATTTCGAAATACACTTGTAATGTCATGAGAGTGAAGTGTATCTTTTCGGCTAGCCACAGACAAGCCTCTGATTAGGGCTTTAGTTCAGCTTCTCACTGTTCATTGCACGGACAGTGAGAGTGAATAGGAAGCTCTCAGAGCGTCAGGATCAGTTTGTCACGTGCTGGAACCGTGAGTCTACTGAGGCCGACTTGGCTGCGAGCCATCCCATCATAAAGAGATGTGCCCTGTTGGCCCACATTACACACAGAGTTGGTCCTTTTCAAGAGATCTGGGCCTCTTTTCCCTTTGCTATCTCTGCCTGCTGTGATAATTGTAGAGACTAAGCTGAGATGGGTTGGCGAAAGCAATGAGGAATTGAGACAAAAATAAATGCCTATCTTCAGGGAGGACAACAAACGGACAAAGTGGCCCGTAGGCTAAAACAGTAGAAGATCTCTCACTCGCTCCTTTGCTCTCAGTCCTCCGTTCTTTTATAGAGGAAGAATTACTTTTCTTTAGGAAAAAGAAAAATGCTTCAGTAAAACTAAATCAGCTCTGATATTAATCACAACATTACACATTTGGATTTGAGGCAAACACGACAAAGGTACAAAACTATGCACTTAAAGGGTTAGTTCACCCGAGAATGAAAATTCGTCCATCTTTTACTCACCCTAAAACGTCCCTCACACGGGTGAATAAAGTCGCCCTGTAGCGAATCCATGCATTTTTGTAAGATAAATATCCAGATTTCAAACATAATATACACCTTTTTTCTCACTTCTGCTGACTGAGGGGAACCGGAAGGCCTGTAGGCGGATGTCGTAGTTCGTCAGCGCTGCGTGATTAGTGACAAACCTGGAGAGAGAACAAAACAAAACACCATTCACGATATAGAAGCACAAAATGAGGATTTGTAAAGAAAAATGTCTGTGGATTTCGATATAAGCCAACAGGAGACTTTGCTAAAGTAAGCCGATACATTTCCCAGAGGCGCGTGCAACACATACGTCTTCCATCTTCTGCCTGCATGTCTTCAGAAGTGAGAAAAAAATGTTTATTACATTTGAAATCTGGATATTGATATTACAAAAACACCTGGATTTGCTGAAGGAGGCCTTTATTCACCTTCTGGAGCCGTGTAAGGGACATTTTATTACAGATATGCACACTTTATTTCACGTCTTCTGAACTGTTGACAACAAACACCCACTTAACCCATTGAAAGGCTTGGAAGAGCGAGGACAATTTTTAATATAACTGAGATTGGATTATTCTGAAAGAAGAAAGACATATACACCTAGGACGCTTCGAGGGTGAATTTCTCGGGTTAAATAACCCTTTAAAGGGCACATAAGATGCCCATTTTCCACAAGGTGATATGATTCTTTCAGGTCTTCGTGAACTTTCTGTAACATACTTTAGTTAAAATTTCTCAGTGGTCGTCTAAAACAACATCTTTTTTTACCTGGTCAAAAACAGCTCTGTTTACAGCGAGTCTCTTTAAATGATAATGAGCTCCTGCTCACACAGCCCTCTCTTTCATGGGGCATGTCGACACAAGACACGTGAATTGGTCTTATTCAAGATTTCGCCCCTTAAAAACTAGTCATTCCATGTGTACATGTGTTGTCTAGATTAGATAGGAGGGTCTTTGTATAGTGTTTTGGTCAAAGGGGGTCTTTGGAGTCAAAAAGGTTGCTTTGATGTGCTAGTAATGATGAAACAAACACTAAAAGAACCCATGCTTTTTGACTGGATGAAAACCCACATTTATTGGTTTTAGATGCACATTTTGTTTTTAGGGTTTTAGAATGTATTACTTTGGTTTTTCCATGCCAGATTTCAATAGCAATTTTGCCACTATTTTGACTTCTGTTTTGTTTATCACATTTGTGGCGACGCTTCACATTCCTTCTTTTTCTCTCTATAGCTTAGAGCTGTTGTATCTGGGTGGGAACCAGATCTCCTCCATCCCTGCTGAACTAGCTAACTTACCCAGCCTCTGTTACCTAGTTCTGTGTGATAATCGCATCCAGAGCGTCCCACCTCAACTCAACAAGTAAGTCTGAGATGTGCTTGCTAGCAGAGTGTGCCTAATTTTCCTTCAGGCTGCACGGTTAGGTCAAAAAAAAAAAAAAAAAAGCATCAGTGTTATTATTGTTACCTGAAGCTAAAGCAAAAAGCTTACATTTCTGCTAGATATCATTTTGTTAAATTTGAAAAACTAAAATAAATTAAACTAAAAAAAAAAAAAAAAAAAAAAAACTAGACTTAAAAAAAGACAAAAAACAATGTCAAAATGAAAACAAATAATATATAATATAAATAAAAATAAATATATAATTAAATATAATTTAAATATTATTTAATATTATTAAATATAATATAAAAAATTATAATTTAATATAATTTAAAATATTTACAAACTATAAAAATATTAAAATAACAATGCAGCTCATATTGATTCTTCTTAGATATGACAAAAAGGATATTATATTAGGTATTTAATATATAATAAATATTATATATTATGTATTACTATTCTGCGATATATTACAGTACTTAGTAGTAGTAGTTGTTATAATAGTATTAGTAATAATAATTAAATATGTCAAATGTTGTTTGCCTCCCAGGCTCCATTCCCTGCGCTCTCTTAGTCTGCATAATAACCTGCTGACGTATCTTCCGAGAGAGATCCTGAGCCTGGTGCATCTTCAGGAGCTCAGTCTCAGAGGCAATCCCTTGGTCGTACGCTTCATCAAGGACATGACCTACGACCCCCCGTCACTGCTGGAGCTGGCTGGCCGGACCGTCAAGAGCAAGAACCTTGCATACTCTCACAAAGACCTCCCGAGCCATCTAGTCAACTACCTAGACATGGCCAGCAAGTGTCCCAACCCCAAGTGTGCAGGTGAGAGGAGAAACATGAGATAAAGACAAGTTTATATGTGTAGATATAGATAGAAATGTATAGATTGAAGTTATTGCTATAGCACTTTTCACAATATGTATTGTGTACAGAAAATGCTGGCTTCAGTGTCAAACTTAGGTTGTATTCTGCTTGTTATCAGCTAGAGATGAATCAAAGTGATGTCAATATGGCGTATAAGATAATCTATATCATGTGGTTAGTTAACATAAGTGTATTTAGTTATGGAGATATAACCTGCTAAGCAGCGATTGCAGCTTATGCTTTTAATGATTGCAATTAAGGAAGGATACAGTTTTGTATGTAGATCATATATAGAATAATGTGCTCTCCATTGATAGTTCACCCAAAAATGAAAACTCCACAGCTGTATGCCTTTCATTCATCTACTGAATATGATTTACAAGTGTTTTAGTATTGCATATTACATTGCATATTTTCTCCGTCCTTAGAAAGTCTAGGCAACCAACATTTTCAAGCTTTACAAAGTTCATAACGAGATTGTAAAAGTAATCCACGTGAATTGAGCGGAGCCAGGTCTTCTGAAGGTGCACGATTGACTTTAATCACATTTATACCGTGATCAACACACATACATAAGGTGCGGTCACGTTTAACATCATTCGGGGAATATTTCGGGGGTGAAAGCAGTTATTTCCGTAGGAATCGTCATAACGAAATGTTTCCAAACATAGATTTTGTAGTTCAGGTTGCTCACAAGTTGGATTCATTGCAATGATCAATAGAAATCTACTTTGTTTGAAAGTGAACGCAGCATGTAGAGCAAGTCAGATATATGTACTTAAACTATTTGATTGATTTGGGTATGGTAGCTTACAGGAGGCGTTTCTCAATGTCAAGGATACTTCCTTGGTAGGACTGATCCTTCCAAGTCACTTCCTTCAGAGGCTAGGTGAGACTCCTCTTTAGCATTCGGAGAACACGTAAATGGAACAGACTAGCAAGTGCACGTAATTGCGTCATTACGTCAGTGAAAAGGTCCGTTTGAATAATGTTGTGAATTGTATCATTAAATTACTTTGGACAACTTAACTAGTTATTTATAAAAGAAATGCCGTTGACGCAACCGATTGTTAAATGACAGGTGCGGTTCAGTTAACCGTTTGTATTTGTATAATTTACAATATCAATACGGTAGTAATTTGTACTGGCATTTAAACGTCAAACTTTACTATTTACTACAGTTATAACAAATGTTTGGTAACGTAAATAAAAAACGTTAACGCTCCGACTACGTTAACGTTCGACATTTTTGAATTTTTGAACTAACGTTAGATAGCAAAGCTGTGCGCATAGGATTGTGGGTGATTTGAGAGCGCGAAGAGTGCAAAGGATACACATATGCATCCTTTCCTGTGTATGCCATATTCTTCGAACGAAGGACTCAGTCCTTGGTTGAAATTCCGAGGATCCTCGACATTGGAACAATCCTTTGACGGATGTCGATGACGTAGCATCCTCGAAATACGGGCTTCCGAGGATCCTTCCTTGAGATTGAGAAACTCCTAGTGTCGTTACAAAATAAACAAATACATTTTTGCTTCAGTGGAGGAACAGATAACTCTTAGGTTTCATTAGAAATATTGTAATATGTGTTTCAAAGATGCACAAAAGTCTGGGTATGGAATGACACGAGGGCGAGTGATATAGTATAGCTGTGGCCCAGTCTCTGTCTTTATCATTATAGTTAATGGCTCTTAACCTTGTTTTATCTCACCACCTCATTCCCAGGCGTTTACTTCGACTCATGCGTTCGTCACATCAAGTTTGTGGATTTCTGCGGGAAGTATCGCCTGCCCTTGATGCACTACCTGTGCTCCCCAGAATGCACCTCTCCCTGCAGCTCCAACCCTCAGAGCGACGCAGACTCAGACGAAGACAACAGCGTGCCTGCCGATCGCCTTCAGAGAGTGCTGCTGGGATAACCTCGCTCACCCCGCGCACGTCGTCTCCTCTCTCTCACTTATCAGGAAGAACTTTGAACTTTACAGCCAGCTGGCTTGAAAACCTCTCCGCTGAAGCCAAATCTTATTGCCAAGCGATTGAGCAAGTGGCATTCTGGGAAAGACATCTGCAGATAGTTTCTCATACAAAGGCCTTGCTTTGCAAAGGCTAAATCAAAAACACTGGTGGTTCAGAATAGTTGTTAGTTATATTAACTAAGTTGCCTTTTTATATCACTCTATTTAGCTCTTGCACTTTTATAATACATAATAGAATCCACAGTTTAGGTACGTGTATATCGTTTGCTTGGCAATATGTTGCTTTGTCTCTCACTATACAAAGATTTACTGTGAATTAATTAAAAATAAACATTGAGAACACTTGGTTTTCTTCGTGTTTGTAACTGCGTGGCCTGCAGCGCTGTAAAACCAGGGCTACATCTTCAAAAACATGCATTTATGTCTGTAAAAGTTCTTGTTTTATTTTATAATTTTCGGACACCCTGCGGTTTCATTCAAAAACACGGGTAGTATCTGAGATAAAGAGTGACAAAGGTCACCAGTCACTTAGTTTTGAAGGTTAATTCTTTATTGTGCATCAATATAAACTATGTGATGTTGTTACAGAGCCAGTGGACACATTTACAAAGTGTTTCTGCCATTTCTTTTTAAACTGAACTGTTTTCTTCTAACACTTCCTGTTTTATAAACTCACTCACTTCCTTTAGTTTCTCCACATGTGGCCGTGTACACTTTTTAGGCTTTACCAATATTGATTATGCAAATAACTAATGCAATCGCAGAGTTTTAAAATTATCAATATTATTAAACATATCTAAATAATCTTTTCTGATAATTTCTGTATATCAGTGACAAGATCGAATGTATTTTATTTAAGATGATGAAGGCAGATTTGGATTGCATTCACTCTAATGGTTTATAAACATGTATTTGCACTTCTAATGTAGAGTACTATAAATAAATAATAATAATAATAATTTGTGTGTGGCTCACTTTTTTTTTCAAATGAATGTTTCATGTTTTTCTGAATGGATTATTCAGACTCTTAAGTGTTAATGAAAGACACTATTCTTCTCCCCACTTCACTTTTTTTTTTTCCATCAACATTTCAATATTTTCCACTCAAATGCTGAAATGATTTCTGCAATGCATGTAGACTTAACAATCTAACAATACAACGTTTCATGCTGTACTCGATTTGGCACAGAAATGTGAGGTTTAACACTGCAAAAGCTTATAAATTAATGTGAAACATACCTTTACCCAGTATGAAAAGCCATATTAATTTCCCCCCAAATTTTAGTTAAATAGTGGGCATGATTTAACTAAACTAAACAAGGGAACAAATTAGTACAACATAAGTAACTAAACTACAATTAACTAACCACAGTTTAATTAAAAAGATGGGTTACATTAATAAAACATGGGAATACATTAATCATGACATGAGAATTAATACTTCATTTGATGCCAAGAAACCTAGTTCTCCTTTTGCATGTTTTATATAAAATCATCCTCCAATCTCTTAATGCATATACTTTCCACTGAGATAATAATGTGGTTCCATTGCTTAGCTAACGTTTTGCAAATGTTTGTGATGCCTGCACTTCTCTGAGCATATTCAGCGTGATTACCTGTTGCTTCTGTAATCTCGAAGTTCTGTGTAAAACATGTCACATTCAAGGTATCATTGAAATTTAAATGTGTTTTAGTTGGCAGGATGGATTCCCCTCCGAATCCATTAGCCAGACGCTTGTCGGTTCAGATGGTCAGCGAGAGATTCAGCGTTTGGCCACTGAACATACAGGACTGAGTTCATGCATTTGCACATGAAAGCCATCTCATCACTCCCACTGAATACAGAGGGGCTTTCTTTTCACCTCCCAAATTCTAAGTTTTATTCTTTACAGGACACTCTTTCTTTGAAGGAGAAAGACCTAGTAACACAAATTGATGCCACTCTTTTTTCACTTTATTCTGTCCTGCTTTCACTCTCTGTGAGGTTTGTCCAATCTTCGATGGGTTTTGAGGGACAGATGTGTTATTTGTCCTGCCGTTTGTTTGACCACTTTTTAAACACTTGTTAAGGAGCTCAAAGCCCCCCGGCCCCCTACTGACAGCACATTGAGTGTCTCTCCTCACTTCAGTGCACCTCAATACATCTACTGTTGGGAGTCCTGAGATCTCGCTTTCTCATAGCTTGAACATTTGCTTAATGCTCAAATTTGATAAATCGTTGTTTTCACATCATTTATCTCTCTTCTGTTATTTATTACCTTGAGAGCAAACAATTCATATTCATAGTGGAGTTCAGAAAAGCCTTTAAAGTCTTGCTACTAGTTTAGAGAATAAATATCTATTAACTAGAACAGGGGTTCCTAAACTTTTTATAACCATATATTTTGAGACATATAATCTTAAGGCCTACCAAAAATTATAGAGATGTATTTTGGGTACCCTTACGAAAAAGTAATATAGTTCAAGTTTATTTTACTAAGTATACTTAAGTAAAGTTCAAGTATAGTTTTAAGTATACTTTATGTAGCAAGTATACAACTATCACAGTTCTAGTAGTATACTTGTAAATATACTGTTTCAGTACTCCTTGGGACTAAATTGGCCCACATTCTAGTATATAAAAGTATACTTTTAAGTATATTTTATGTGTAACAGTAGCAAACTTTGAGTACAGAACTAGTTTACCTCTAAGTTTGTGGCTTGTACTGCAATTATACTAAAAGTGAACTTATAGGTTTATTGATAGTTAAATAATGAAATACTTTGTACACTTTGAAGTAGGGATGCACGATATTGGATTTTGGCCGATATTCGATATGCCGATATTTTCAAAATAATTTTGTCCGATGCCGATACCGATACCGATATATATGAACATTTTCGCCTGATATATTTAAACTTCAATTTTACTGAAGAGAAATCCATGTATCTTTTCTGTACTGATTCTACCATAAATGTATTATTTTACAAATGTAGACAGACATTCACACCTGAAAAACAGGTCAATTATTTCACTTGGAGAATATCGGTTTGCCTCATCGGCAGAAATATTCATACCGGCCGATACCGATGATGGTCATTTTAAGCTTTTATCGGCCGATACCGATGTTGTGCCGATATTATCGTGCATCCCTACTTTGAAGTATAGTCTCAGTAAACTACTAGTTCAGTAGTTTTATACTGCAAGTATACTCATACGTCTCAAATATATTTAGAATTTCTGTAAGTAAAAGTAAAGTATACTTTTAAGTATATTTCCGAGGAGTACATAAAAAGTAAACTAAAAGCATACTTTCCTATTTCTGGTTTAAAAGAAGTATACTAATAGCACTTCATTTTCAAAAGGGTAGGCTTGCTGAGCATCAATGCAATACCATTTGACCATTGAATATATTATTATTTCTTGCCATTTTAATTTTATATTTTTCACTTTGTAGTTAACATCTCACAAGTTTCTACATTCCAATTTGTTCTTCCATTCTCAGAATTTCTTGCAATTTCTTGAAATTCTGAACTTTTTTTTTCACTTCCCAGTGTCTCAAAACTTAAATGCATGGCAGTGGCATGTTTTTGTCCCTGAACTGTCTCTTTAAAGCATGACACTATGTAATTAATTTAATTTTCTGTGTGCAAAATCGATCTGATTATCCTAAGTCAGGTTTCTGAGGGCGGTAAATAATCGGTATCAGATGTGTTGATTAAAGGTCAAAGCTGTACAAAAAAAAATCCTCACAATTAATGAAACATTCACCGAGCTTTGTAATACACACATAACACCCTGAACACATCATATAGCCTATGTGTGAAGCCTGACCACAGGAATGTGCAAGCAGACAGCTGTGTGGCTGTCTGAGCTTTAGTCTTCACGTCATGAGGGATACTGCATCAACTAAAGCTTCATCCTACAATTAAACCATTCAGAATCCTACTCTTACCAATTCATACTTACAACAAATCCTGTGGAACTACAATATGAGTGTGTGGCTGATTTGAAAACAGAAATGGAAACATGTGTAAAGTTAATTAAGCAATGGCTGAGGATGAGTTAGGAGTTAGCGTGTGTGCATATGGCAGTACAGCTGCAATTACCTGGAACCTGAGATGCATGAAAGTCACCAGGATGAAACTGAAGCTTTCACGTTTAAATGGCTGTAAGTTGAGAGCTGTGAACAAAGTTTAGCATTGAATGTCCAGAACTCACTCTACAGAGAATGTGCTGTTGTCGCGTGCATAGGACAGATCCTTATTCTGGAATAACAGTCTTTAAACATGTCTAGAATATGACCCACATTCACACAGCGGCGTATGAGAGTCCATAACCTGTTATTTTGGGCAGGGCTGCCTGCCACAGGAGGTGAGTAAGACCTGTGCCATGACTAGAGTGGGTGGCTGGAATGAGGAACTGGGTTTTTAGGATTATTCTGTGGTTTTTATTGCCTTTTTATGACTTACCAAGGTGAGTGTTGTCATCGTGTGTACAGTCACCGGTGATTTATTTGTGTATACAAGTTACATCTTGAAATCCAGCTCAGCCATAAAGATAACTGCAGTGCTGTAAAATAACTTTTGGTCAGGTCAAGGAGAATCATTATTCTCTAATATAAAAAGTAACCTTCAACGTGGAGATATCAAACAGAGACTGCAATTAGGTCAATGCAAAGTTTTTATGACTTACACATTTCTCTAGAAAAACAACAACAGTGAGGAACACAGTGGTGAATTTCATTTACTCTTCCATGATGCTTAACCATCTTTTTTGATGGAGTTTTTGAAAATAATTACAGACCAATTCATTAAGGAATGATTCGGAAGGCATTGTAGTTCGAAAAGAACTATTGGCTCAACCCTCAAAACATGACTCATAAGCAACTTTTACACAATAAAAGAGCAATATTTAGCCAATTATAATTTTAACATTTTACTGAAATATTTCCAAGTTTTCAGAGACTGTGGGAATCACGTAAATCCACCTATTAAGTGCAAATGTTCTATGTTCAATTTTAGATTTTTTAGTGTTTTTTAATTTTTTTATGGAAAGTGTGGGTTGTATGCTGGTGTTTTATAGCACAAGGTTTTTCTGAATTTGTGCACTCATCATTGGCCATATGCTGTTGTTATTGGGCATATTGGTTGAACACAATCTCCTCTTTTTCTTTCTTCGTCTACTGTTGCCTCATGTGGATGAAAGATTTAGCAGGTCTTTGCAACATGAGCCTGGAGGCATTGCATCTGCCCCGAGGTTAACCAGGTTCACACTCATTCAGAGGAAGAGCCTTTACAGTTCCAGAGCCTCCAGTAGTAGGAAAGAAATATCTTTATACCATTTAATATTTGCAAACTATTTGATGCCAACCATAGTTGGATTGCAAATGAAGTATGTTTAATTTAAATTATTTAAATAAGGCGTACAATTTAAATATTGTGCCCATTTTGATTTTGCTTTTAAAGTTTTAACCTTATTTCTGGCGTCTGTGTATGAACTGACCGAGTGCGACAGCGACATCTTCTGGTGAAAAGCACAACTGACGCTGACACAAATATAGGCCAAAGAGTTACATTTTCTTCTACACAATAAACAACTTGCATTGCACGTGATATTTTCATTTGCAGCACTGTGTCATGGAACATATAATAACGATACTCGATCTTCACTGAATAACTATATTCACTGTACATTCAGTTTGACTAAAGAAACAAAGCTGCTGATTTTTTTTGTCGTTCTTTTCCAAGGAAAAGCTAACCGCATGCCCAGACTCCCACAGTAAGAAGACTTCGTATCTGCCGCGTTATTATTATTATTTTTTTTATGGTTTATTAATTCAAAGCCACAAGAACATGAGGTTTTACATATTCACTAGATCAAATTAGCATTACCTGCCAAAGATAGAAAAAAGAGAGACAGAAAAAAAAGAAAAAAAGAATTACATACATTCCAATGATTTCGGAGCATTATGATTTTTTTTTTTTTTTTTTTTTTTTTTTTTTGTTCCAAGAGATTAGGATATAATTTAAAGTCGTTTATAAAATTGTGCAATTTTATAATATGTTGTTCTTTACAATTCAATTACAATTTCTGTTAATATAGAATTCCAAATCCTTCTAAAATAATCTTGAGTAAATACAAATATAACATTAAGCTTAAATATTTCCAAAACATCCTTAGCAGGATAAATTCTATGAAATATTTTGTAAGACACTTCCTTCATTTTGTTATTGAGACAAAACTTATTTGGCAGTTTCCATGCTTGAACCCAAGAGAAATTACCAAATAAAGAAAACCCCCCCAAAAAAAAAAAAAAAAAAAAATCTTGCTGCAGGTAAGGACACAGAACAAAGAGCATTCCTTATAATCTTGTTTTAAAACATCAGTATTTTCAATGAAAATATTTCCACAAAGATTAATTCTGACTTCTAAGTTACAGTTAAAAGTTTTTTTTTTTTTTTTTTTAAAGTAACATAACACTCTTTGGAATTGCATCAAAAAAAAAAAAAAAAAAGGCAAATTCTCTTGGTTTAACTTGTAATTGGAATTTCTGAAGAAATTCAGAATACGACAACAAGTACCCATGGGAATGAACTAACTGCCTTAAGAATACCTTTGATCTTCCGCGTTATTTTTTGCGCGCTTGGAGCGAGATGACGTCAGCGGTTCACTAATTTTTATTTTATTTTATTTTTTATTATCTTCTCTCTCTCGTCTTTAAAATCGAATTTAAATTCTTATGTATTGTTTGGCCATTCTTGAAAGCCTGGATTTTATCATTGGCATATGTATGAAAGTGTTTATTATTAATAATAATAATAATAATAATAATAATAGACTAATAATAATAAAATAACACACATGCGCTCATTACTGCGCAGCGGAGCAGGTATGATAAACGCGAGTGTATTTATTTCCACGGAGGTATATTATGAATTTTTATTTTTTTATTTTTTTATTTTTTTATAATGACTCCCGTGCAGAACAGATTCCACCCTGTCCCGCGAGACCTCTCAGTTAAATCAACTAGCCTAGAAGTCAATTAACTTTATTATCAGCTCCTCTGTACTAAACGAGTAAGTAAGCCAAATATCATTTTTAAACATGAAAATAAATTAACAGTGCGAGCTTTTCAAAAAAAAGTTACATGATCAATGCAATTATTGTAAGTCAAAATATTATTTCAAATAACTAAATCAGCCTGAATTCATTAAGATACGCCAACAAAAGTGAAAGTATATCCAATTTTTATAGTGCACTTCCAAATGAACTTGTGTCTGTGTCTCCTCCTCTTTCTGTCCCTGACTCAGTCCTCTCTCTCTCTCTCTCTCTCTCTCTCTCTGTCTCTCTCAGTGTTTCAGGAGTTCATGTACTGTTTGCTGTTCATCATTTGGCACAGACCATTAAAACTGTAAATCTACAGCCTGAGTCCTCGGATCACCCCTGACTCTCGCTCTATGTGATGTCTCTTCTCTCATGGGACGGTTTGTGCCGGATCGCTGAAGGATGTGGGAACAGGAGCACCTTTCATTCACATGGATCACAGGTTTGCTCAATCTGTTTTCCTAAGGCAAATACATGCAGATGCTGCAGAACCTGATTTTACTAAGTGCGAGGGTCAACAAAGACGTTGATCCAGGAACAGCACTGTGATTAACTCGGATCTGAAGAACCAGTTTATAGTTTTTGTGAACTTTAGGCTTACAATCAGTGTTTGGTGCCTGTACATTACTGTCATTCATCTGTCATGTCCTCTGATTTTAGGTTTTACTAAGGTTAGGTATAGGGATATGGATTAAATATTATTAGCTATATATTTTTTTATTAAAATGTTGTTCCATTATATGGGTCAACAAAATATGCACAGATCTAACTCGGCAAAATCAGGAAGCTGCATGTGAAACACCCCTTAAAATTACCTGGAAACTATTACACACAGAAGTACGGTGCATACAACATTTCTTTCTTTTTTTACAAATCAAATAATAACATAACTATTGCTTTACATTTAATTATTACATCAGTACTGTATTTTAAGCAGGCTATTATTTGTATTATTTAGTTAGGTATTTGTACCTTCCACGTCGCTTGCTTAAGAAATACCAAACAAAGAAAGTTGTCTAAGTAAATGTGCCAACAAAACTACTCTTCCCCCCGTTTGAGATGTGCCCTGACTTTCATTTCGCGGGTTTTGTTGTCTTCTCAGTGGGTGTTGAGTCGAGGGGGGTAAACCAATAATAACTGGCATTCTTATACAAGATCAGCTTAGATTAAATTGCTAAACGGATTAAAAGAGAGTGAGGGTGATTGTTCATAATATATGATCCTCAAACACACTTTTCTGCAGTCATCAGTGTCTCATTCACAAACAGAAAACCTGTATCCTTACTTAAAAATCCTGATGACTAAAATAAAAGAGAATCAGCATTTTTCTCAAATACACAACAGCTAAACACACTGTTTACCTCTTTAGGAGAGATAAGTGTACTTCTAAGGAGAATGAAACAGACACAGCCCTAGGAGAGCGTTTTCTCTGAGGCATATTCCTGCAGACAGCAGCGCAGGATGCATGTGTAGCTCGTGTTGAACGTCTTGTGATAGTTATCTGAACTGAGACGCACAGGCCGGCTCTGCTCTGTCTTTAGACCACCTCCCCCTGCACTGAACAGGGAAAAATGGTCGGAAATGCCTCTCTGCGCCGGTCGTATCTGCAGGAAACTGTAAACTACAGATCTATATTGGGAGCGATGACAACACATCTTTAGGGAGGAACAACTTTACAGGAATTTCCAAACCACCCTGAAAAGAGTGTCACATGAATCTGAGACCGTAACGCATGCTTGTTCAAACACATCTGAGTCTGAATCTGAACAATATGTGGATTTAATGTGAATGCTAGATTTCGGCTGACTGGTGCCTTTGCAGAAGGAATGAAAGTGTTATATAGTCAGCTGACTTTATAATGCACAGCATTTCCAGAGTCATCGACAAATAAATCAAAGTTTTAGCTCAAAAGATTTAATTTGAGTAACACTAAAATGCCTGAACTAATGCTTTGATGATCCTAATAAAGACAGAAACTAAAGTGACAAACTTTTTTTTTTGTCAGAAAGTGTAAAAACATATTTTAAATGGTTACTTAAGTACCATAAATATTTATAATAATTATTTAATATAATTTAATATGACTGCATCAATCTGAAAACATTGTGCACAGTTTGAAACGGTTTCCGTTTGATTGAAATGTATCATGCATCATGAAAACCTTGCTGCTGATTGAAAACAAAATGTTTTAGAGGAAGCTTTTAATAATCGATACCTTAATAAGCAATTCATTAATGCATTTGTGCATCAGATTTATTAATTCATTAATTAATTAAGGCGCTGTGAGTGCTTAGAAAAGTGCTATTTAAATGTAAGGAATTATTATTATTATTATTATATCACAGAAATCAAGAATCTAGAGATGTTATTACTAAAGCTCATGCTGATCTTCATCCATGCGCACAAGACAGTGCTAAATCAATGAATACTGGATGAAACTTCTTATTATAGTTGCAGGGTCTCAGCAGAGCCACAAATCAATTAGGCTTTTAAGTCTTAGTAATAAATTACAATTTAATATGCATGCTAATTTTTGTATACGATGATAAAAACACACTAATAGCAAAACTGAATTAAATTTATTCCCAAACACGTATTTTCTAAACTATTCAGATAATAAGACCGTGTCTATGATATTTGATTGTTATTATTAAATATGAAAGTTAGATTTCTAGCTGTGGAAGTGTCTCACTGACAGACGATATGAACTTGGTGTGATATTACATGTATGACAAGACCAGAAGATGACAAATGAATCTATCTTGACATCATAGATGGGGGCTGTTGTATTTTTCCATATAAATCAATGCACGCTGCCTCTGTAGTAAACAGCAGCTATGGTTGAGGCTCAGTCTGTGACTCATCTTGACTCATCAGTTCAAGTCTGCAAAGTCACAACTAGCATTTAAAAGAATTCGTTCCTCTTGGACTCAAGTCCACATCTCACACGTCTCCTGAGACCCGCATCACATGTTAAATTACATATACAGCTGTGTGACAGATTCAATTCAATTCAAGTTTATTTGTATAGCGCTTTTTACAAAACAAATCGTTACAAAGCCACTTTACAGAAAATTATGTTTCTACATTATTTAGTAGTAGCTAGTAGTTTATGCACAATGCATTCTCACAAACTAACTTACTGCTTTTCTGTTCTTGTATCTTATTATGACCAATTTCTGTATTAGTGTCAGATACAGTAAATGCTAGTTGGCTTGCATATCATAGGTTTGCCTGTTGTTTTTCTCAGTATATGAATGTGATGAGTGTTGATTGATTCTTGGATGACTTAAGTTCAGTTTTCAACAGGTACTAGTGTTCATTTTCTGAGTCCTGCTGCTTGTATCTGTCTGTTTCCTGAGACGTTTGTTTGTTGGTAACTGTGTGTCTGTGAGGTGCTTGCGTTAACGTCTATGCCTGAGGTGCCTGAAGCCGTTCAAACCCCTGAACAGACCGTCTCAATCACACTGCGCTCCAGATGCTGTCACTCTCTCATTGACTCACAGAGCTCATGTAGTCACTGCTGCGTTCACTAAAGCTTAGTCACTCTTTCATCTGAGGCTCCAGGTTAGACTGACACACATATAAAGTCTCTCCGATTCATAAACAAATGAGCTTTCTGACTAGACATCGGTGACTTTACCAATAAAAATATAAGATAATGAAAGCTACGAGATCCACACTTGAATAAATGGATAGTTGATGTATTTTTAAATCAGCATCAGTATTTTAAATGAAACTTTATATACATGTATAAGTCAAAAAGTGTATATATGTCATTTGAAACATTATTTAAAGAAGCCTTGTATCCTCAAAAAGGCTGCATTTATTTGACTAAAAAAATACAGTAAAACTAATATTTTCAATTTCAATACAATTTAACAACTTTGAAAATGTTGTTTAATTTAATTTTACTTTATTTTATTTATTTTTTGTGGGAACCGTGCTAAATTTTTCTTTTTAAAGATTCTTTAATGAATTTAAAGTTTCAGAAGAACAGCATTCATTTGGAATATACATGTTTTGTACTATTTTAAATGCCTTGTTACTTTTATGAAATTGCATGCACCTTACTGAATGGAAGCATTTAATAAATGAATGGAGTAAGTTACTGGCCACAAACCTTTGTCTCATAGAGGATACGTTTCTATGAAAAATAATTATAAAGAATGGGCAAGGATGTGTCACCTTCCCAAAAGCATGTCATGCCAATAACCCCCATGCAATGCTCATAATCACATACTTTCAGTAAGACAGAGGACACACCCACATTTAAAACATTTCAAAAGCAGGCTTGAAAAAATCATAGTGAATACAATAAGAGTTGATCACAGCATTGAAAAATCACCTGCAAAACACATGCTATGCTGCTCATGTTTACATGGCCTGGCACATGGGACGAGTTGCTGTAGACATTCAAACACATCAGACTGTGAGAGGATCACAGCGCAGGTAATGTGGTTTGCCCTTTCAGGCTCATACACGCGGTTGGTTTGCTGATGTGACGCACAGCGCTGCTTTGTGACTGGTAATCTGTGCATCCGCGTGGGATTTACTGTCTCACTTGCAGCTCTTTCAGCTTTGTGTTGTGGAGACAAGCCTGAGCGCTTCCTCCGTTTTTCATTATGGACTGAGGATCAGTGTGATGATAGGTTTTAAACAGCAGAGGTATAATTATGTAATGAAGAGGAGAATGAGTCTGTACTTTTGTATGTTCTAATGTTCACCGTGACACGGGAGAACATCTCTAAAGATCTGTTTGGGTGCGAGAAAGACCGTCTGGAATGTCAAAAACATGCTCCGAATGGATTTTAAGAGGAAATTCAACTTGATGCTTTAAATGTCCTCTTTGAAAAACGTTCCATCTTTTTTGCGTACTCCGAGATGTTTGGTATTAAAATGTGATTAAACATAAGGAAAGATTTTCTCATTTGTGTACACATATGTATATATACAATGTATAAAAAGAGTTAGTATGGTTAACATTTACACATAAAGCAACTGGCTTTGTGGAACTGCAGTAAAGTCAATCTTATTATAAATCGAGGAATGAATGTGCAATGTGCCGTACATCTTCATCTGAAGAAGTCACTCTAACAAACTCTGAAAAAAAAAATAAATAAAAAAAAAAAATAGTAACAGTCATAAATGACCACAGATCATTTTATTTAATGTTTACAGTCTTATAAGAACAGATTTCTGAGACAGGCTGAGCTGAGAGTAACTATATTTGATTTGACACTGTGAATAACAGCGCCATCTTGTGTTCAGTCTTCTACAGTGTACTTAAAATTAGATTTTCGAATTTATTTTTAATGCATAGTGTAACAAAAAAATATTTATTTTATTAAAGTATTGTAAAATGTATTTAATTATATTGCTATAACATATTTAAAAACAGTGGTTTTAGAAAAAAAATCTAAAAGAAATAAAGAAATAATAATTTTTGGTCAGTGAGCACAGAATAGCGCTAATGAATTTAACCAATCAGAATCAAGTATTTCACATTAGTGTGTAACCTGAAACTTATGACAAGACAACGTGTTTAATGTGCTTTTTAAATAATTATTTCCCTGTATTTGTGGTGACAAAAAGGTAAATGCCACTGCTGCTGATTGACAAGATCTGTGACTTGTTTGTTTCTGTTGTGTGAAGATTGTTTTCTGTCTTTCAGGATGTGTGTATGAGTTGAGATAGAGCTGAGGCAGTGATGGAGGCAGGACTGAACTGCAGCTCTCACTGTGAGTCTGGCGTCTGCTTCATCTATCCAGGAGTGAACAGTCAGCAGGGCTGGGACGTCCTGCAGAGACTGTGTGCGCTCGCAGCGGTGCGTTCACACACTCACAATTACATTCACAAACTGTATAGGATCCACAAGTTTGAGCGAGGCCGCTAGTGAAAACGCTTTTATTTTGCTTTTTTTTTTCTCTTATTTAAAGTGATGAATGACGTTCTTTTGATTCATTAAAGAATCTTGAAAAAAAAAATGTACAACAGTTTCCATAAAAAAATATTAAGCAGCACATCAGTTTTTAAAATTTATAATCAGAAATGTTTCTTGAGGATCAAATCAGCATGTCAGACTGATTTCTGAAGGATCATGTGACACTGAAGACTGGAGTAATGATGCTGAAAAATGGGCTTTGCATCACAGAAATACTTACAATTTAAATATATATTTACATAGAAAACAGTGTTTAAATAACAATATTACTGTCTTTAATGCTTTTTTTATCAAATAAATGCAGCCTTGGTAAGCGTAAGAAACGTTAAAGAACATTAAAAACCATAGAGTAGTGTATAGATTGATTGTATTGTGCTGTTTGTCTGTGTGTAGCGGGGTGTGGATGCACCGAGTCGATCTCCGTCTCCTGCTCTCCGTGCTGTAGTCTGGACGCTCCTCTCTTCTGGGATTCTGCTGGCGCTCTTCTTCCTCATTTTCACACTGCGCTTCAAAAACAACAGGTACAGGATCTCTGGATCTCTAACGGGATTTTATTGCTTGACAGGTGGTCATTTTGATTGTGTACCTCTGACACAGGATAGTGAAGATGTCCAGTCCCAATCTGAATGTGTTGACTCTCTGTGGCAGTGTACTCACATACAGCAGCGGCTTCTTATTCGCCTTGGAGGAGAGAGGAACGCTGTCAGGAGCAGGATCAAACACAGTACAGGTACACACACACACACACACACACACACACACACATGGTTATTTAGGTAGAAGGAGTTGACATTCAGAAACTAAGACCCTCTTCTCTATGTAAGTTTAACTAAAGCACTATTAATCATGCAGCTGGCCTATTGCTCTGAAATGCTAAATGATGGTCTACATTTTACAACACCATAAACCTCTTTTACTTCACCAAACATGTGTAACAGGATTCTTGATTACTTTGAGCTGTAAGGCTTCTCAAACACTACATCTGTGATTGATTATATACCTGTTGTCTCTGGATTTAGTTAAAGTGTGTGTGTGTGTGTGTGTGTGTGTGTTGCTGTTTTGGATTGATTAGCAGTGGTTACAAAAAATAAAAAATATGTTCAAAAGTTTGGGGTCAGCAAGATTTGTTTTTAACAAATTAATACTTTTGTTCAATAAGGACACATTCAACTTTTCAAAAGTGTCAGTAAAGATATTTATGTAACACAGGATTCTTTAGAACGGAAAGAATCCTGAAAAAAATGTATCACAGTTTCCACAAGGAATATTAAACAGCACAACTATTATTTTTTATTAATAGTTATTACATGTAATAATAATACATATTTCTTGAACAGCAAATAAGCATATTAAAAAAAAATTCTGAAGGATCATGTGACACAGGATTAAACTACATTTTACAATATATTCACATGGAAAACAGTTATTTCAAATTGTAAAAAAATATTTCACAATATTAGTGTATTGTTTCAAATGTTCGTGCATTTTTTAATTTGTAAAAAAGAAACATTTGCATTAATCTGTATATAAATTAAATTAAATTAAATTGAAAATAAATTTATGCATTTAGCAGACGCTTTTATCCAAAGCGACGTACAGTGCATTCAGGCTATACATTTTTACCTGTCATGTGTTCCCTGGGAATCGAACCCCCAACCTTGATAAGGCACTTGCTCTACCAGTTGAGCTACAGGAACACAAACATATAACATATAACAAGATCTACTCACAACATGGTCATGGTGACAAATGTAGAATGTAGAATACATGAGAGACAACCAAATATTTGAGTTACCAAGACAGTAAATGGATTAGCAATATTGAGGAATGGGATTTTCAGTTCTGACTGATTAAAACTCTGGCAGCAGGTCATCCTTATTGTTGAGCTCTGTAGTTTAACAAGTTATTTGATGTCCTGTTTAAGACTTCATTGTGGATTTAAACGAGTTCCAGGTTCAGTTTAACAAACAGGCAGTGTCATGATTTGTATGGTTAAAAGTTTTTCTTGCACTAAATGTGTGTATCTTTTTCTAAACCATCTTAATTTCCATGGCAGGCGCGGATGTGGACACTGTGTATCGGCAGCTCTCTAGTGTTCGGCCCCATTCTTGGGAAAACATGGCGGCTCTACAGAGTGTTCACTCAGCGTGTGCCCGACAAGAGAGTGGTGAGCTGGGATATATGTTTGTAGGCTATGAATCATGGGTTGAGATCAGCGGCTTCACCACGGTGCTTTGTTCTCTTGTGTTTCAGATTATTAGAGACATCCAGCTGATGGGTTTGGTCGCTCTTCTGGTGCTAGTGGATGTTGTTGTTCTAGCAGCATGGGCTCTGACGGATCCGATCAAGTGCTCTCGCTCTATTAGTGCTACAGTGAAGGTACACACACTTTTTAAATAATTTTCACTCAGCTCTTGTTAAAAACTCACCATAAATACACTGTAGAAGAAGTCAGTGTAACTTGTGCACTGTATTTCAAGCCTTGTAAAAATGATGTAATAATTCTGTAAAAGAGACACATTTACACTGATGCAAGCTCAAATCATTTATTAAAGTGTTTTTTATTAATTTTTTGTCAGGTAGTAGAGCGGGATGCATCCTACTCTCTCACCCAGCTGGACTCCTGCTCTTCTCTCTACTCGGACCTCTGGGTAATCCTGCTCTCTGTGCTTAAGGTAAAACTCAGCCTTGGCTTCACAGGAATCAATCCCATTACATTAAATATATTAAAATCGAAACGGTGTAATATTATTCACAATATTATTATTTTGATTTAAAGTAAATGCAGCCCGGTGAGCATAATAGCATAATAATCTTTCAGGAGCATCAATGAATCTTACAGACCTGAAACTTTTGAATAGTAGTATCTGGATATGTTACAGGAAGGAAAATTTATTTGTAATAATTATTTTTCAATAAATATGAACAATTTATATATTATTGAGTATTATAGTATTTTTTTTAATTATTTTCTAATAATTATATATTTTATTATTTTGGTATTGGGGTAAAATGAAGAAACATCAGGTGCCTATGCACTATATATACCCCGTATTTTTCGGACTATAAGTCGCACCTGAGTATAAGTCGCAGCAGTCCAAAAATACGTCATGATGAGGAAAAAATCATATATAAGTCGCATTTATTTAGACCCAAGAACCAAGAGAAAACATTACTACCGTCTCCAGCCACGAGAGGGCGCTCTATGTCTTCAGTGTAGACTACAGGAGAACTGAGCAGCATAGAGCGCCCTCTGGCGGCTGGAGACGGTAATGTTTTCTCTTGGTTCATTTCTCTCGGTTCATGTCAAATTAATTTTGATAAATAAGTTGCACCTGACTATAAGTTGAAGGACTAGTAAATACATATATATATATATATATATAGTTTAAATGCATTACAGCAGTGAATCTATTTGACCTGCTTTACATGGACTCTCTTTGTTCTTTTGCAGGGCAGTCTCCTCCTGTACGGCACGTATCTTGCCGGTCTGACAAGCAATGTGAGCTTACCTCCAGTAAACCAGTCTATGACCATCATAGGTGCTGTCTGTCTGGTCACCATGTCGAGCGCTGTGGCCGTACCCGTCTCTCTTTACCTGAACGCCTGGCCCAATGTGGTCTACAGTGTAGTGTCCGGAGCCATCTTCATCTGCACATTGGCCATAAACTGTCTACTGTTTGTCCCTCAAGTACGTCCCGGTAAATTCACTGCCAATGTCTTGTGATTTGCAGTCGCATTTCTGCCGTTTCTGGTCTGAAAACCCTTAATCGAGAGGCTTATGTTGATGTACAACCGATCGATAAATCTAGCACAGAAGAGGAAGCAGGTGATGAGTTAGCTCAAACATCAGATGTGTATGTATCCTGTACGTTTGGAGAGGACACTGCTAATGTCGGCTTTTTATGACAGTGTGGATTACAGCAGTTCATTAAAGATCGATCCGAACCAAAGAGCTCTGCATCTGTGTATTATGAGTGTGTGTGTGTGTGTGTGTGTGTGTCTGGTTAAGATAAAAAGGCTGGCATAAAAAGGAAAACATTTGGTCAATGAGTCACACAGACCTGATAATGCCTGATGCCAAATACCAAAATTCAGCAAAAGACACTAATGTATGTGCAGTAATGTATATAATTGAATACCCTTGCTGTATTTACATCTTGTTATTATTATCCGTCGCTCTAGTTGACCCAGTGGAGGCAGTTTGAAGAGGAGACAAACTCTCACCCCAGTCAAATGTCCAAATACTTCAGTAGTCCCAGCAAGACCACACACTCCATGTACAGCGAGGATGAGATCTATTATCTACTTGGAGAAAATGACTCAATGAAAAGACTCATCAGTGAGGTAACAATAATTATTACATTTGCGTTCTTATTCAAAGCAAAGTGATGCACTTTCCGTTTACTTTTGTTCCTTTTAGCATGTATAGCATTCACCACAAAGTAGAGGGAAGTGCTCTTCTAAAGCCCACTGCATGCTTTGCTTCTCCACTTTCTGAGACATCTCACAGACCCATGTGTGATTTCGTTGTCTTCTAATGTCCGCACATAGCCCAGTTTTTCTGTTTGCGGGGACAACAGTGCATGTGTGAATGATTAGCAGGTCGAAAACAAAGGTCCACTTGATAGTGTGCAGATGGCAAACACATCCCTCCATGCTCACCGTATACTTTGGACCTGTACATGTGTCTTAATTCTAAAACTAAATCAAGAAGATGTATGTTTGAGATGTTGGCTTAAAGAAATTGTTTTCATAAATAAATACAGTAATCTAAAGATTATTTAAGACATATGTATTTGGATACAAAATACTGTGTAGTTGCGAGGGTTCAATGTTATTCTAGTTAGACAAATAGACAAGCAGGCTTCTTTAATCAGAAGAGGACTGTTATTGTGGTTGGTGTATTTTAAAATCTATAGGAGGACTTCCATTTAGAGATTTTGGTCTTGGTTTAAAGGTTTTTGTCATACCAACATGAAATCTCTGCATTAATTTGATTACACTGATTTGAGTAAAATGAGGAATTAGTTTTGTCCACACAGTGATTACTGGTTAGTAAGTGTGTGATGATGAATTCCAGCTTTGGGTGTGGACAGCAGTGTGTTTTGCGTCACTACTCCACGAGTGAGGCTCGTTCCTTTGTTTTACATTTCCTCAAGGCAGCTCTTTGTGATCTCACATCCTGTAACAATGGCACCTCACCCTTACACCTACTTGTGTCGTTCTAGATAATGATCGTGATTAGGGTGCTGAGGTTTTAAACAATTTTCCCATGTGTCCTCCATATTTGCAGAAGAATGCAGTTATTGATAGCCTACAGGAACAAGTGAACAATGCCAAGGACAAGCTGCTCAAACTGATGACTGCTAGCCACCCCTTGGATGAAGGAGAAATGGACTCCTCCAACACGAACCTCAACTCCACCTCCACTCAGACCACAGTGGTATCTCCTAATTCCCCAACTCTTCTTCTGATGAAATACTCAGAAGCTGCTCCCACCCGAGCGCTCGCTCCACCTCCCTATGTGCCTCCTCCATCGCTTCCTGCTCATACTACCTCACAGCAAACATCCTCTGAAGGCCCAGTAGCTAGGGAAGTTCCTCCTCCTTCACCACACCTGAGGTATTCACCTCCTCAAGACAGCTCTTCCAATGAGGTTATGAGTCTGAATGGAAACACAGAAGAAGAAGTTCCATCCATGAACAATCTCAGAAACTCAGGTCTTGGAAAAGAGATTTCGGAGAAGCCAGTAGTCGTGCCTTCGGAACGAGACAAATTAGCACAGGGTTCCCCTCCTCTGGGTCCTGCTCCGTATAGTTCCCCACAGGTTGAGTCTCCAGTGCCATCGGCTTCTGTTGAGCTTCCCGCCGTGTCACCGACGGGGCGACTGGGTTTTGTAACTAATGAGCAGCTGGTGGAGATCTTGCAGGAGCTGAGTGTGGACGCCAAGTCCCCCGACCGGGCGCGAAGCCTGTCCCTCAATCCAGATGAACTGAGCACGGCTCCTTCTCCTCAATCTCCTCTACAGTTCTTCTTTCCCACCATCTCACCCTATGCCATGCGTACACGCAGACCTCCTTTTTACTCCTCAAGAGGTGGACCTCCCCCTTACTATTTTCCAGGCTCGGTTCCTCCAGGGAGGAGGAGGGCACCAGCACTACAGGACCATGGAAAGTTAAGGGACGATGACTCTCAAAGACAAGACTTGTGGCATGAGGGAAAGAGGAGGAGAAGGGGTGAGAAAGCACAGGCTCGATGTGGCTCGGGACAGAAGCATTGGGAAGGTTCTTCTCACAAATGCTCCATTACACCTTTCACGGGACAGGTTCCTCAGCCTGTCTCTGCTGGACTAATAGAGGGTGTTGAACACTCAGAGGAGTCATATGATTACTCAGACTCTGACTCCAGCATCTCAGAGGACTACTGTTACTACCAGCGGCCCTACTGCGGGGCCTGTCATCACCCCTACGACTCCACAGACAGCCTCACCTCAGGGACCTCCGACAGCGAGGATGAGGACTTCTACAAGTCACCACATCCTGCTGTAAACTTTAAAGTGGACCTCAAACCAACCTTTGTATGAACAGACCACTATTTGTATTTAAAGTGGTGCTCTTTTTGTTTCGTCTGGACCTAATTGAATTATTTAGATATACACTGCTGTAAGAAGTTTTTTGAAAGAAGTCTCTATGCTCAGCAAGGCTGCATTTATTTCAAAATTCTTTATCAGGAATACAGTAAAACAGTAATACTGTAATATCAGGATATCAGAATGATTTCTGAAGGATCATGTGGCACTGAAGACTGGAGTAGTGATGCTGAAAATTCAGCTTTGCATCACAGAAAAAAAAAAATAATAAAATAAAAAAAATATATATATATATATATATATTTAAAAAAATTACTTTACAAAACATAAAAAAAATCTTAATCATTCCAAACATTTTGACCCTGTATGTTGAAAATGCACTTCATACAAACTTGAATACCCCTCTTCTGTGATGGCCATTATTATTTAAAACTTACATGTTTAATAACATTTATTTAGCCATTTTTGGTGGTCTAAAGTCAAAAATATCTTGGAAAGTTAATTAGTCGAGGTCAGTATTTTATTTTTATTTTATTTTTGGCAAGGTTCAGGTTTTCGGATGTCAAACTGAACCTGGTATAATCTGTAATACTGTGTTTTTTTATATTGAAAGATATGTTTGAAAATGATGGAGATGTATACACATAATTTGGTCGATCACATTTTTAGAAATAAAATGTATATTATAAAAAAGGAAAAACAACTAAACTGAAAATAATGTACTGGGCCATAAAGTAGTAGTATAAATAATGAAAATGAGCCAATACCAAGACTTTTTCTTAAAAAAGGTATTTGTTTACACTTATTTGTTTGAGAAAGCTATTATATAGGGTTTCAGAAATATCCATACACTTTTTATGCATTTCTAAATCAAAACTGTGGGTTATGGCTGTTTTGTAAAACCCTATTTATAATTTATTAGGAAAGCTGTGTAGCCTAAAAGAGAGATCAGATGAGGAGATTTGCCATGCAAATATTGTACAAACAAAACAAAACAAAACAAAAATCTAATCAAAACAATAAAAACAATCAGCTGTGAAGTTTGCTTTTTGAAGTTTGTGTTTTCTATTGAATTCTTACTAAGTGCTTTGATCATTTGAATTTGCTCTTACAGTTCTGTGATATTCAGAAGGCTTTCCTAGAAATTAAATCTTTTCAGTTGATAAATCTTTTTTTTTTTTTTTTTTTTTTTGCATTTTTAAAATGCTTATTTTGTGCTACATAAAACATTCCATAGTCATGCCTTGGTTTTAATGTAGTACTTATTTTGGGCTATTCTTTTTGTTGTGTGTGGAATTTTGTAGAAGTTCTATGTTTACTGAGGCTGTTATATATTTGTTTTTCTCCATATTTATCTAATTTAAACTCTAAAGAGGAAATGTGACTGAAGCTGCATCGTTGTTTGTTTAAAATGTTTTTTTTTGGGATTGCATTTCTGTAAATATTTTAGTATGTGTGAATGTTTATATCTATGTGTCCCTCTCGTAAACATGTTTTGAGATGTGTGTTTATCTTTGTGCATGTGAATAAATGTGTACAACTGTATTTATACATCTGTGCATGTATGCAAACACACATCCACACTTGCCAAGGAAGTATTTGCATTAAGAAAAAAAAAAGAAAACTGCAACTTGCATTATTTGCATCACTTGCTCTATTGCAAATGTAGTTATATTTGTGAAACATCATCGTAAAATGTTCTCAAAGCAGCATGATCACATCACAGAAAAGAGTGATAACAGAAAATAAGTGCAGACATTGTGAAACATTCTGAATAACATACAGGATGTACAGTACATTGGTTACAAATAGAATATTCACCGTAGTTCAAAAAAACCACAATAATATTGATGGCCGGGGGAAAGAGAGAATCTGCCCAGTTTGTCAAATTTCACATTCAGTATTTACTATAAAAAAAAAAATATATATATATATTGGTGCAGCACCCATTCACTGCAGAGGATCCATTGGTGTGCAAATGATGTAATGCTACATTCATGCAAAACCCATACAAATGAATGCACAAACCGCATACTCAAACTCAACCATTGATGAACTGTTCATTTGAGCTTTTAAAACTGCCTTACATCTGTCACCAGCTAATGTCAGACACAATTTGAATAGAACGTTTCAAACTGAAACTGCTTGTATGAAAGAGCCAGACAAACTTGCAAATGACATAGCCATTTTCTTTTAACTAGAGCGTTTAAAGGTCACGGTAATTCTGCTGTCTTAGCATTGGGATGCTACTGCAAAACCTCTCTTTTCAGCACGGTTTAAGATGCACATTCACTGCCAATCTTACAATGTGTTGCTGATCTAAGAATATACTGGGCAAAATGTCGTATAACTTGGATGCAAATATATATATATATTGAAAGTGAAAGCAAGTGATATCTTTTGAAAATTATTCTGGAGGATTAGGGTTCTTCTCTTGAAGTAGCGTAAATCTATATGTTGAAGTCTTTTTGTTACCATTGTATCCATCCTGTCAATTCTCCTGTGTTAAATATCCTAATTTAAGATACTTTTTTTTTTTTTTATTAGGAACACTTGCAGGCCTATATTATTATTTGTAGCTCAAAAGGAACTAGACACATTACATTATACTAAGGCTCTAAATAGGCTACATAATTATAATAGTGAGTAGCGTGAGTAATATGTATAGCCTACATTATGTAGAATGGCAAATATTTTATTTATTTATCCTTTTTTTACGATTGGCAAGCGCCAGGTGACGGAATAGATCACAGCTCAGCTGACTAGCAACAGTGCAGTTTGGTTACTTTTACGCCTTTGATGCTTCTTCACGATTGGTCTGTTTAATTTCCCTACTTACGCTTATTGGATGATTTTACAAACAGACTTTCCACGCACCCGCCCACTTTCAACTTCCGCGCGTGGTTGCAGAACACAGATTGGCAAATTACGCCATGTGTTCTGCGGACACACACATTCGATTGGCTGAGTGTATGGCCGTCGCTCCGCCCACCTACGAGGAAAGGCGCCGGATTGGCTGGCGCCGACCTCCACGGGCCTTCCTGCGCGTTCACATTTTCTGATTCTTGACGCAGCGAAGTGGCGTAACCCCAGCTGTGCTCCCGTTCAACTCTATCACAACCCTTGCGCAGATCGCGCAGTTTACGTTCTTCGGCCGGAGTGACAAAGAGAACGAGCACAGACCGACGGAGAAGATATAAAAAAGGAAATTTCTGAATTACCGTGCGGATTCTGATCACCGTTTCCTTTCGGAACCGCACGTTTGGCTCGTTTCTTGAACTACCCGTGTACATTTGGGATTTCTTATCTGGTCATCCGTGTGCATGGAGTTAAGTGGGTCGGGGCGGCCGAGGATATCAGTCTTGAAATTTGGCAATTGGAAAATTCTGAGTATCGTTGGTTAGAGCAAGGAAGCCGCCATGGCTGGTGCCACAGGATCACTGGGTCTCCACCTCAGTATATGAAAAATACTGAATGGTGATGAAAAACCACTTCAGTTTCTCAGCGTTTTGAGGGTATTTTAGACACGGACCGTGTTCTTTGTGTAAATCTCTGTTCCTGTCAGAGGGAAAGAAAGAGACGAGGATCGGTGGGTTTCGTTCGAGCGGAACTGGGAAAAGGCCAATTTCATGAGTGTCTTAATTCATGAGCGAATTTATCTGAGGTTTCATCCTTGAAGGTAAAACTGATAATCACAGGAAAATTATGATCTGATCTGAAGAAGTTCCCTGAAGAAATCGATCGCGAAGGGACCCCGGACAGCCGAGCCGCTTTAGCCCATTTTCCTTCTGATTTAAGTCGTAGACAAACTGCTTCCCACTGGTCGAAACGGATTCGTTTAAGACTAACGGTCGTATTTTACTCTGAGAGACGTCTGCGTGGGATTTCGGATTGGAAAATGTCCGGTCGGCCCAGAACCACCTCCTTCGCAGAGAGCTGCAAGCCAGTGCCGCAGCCGTCAGCTTTCGGCAGCATGAAAGTCAGCAGTAAGTAGCCTGTCATTTTCGGACGCCGGGAAATCTGCTTTTAGTGCTTTGGCGAGGCTGCTCGTGCCGTTGACTTAACCTGGGCGCTTTAATAACCGAGAATGGGCGCGACGAGCCAGTCAGGCACGTGAGCAGAGATTTGAGGGTCTTCAAGTGTCACCTTTGGGTGAAATACGACGTGCCCCATTTTAAATCGACCAGTGTGCTTTATCCCTCAGCAGAACCGATACATGACCCTGTCATGGGCTAAACGGGCATGACTGCCTTTGATTCTGGGCAGGTTGGTGGCGAGTTAACTTTAGTTGCATTCATTTAAGATAAGGTCTTTATAGTGTATTAGACTGAATCATTCTGGAGATGAACAGCCACCAAGGCTGACAACAGCTCGCCATTATAACATTTTATTTTATTTTTTACATAACATCTTTTTTTTTTAGATTAGGGACTTTTATTTTTGCTAGTTACACTACAGATATTAATGATAATACTTATTAACTAATATAGCTATTTTTATTTGGTACTACAGCTTAAGTAATACGTGATTAGATCGTGACTGGCTTGGTTTAATGTTTACAGTATTCATTTCTCAAAATTAAGTAATCAAATAATGATTAGTAAATTTTTCAGTTTCACTAGTTTCAATTCAGTTAGTTACTTGAATATTATATCATACTATTAGTTATTTATTTGCTACTAATGACAGTCCCAAGTGACCAGTAATGCTACAGTTTACAAATTGTACCTTGTACAGTAAAAAAATACAATAATAATAAAAGAAATACGGTGGTTTAGTTATAACTTTAAAAAAAACTGACCGTTCAATTAAGCATTATAAAAAAACTGAAGCAAATGCTAGATTTAATTAGTTAAAAACCATGATCAAGACTATAATTTAAACAGATTACTACAGGTTTATCATGTCTACTGGTATGTTGCCCACCCCAAGTCCTTAAAGGACTAATTATTTGTAAATCTGAAATAGAAATACGCACTAGTTGGAAATAGTTAATATGTGAAGATATACTAATAAAATGCAATGGAAAAAAAATATAGGATCATGCTGTATCAGTTACTTATTAAATGGATACTAGTCATAATTTCACCGCATTAGCTACAGCAATCAGTGAACCATCCTTGAAAAGCCAGATGGAAAGAACTTTGCAACAAAAGAAATCATATTGTCACTTCATGTGTCTGTATTAATTATAATAATATGGTTTTAAAGAGTGTTTATTTAGCTTTGCAGATCCAGCACACTCCTGCTCACCCCTAACCAACCCTTGGTTTCATTACCTTTTGTACAATGCTTAAACTATATATGTATTTATCTAACACTAACAGAAGAACTGCCCGGATTGATAGTACTGTACATTTCTTTTTAAGTTGGGCTGAATGAAGTAGTGGTTGTTCGGCCAGCCTTTAAAACTACACACGTGACCCAAAAATGTTCACAAGCAGGAATTACGAGTAACACATAAATAGCTCATTTTAGTTCACCTCAATAGCCATTGCAGCCTCAATGATGGATGTCGCTGTTATGGTGCTACAGATGTGCCATCTGTGTTCAGACAGATGTTGTTTTGTCCCCTCTTCTGTTATAGTAATAGAGACAGGAATGTGCCCATTCAGATGTATTTTCTCAAACTTCATTGCTATGTCCAGAATTAAAAATTTTTTTAATTCACAGTGTGACAATAGTTATTTTGGGTTATAATATATAATTGTTCACTTAAAGTCAACATGAAGTCAAAATCAGCCCTATTCACTTTCTAAAAGCATGTTCCTGATCTTATTGCGCGAGAGTAATTTGCTAAATATTATTCCATAATACATTTGTCCCTGCAATTTTTTATCAAAATTGAATTACGTGCTCTTCCAGTAAAACGTCTTTTACTCTCAGCTGACGTTTCTTCTTAACCCCTCCCCTTAAATGTAGTGCCCACTTTTCCTGATCCATTCAACTCCCAATGGATACAGTTTAGTCCCGTCCTACTAAAGTCGATTATATAAATGTATTGTTGTGAAAAACATTTCATGTTGACTGTAAGGTATGAGATCAAAGATCATATCATATATGATCATATTTTATTAATTGCAAGGAACAAATTTAGGCATGCTTTAAGCACATGCTTTTTAATTTTTATTTGCAGTATAAAACACTCTCTCTTTCACCTCTCTCTGTGGATTTGGTAAAGAGGGTGTCACCTTTTACCCCACACCGTTCTCATCTGGTTCTGTCAGCTTCTGTGGATGTGTGGAAGCTATCCTGCACCCTCAGCACAACTCCTTGTACCTTTGCACGTGTACATCCATAGCTTCTTTTGCAATCCCAAGTAGCATTTAACAGTAACTGATGGAATGGAGGCATTATTGCTTCAGCAGCAGTGAAGAGTATAGAAATAGTCCCTTTTTCTTTGAACAGGTCTGCCAAATATTGCATTTTGCCAACATACTAAAACTCCAGATATATGTGCACTTAAAGACCACATAAAAAATTCTAGTCCATGTCAGTTAGCTTTATACCTTTGAGGTTGATCAGTGTTTTTCTTTTTTTTTTTGTCGCTCATAACAGCTTTTGGAAGTCAGTATTGGCATGTTTTATTTTTATCATTTTTTTGGGTCTGTGTGTTGGTTTTATTGGCATTGGATGATTAATACATGATGTTAAACGAAAGTCATGCATAAATATTTGACATTATTGAAACAGGAGAGGAATTAATTTTTTTCTGTCCTTCCTGCTTCAAAAGGAAATAGCACTGTAAAGAAAATTGTGTATGCCAAACCTTTTCATGGGTTCAGTAAATGTAACCCTTACATTGTGCAGATTGAATTAGCCATTTAAGGATGCAAAAATGCATACAGTACATTAAAAGTTTGGTTGAGTGAAAACTGGAAATAATGTGGATTGAGATTTTTAGAAATCCTAAGTTTGGTTTTTACAGTATGTGATAATTAATTTTAAAAGGAAATTTGTGTACATTGTTGAACTCTTGCCACAATGTATGGAGCACTTATACAGGATCTAACGTTAGCTCTGGGACCGAGTGCACCAGTGGAATGTGCTATTTACAGTTGATTGACAGCGTGCTTCAGGAATTTTACTGCACTTCCTTCTGATGACATGCATTCATTCCGAAAAGCCACCAAAGTTCTCATAGCTTATATGCTTAGCTTAGCCTTTGTCTCGCACATCACAGGAGAACTTGTCTTTCAGTCTCATGAAACCATCAACAAGTTACTGTGGAGCTCTACAAAGTGTGATGCCAGGAAGTGTTTTGAAGTGCCGAAATCAAAAACAGATACGAACTGTTACACACTCCAAAGTAAATGATCTTAACAACAAACTGCTGTTCAGTTCAGGACCTTAATTAAAAGTAAAATTCATCTCCTTTGAGAACTGTTTGTCTTTGTGTTGAACACCTGATTCTGAAAGGATAGTTTTATAGTTTCTGGCTTCATGAGACTGATTAAGGATGTGGCCTATACTGATAATTATGTTTATGGTATTCTATACTGTTTTGTTAAAGACAATTAAATTCTTAAAGTGAATTTAGGATCTTTGAACTTTAATAATGATTAAACATTAAACAGTGTTGTCAAATTATTAGCCTTTTTTTTTTTTAAACAAGATGAGCGTTTGATAACAGGTAAAGGGAAGTTTATCTTTCAATTGACTGGGTGGTCTGACATGTAATGTACCCCATGTAATGATAAGACAACTGGGATGTACAGAAATCTCTTTCAGCTGTGCCTTGCACACGCTGTATTCATCTTGGTTGTATTTATCAGAGATTCATCCTCACAGTTGAACTAATTCCAGAAAGTATTAATTGCTGAGCTGTCTCTGTATGTTTTTTTGTTTTTAAGATTGAGTGCGTTTCCTCTAGGTAAATTCTGTTGAGTGTGTCAGGAGAGGAACTGAAGAAATACCAGGCTCCCACAGGACCATTTTGCAGACTGCTTAGAGGCTAAAAGGGAAACTGCTGACTCTATGTATATGCTATATTACAGAAACATAGGCTCTCACTCTTTTCTTATACTTGAATCTATTAATCTGATTTCTTATTCCTTCTGTTCATTTACCCTATCCCTTGTCAACAAGGTTCATGCTAATAATACACACGCTGCTTTTTCTTGTTGGGTCGTGTCTTAGGAAGTCTATTGATGTGACACGGTCACCTTAGTAACAGCTATTAAGTGTGAAACTGAATTCCATTCAGCAGAGATCTTGAAGACAAGAAAAGCCAAGCGCCACATGCCAGCAATGATGTTGTCATACTGGTGTCAGTCTCAACAGACGTGTTCCAACAGGTTTTACACAGGGTTTCTGTTTGGACAGATATACTGAAACCAAGTATTCTCTAATTGATGACAAATTGTGGAGTACTAGGTTTGGAAGAAGGCAACCCATGAGTCAGATGAATACCTAGGGAGAAGAGAAGAGTGTGTTCTTCAAAAAGCTGGACATGGCAGGCTGTGATGATAACATGGTAGGATAAGTTTCAAGGTAGGTGCAGACCAGTGCTCACAATTCATGCGCCTTTCTGCCCAAACACAAAATTCTTTACATGTACTGTTGACTATAAGTGACCGCTTCTTTTTTTTTGTATTTCCAATGAAGCCACCTTTTCTCAAAATGTTGTGTTCTTTTCTCTTGCTCATGAAGAGATTTGCTCACGGCTCTTCTCGTTTGCAAGCGTGCACATGTGTGTGACTTGGCAGCTGATCTGAGGAGACTGCATTAGTGGTCGGCCGTAGCAGCTGGTTCTGAAGTGGGACGTGTGATTCTTCAGCCCGCCTCCCCAACCCCCTCTTCTCAGTTTGTTTTCCGGAAAAGGCAGCTGTCCAGGGACAATGAGATCCTTGTTTAGCATTTAAAAGCCAGTGTACTGACCATATTATTGTGTAAATGGACACAACGTTAATTTTACGGCATAAAGCCGAGCGTTTAGTGATTGTCTTCTTGGGTGTCTCTTTTTATCATGTTATTGATTGATGGTTGTGTTCAATGACAAGAACAGGAGGCTCTAGTGAAAAAATAGTGTTAAACTATTAAGGGCCGCAGAAGACATATGGCTTTAGTTGGCATTGTTCCTCTTTCACAGTTAGGGTTGGCTAATATTGCTAAGATAAAGTCATATTTGGATACATTTATGCATTTGCTGTGAAATGTGGCTATAATTTGCTAAAACATTTAAATTATAAACCACATGGCAACATCCAGGAACATTTTTGAGTGATAAAATGAATAGATTCACCAGCAGTTTGAACTTATTCACAAAAATGAATTTAACTATCAACTCTTCATCTTTAAGAAATGAAGTGGGTCAGTAAAAGGTGGATTCAAATCTTTCAAATTTATATTTTACACTCAAAATATCAGTGCACATTACTCATAATATGCACTTTTAGCAAAATTTTAAGCCACCTACATAGGATCACAGCCTTTTCAGGCAAACTCTTGGTCCAGGGGCCCCTTGCCGCTTTCCTATACCGTGAGTTCAGTGAGTGTTGGGGGATGGGAGCTGAGAAGAAAAAGGGGAAGAGCGAGCCATGAGCAGCTCAGCTCCAGGGTGTGGCTCACTAAGCTGTACATGTATTGTACGTACTCTATATTGGCAATTCTCCACACCCAGTCTCTCTCTTTTTTTTTTTTTTATGAAAAAATTTGAAAAAACCATTCAAACTTGAAATGGTAGCTTAATTTGAGATAAAAGAATGTGTAAGTGATAGAATAGCTAGATTTAAATGGTGTTGATCTAGGCCATGTGATGCAACTGTACTGTGTACTCTTACCAGAGACCGTTTGTGTTGATGATCAGATAGCCTACATTTCCAGGCAGCTGTATGCTGTCACTGATAAGACCATATGAAGATGACATGTCTTAAGTTCAAAGAACAACTCTAGAATGCTTTGTGCCCGGATATTATGTAATATCACTTCGCAGGTCAAGTGCATTCACCGAAAGACCAGTTAGCAATAGATTTGAATGACTGATATACAATAATTTGGTGCAGCTAAACATTATGCATTGCTAATAAGTAAGTACAACATGTTTTAACGTTTGCTGAGCACCTTGATGACCCTATAAAATAGATAGTTGATAATTGAAATGGACAATGTGTCCTCATGTACTCTTGTCTTTTGATCTTTTATTATTTACTTGAATCTGTGAGACGCACAGATGTTAGACAATGTCTGAGCTCGTTTTCTCCATATAGCAAAACTGGATGTTGACTTATGCTGTCAAAGTTACAATATGTATTACAAATGGATCATCAAATTTTGTGTCAGTAAGATGTTTTTGTGTCTAGTCAACAAAGATTCTTTAAATCAAATGTACCGCTGCTTCCACATAATTATTAAGCAGTACAGCTGTTTTCAACACTATTAATAATAAGAAATGTTTCATCAAATCAGCATAGAATAATTTATGAAGAATTATGTGACGCTAAAGATTAAAGTAATGATGCTAGAAATTCAGCTATATTCACAATATTACAGCTTTTTTTGTATTTTTATTATGTAGCAATAACTTTAGTGCGACTTAACAAAAACATAAAAAATCTTACCAACCCCAAACTTTTGAACGGTTGTGTACACCTCCAGTTTTGTTATTCATGGAGAGAAAAAAAATACTACAGGATTGGAATGACATGAGGGTCTTTTGTCCTTTGTAAAAATGTGACCAAGAAACATCCAGATCAGATTTGGGGTCCGAGTGTGGAGTGTGTGTTTGATCTCAGCGGGGTTGTTCATGGTCGGGGGTGACACTAATGTATGTCATGCATGAATGGCTGGTGATGGAACAGAATTAGAAGAGAGTTGAGAGCTAGTTACTATGCAAGGGAGATGTCATTGAATTTTCTGGGAAGTCTTTGTGCAAGTTCAGGTTTTTAGTAATGTTGACTGTCATGTACATAAGAAGATGAAACAGCTCCTGCTGCTTCCTGGAGATACAAAGTGACGTCAGGAAATGATCTGACTTTGATCCTAGATCTCTGGTTAAAGAGAAGTGAGATGTTTTTTGTCATCATTGATGTTTCAGCCTTATCACAGAATGTTTTTCCCAAATGTCAATAAAGTTTGAGTGCATCAGGGCTCCATAGATGAATTAAATCATAAAGAAACTGAAGCCTAATTATTGCATATATTGGACTGTTGAACTTAAATAACTCAGTGTACAGCGGTGTTACATACCTCAGTATAGTGAAGAAGGTTATTGTTTTACATTTAGCTAATCTCTCATCAGGATTTTGGCTTATTTTGTAACACTGGCCATAGTTCATGACTATAGGAGTGGCAATTCAGTTATGGTCTGCTTGATCTACACAGAAAGCATTTTAAAGTGCTTGACATCCATGTAAACTTGTCTGTTGTCCCTTTAGCCTTTGTTATTTCTGTACACACCGCAACTCTTAAAGGGCACCTATTATGCAAAATCCACTTTGACAAGGTGTTTGGACAGAAATGTGTGTTGGAATTGTGTACACAGCCATCTTAGAAGCCAAACTTGGAGTCTTTTTTTTAAGTCTTCATAAAACCAAAACAGGCTCAAATAACGAGTGGTTTGCATCTTGATTGCAGTAGCCCCGCCCACCACTATTGACCAACAGCCGTGTATTACAAAATCCTTAGTTCTCGGTAAGCTTGTTCTAGATGAATCAGTGCTGCACAGAATGATCGGTTTATGAAATCAAAGTACCGCGATAAGCCATAATAAAGCCGACTCATTGGCCAGTGGTGGAAAGAGTACTAAAAATATATACTTAAGTAAAAGTACCATTACATTCCAAAAAATGTAGTTAGAGTAGAGTAAAAGGTACTTTTCCATAAAACTACTTGAGTGAGAGTAAGAGTAGCTTATTTAAAAATACTCATGAGTAGTGAGTACTAAGCTGTGGTTTATACCCCCTTATAATAATCGCTGTACACTGCAATTTGAACATTTAGAAAACATATACTTCACAATATCTTTTGTTGTTTGTCATAAAGAATGAAGAATATCATCCGACAGTTTAAATTTTCACTGCAAACTCTTTAAAATACACCTAAACAACACAGAAAAACTAGTTCTATTCAGTTGATTCCCCACGTATAGTGTGAGCAGTCAAATCGCAAAACGACGATCGGACCGTGCAGTGAGCGCACAAAAATCGCGAGCTTTGGCTTTACATCGCATGCGATCTACTCGCACAGTGTGAGTTGGTACCTTGCCGAAATTGCACAGAAATCGCACAGTGTATGCCCGCCTTAAGGTTGTCAGATACATGACATCAACAGGAATGAGCGCACTTGACTATGAACGAGGGCGTTTCTTAAATATCTGTAAACATATTATGGTATTTTTATGCTTTAATAGAGTCAAAAACTTAAAGCACCTTTAAGCCCCACTCACACCAAGAGCGATAACTAAACATATTAGCGTCCCCCCAACAGTGAACAATATCATGTTTAGTCTAAGCGCACACTTGTCTGCCACTTTGAATTCTCAATCCTGTTACAGCAGGATGGATTCTGATTGGCTGTCAATTTTTTTGTGTTCATCAGCTGGAGAAAATGCTTTTTTAAAGTGATTCCAACAATAGTTTCTCTTTGTATTTACCGTTATAGTTTTGGTGTGGGCTCTGCCATTTTTTAATATTGCGAATGATTTTTAGAACTATATCATTAACTTTATAGTTATCATCCTTGGTGTGAACGGGCCTTTAGTGTTTTGTGATAAAGAAATGAGAACATTATAATTTTTTACAATTTAGACATAAAAGCACATTGTTCTAGAAGGGGGCATCATCCCCTACCTTTTATAATCCTACATTTACTCAAGTTTTTATGCTCATAATACAATTCAAAAGCAAATAATTGCACAAATAGGAAAGTATTTCCGGGGAAACTTTTTCTCAAAAAACACACGCACGCACACACACACGTACACACATCTCTTTGCAGATCGCGCGTCTCCTTATATACTGAAGTTTGTGGGAGTGGAATTTACCACATTATAAACGTGACACTTGCTTGAGTTATTAACATTGTATGCATTACCCCCACAACATCAAGCCAAATTTCAGGCCCTGTAGAAAGACTAGCATACAGATCACTTAGTAAGCAGAAGTCTGAAATTTCTGAAATATCTTGACATATTAGAGGAAGATGTTGAAAATTACTGAATGAATTCTTGAAGAATTCACTTCTAGCAGCCATGATTATAACCAGTTGGCACTTAAAGTTTTCTATGCATAATTTGATTTGACGAGAGTCACAAGACTGATTAACCTCTCACTATCCATCATGTTGATGGATAAAAATAAAATTAAAACACATATGTAATGACCACAAACAGAGGGAAAATGGTGGAGTAGAGATATAACACCTAAAATATACTTGAGTAAAAGTACTCAATTTTAAACTAATCAAAAAAAGTACAATTTCTGCTAAAAAAAATACTTTTTGTAATTCCTTATTTCACCCCCATCATTGGCCTAGTTCTGTTGGATATATGAAGAGACATGTTAAAAAGATGGTTGGACATTTTTGTCTCACTGAGATGGACCAGTAGATAAAATCTGCATTTCCAGCACAGATTTTCTGCAGCAACCCAAATTATGGGTCAGTACATTCCTCACATTTTCTCTTTCTCTCTCACTTCCCCCATACACAATTCCCTGAATGACTTGAAAACCTTGGTACCCATTTTGAGATCTCTGCAATTTCCTTTGTAAAATGAAAAAAGACTGTATGAGTTTGGAGATGGTCTAAAGCAAATGAGTTGCAACAATTCTGAAAATCATTTAGAGCTTTTAGAGCTGTATTTAAGTTTCATAATCCATTTGAAAACCAAAACAAACAAACATATTAAACATTAATTAATCAATTTGTAGTTATACAATTAATTTACAAGTGCAATTGTTTGTGATTTTATTCATGTAACCAATAGCTTCTGACCTTTAAATCAAACACACACACTTTCTACAATTTCTACACACACACACACACGCACGAAAACACAGATTAATACACACTCCTGCAGGGATAAAAGGGTGATTGTTACTGTTTAGTTTATCATGCCTTGAAGCAATGTTTACTTGTGCTTGAGAGAAATTCAGATTGAGTTGCCAATCAAAGCTGCACTTTTCATGTGGAAAGTCTTCCATATTTCGGTTCCTTGACACACACTTACTCTCTCACTCAGATATAAAAACAGCTCTAGCATACTAAGTGACATAATAACATTCCAACAATAGTATTTAAAGGGTCATCGGATGCCCATTTTCCACAAGTTGATATGATATAAGTAGTATACCTAACGATAGCATTAAAGTTTAAGGTCATTTCTGTGAAATGTTTCCAGCATCAAGTAATTGGTCTGTTTATTCTGAAAGAGAAAAAGATACATGACATGGCATAGAAGCCGATGAGATGGTAGCATGTTCAATTAGCTTAAACAGTATAGCATGGTGCTAGCAACAGCAAGGTCATGGGTTTGATTCCCAGGGAATGTTAAGAACTAGTCAAAGTGTGTACCTTATATACAACATAAGGAGCTTTGGATAAAGTGTCTGCTAAATGATTTTAAGTTTCATATATTGTGTTGATTTATTTAATATATTGAGCAAGATTTTGGACCAATGAGATTTCACAATGATGTTAGTTCTCACATGCCAAGCAAGCATGGCTGATGTGCTCTATGTACTGTATGTGTGTTGATAAATGTTTGATTGAGTGAAAGCCGAAAATGAAAAAAACAGTTATGGTTCTGGTTAAATTAAGTTGCTTGAGAATTTTAGAACCAACCCTGGTAAAGGAACAATGGACTTTAACAGCACTGTTATAAAATGTATTCCCCTTTAGCTCTGATTGTGGGTTCTGCTGTTTTGTTTTCTGTTCTTTATGGTAATTTTGGCTTGTGGAGGTAGTGGAGGATCCTGAACCTCTTCCCTAAACCGCTGCTGTTTCCTGTCTCGTTCTTATGTGTCTTTGCCTTTCATCATGTGTGTGACCATTGGATGACCTTAGTAGCTGAGGCAGCCAATTTGAATTGTGTAGTGTGTGTGTGTGTGTGTGTTGTTGGGGTCAGAAAGATTAGATTTCAAGAATAATCTGCTGGTGTCTGTACAGACGGGGTGGCCAGAGGTTTGCATACTGTGCATGTGGTTCACACAGATACTTGTCACACACAGTCTGGAGGAGGGCAGTAGTGATCTGGTACAGATCAAAGTTTTGCGTGCGTTTGTCTGTGTCTGTGTGTGTGTGTGTGTTTGTCCTGTATCCCGCTGGTTCTCTGTGTGTCATTGCCCTGCAGTTAGACACCGGCTGTCTGTTAAACATCAACCAAAAATCTCACATCAGACCAGAGTCATAAAGGGTCCTTCAGCACATACAGTGCTCTGTAGCAACAAAGCAGCCGGAAGTCGTCGATGATTTTCGACGCTGGTGGCAGATTTTCAGCTATATGAGTTGCAGGGTGTCCTGCGATTATGTGTAAGTTAAGAAAAGTGTAGTGATGTTCCTGTAGCTCAAACAGGTCATGGGTTCGATTCCCATTAATTCATGAACTAATGTACCCTGAATCCAATGAAGGGCATAATATCAACTGAAGTAATATGGCAGATGCAGATACTTCTCCAAGAATTGTTTTTCACAACATTATTGTGGTAGTCCGGCTATTCCATCTGGTAAAACATGAATACTCTGAGAGATAATCAATATTAACTTTGCTATTGTTGTTCAGTCATAGTACAAGCAGGGTGTGACGGTTGTTCGTGGGGTGGTATTAGTCCCGCCTCTCTTCCACTGTGATTAGTCAGCTGACAAAAAATGACAGTGATAAGTGCTGCATTTTACCCAAAGTTCAACATTCTTCAACACTTATTCTTCAAACTGCACTAGCCTCAGGAAAAAAAGCCTTAAGAGTGTCAGTGACACAAGACAACTCGACAAAAGTAGTACGTCCTGATTACATTCATACTATTTTACTATTAATAACAAGTACTAAATCGAAAGAAGTACCTACTCAGAGGTTGTATGATCCGTGGTGTTCAAGCACATGTTCAACTAGGAGCTGTTTAAGTAGGACACACTCCTGTTTACTATCTGCATGTTTTTTTTATCTGTTGGGCTGATTACATACATGTACAACAACAGCTCACTTCTGTAAAGTAGAAGAAGTGTTTTTAAAGGGGTCTGAACATCCAAAATGTCACTAAAAGGCAGTGCCACGATCAACGAATCAGCAACGATTTGAAAACTGAATAAGAGGGTAACATACAAATATAGATTTAGCGAAAACTTGGGGAACCAGAACTAGGAAAGCAAGAAAATGGGAATCTAGCAGTGTGGATGGGACTGGGAAATGTATCGCCATGAGAGTGAGGTTTGGGGTCATCTGGCAAACAGGTGGAGAACTCACACACTTGAGTGGTCTCAACACACAAACCCTGTTATAGCGCTGAATTCGCCTACAGCAATTCACAGGCACAACCACACACACATGATCATGATTTCAGCCACATGCCATTCTCAGACAATGTCTTCCACTCTCTGCCCGATCGGAGTTTATTTATAGAGCAGGATTAAACATTAGCTGCAGCGGAGTGATGCAGACATGCCAGCCCACTCAGTGTGAGATGCTGAGCTCTGATTGGCTCGGTGGAAGTGAGGTCATGAGTGATGACTACTGCTGAATTCCCTGAAAACATGTCAACTGGAGGAGTTATGTAAGGGATAATGTACAGTCAGTGGCTCATTATCATCGAATAAACTGGCACAGGTTGATCAGGACCCTAATGTGAAGCATAGATTTCTTGTGTCATCCTGAAGAGGTGTATTAAATATATAATAGAGTTCATTTAAAAACTGTAATTTAATTCAAAACGTGATGATTTGCAATAAAGTGTTCTTCCAAGGGTTGTACGACACTCTCACATCTCACTAAGTACTTGTGTTTGTGTGTGGTTAATTGTCACAAGTCCTTTACCAATCCAGAGTTATTTCCACACATCTGCAGTGTGTATGAGAGGAAGAAAGAGATTTCTACCTGCGCTGTGGCATGTCACGTTTTGAAGGTGTCCTGGATGACCCTCTTCTGTAATTGGGGTTAAAGACCGACTGCCTGTGGGCTGCTGAAATTAAAACGGCAGATTTGACCTCTGCGCACTGCATCTTTTTCTCACTTTAAAGAGTTTCACAGCAATTAAAAAGAATAATGATAATAATAAAAAAATGAAATTATTCTCAAACACTCATTTAGAATAAAATAAATAGTCATGTTTGACCTAAAAAAAATCACTGTAGTGCTCAGCCAGTCTGTGTACCTTTGTGTCCATTTGTTCCTTTTTTTCACCTATGGAGAGAAAAATGAACCGAAGGGTTGTTGTAAATTTCAATGATATGTTGAACACACAAAAACGAAAAATAAAACTGAACACCCAAAATGCAGCACACAAATTTCAATATTTCATTTATTTTTCTTTCATTTCACATTTTTATTTAAAAAATAAACATCAGTAGATTTCCAAGTTTCAGACGAGCGCCGTCTCTGTAACCATACGGAGAGGTAGTACTGCATACATGCAGACTTGATTTTACAATGGAAACGGACATTACAGAGCACCTGTCCTAAATTAGCAAGGATGTCCCGCTCTTCCTCCAGTAGGTGGCCGTGGTATTTCAAAACCAGAAAAATAGCCACACTATTTTAACACAAATTTGATTCAGTACACACCATGAACCAAAAGACATAACATTTTCGGCATGAATATGTGCACTGTTACACCTCTAGTTACCATGCTTAAATATCACAGATTTATGCATGTGCACAGTTTGGATGTGTGTGTGTCTCTGACCTGTGATTTAAGAAACTAGCATCTATGCAATTCTCTCTGTGAGCACAGGTCAAGACATGGGTCATGATGCTCAGAGCAAAAGCAGAAATACTGTAAATATCATCCGCAATTCCTCAGACATTAAGACCCTGCTCTTGACTGCTGTGTGTTTGTTGATTTCTGGGTGCGTGTTTACTCATGTTCTCTGTAGATAGGGCCTTCCTGTCTTTGTGTCCTTTAGTTTCACTTCTCTATCGCTCTGAACATCACATACCTCTGAGGTAACATCTGAACATGGCTCATCACAGCCAGAAGTGATAAAGCGTTTACGTCAGTGGAAAACAGGAGAAGAGAAGTGGCTGAATTGGATCAGTTTACAGTCACTGATTGTTTAATCCATCGGTGGCACCAGAAATATTGATGTGTTTCATCAATTATAAAAGAAAGTAAAGACCATGTTGATTTCATGTGAACATTTTACCTGAATAAGCAATATATGGTTTGTTAATCACATTGATACATTTCTAGCCTTAATTGATGCATACAATGAAACTGAGAAATCAGTCCTGGTTTATCATGAAGTTTCCATCCACAATGTGTTTCTTTATTATTGGCAGCTTTCTGTTGGGTTTAACTGAGCAAAGCTTTCATAAATTGCAGCCTTGCAATCAAGGCTACAGTGTAAATGTGTTAAGTGTCATTTTTGGTTGAAATAGCTGAATAAAAAGGCTTTCCATTGGCGTATGGTTTATTAGGATCAGACAATATTTGACCGAGATACAACTATTTGAAAATCTGGAATCTGAGGGAGCAAAAAAATCAAAATGCTGAGAAAATCGCCTTCAAAGTTGTCCAAGTGAATTCTTAGCAATGCATATTACTAATCAAAAATTAAGTTTTGATATATTTACGGTCGGAAATTTACAAAATATCTTCATGGACCTTGATCTTTACTCAATATCCTAATGATATTTTGCATAAAAGACAAAATCAATAGTTTTGACCCATACAATGTGTTTTTGGCTATTGTTAAAAATATACCCCAGCGACTTAAGACTTAAGGTTTTGTGGTCCAGGGTTGCAAATGTTCAAATATGTTGTGATTAAAAAGACATTTAGTCGTTAAAATTTATATACCTGGGAAGATTTTGCCTATATATGCTCTTCCAGTCAAAATTTTGGAATTAATATTTTTGAAATGATTTTGAATAATGTCTCTGATGCTCACCAATGACTTTGAACAGAAATACAGTAAAACAGTAGTATTGTGAAATATTACAATTTAGAATAACTATTTTCTATTTTAATATATTTTAAAATGTAATTTATTCCTGTGATACAAAGCTGAATTTTCAGCATCATTACTTCAGTCTTCAGTGTCTCATGATCCTTCAGAAATCACTCTCATACGCTGATTCTTAGCTCTTAGAGCAGTCTGGTTGCAATTCAGTTGTGTGGCTGAATTGGTCATTGTTATGCATACTAAACCTCGTTTCCTCCATATTCAAGCAGAGGAATGGATATTTGAAGTAGTTTCTTGTCCTGTAAAGGAAAACCCCATGAACCAGTTTGACAAGATCACGTTCGGCTTTAGCAAAGCCTTCATGTCAAAACACTAAAGGGATGACGTGCAAATAGTTTCACACTGAAATGAAGATCGTCATAGTTTCGGATCTTTAATTCTGCATTAGACATTCCAGCAGATCTTCATTCTCACTTGAGCTGGCGTTCGCTCATGGGCATTTTATGGTGTTATTTTTGGAGTGTGAATGTCACCCTTGACACACTCTCTGCATGTGTGTGTGTGTGTGTGTGTGTGTATTCATGCAGATGAGTGGGCAAGCCTTTAGCAAGTGGGCCACAACATTTCTCAGGCTCAGAGATGACTCAGTTGCTATGGAGATGGAGGAAAAGGGTCTAGGTATGGGCTATCCTTGAGTCATTTGGGAGTATTTCAGTTAAGGTCTTTGCTCTCTGAGCACGGGCCAGCCGTCAGGATCCACTGACTCAGCAACATCTGCAGATTTAGAGGCATGCTACAGATAATGATTCATGAGAATCTGCTGAAAAGAGCTATTGATTAAAAAGTCGATCTTGGGATTTTAAAACTCGATATGGGAAAGGTCAAACAGATAATCGTAAGATCATTGTGTTTGCCCGGCTCTAGCTGCATGTCAATGCGGTTGGGATCGCCTGAGTCTCAGGTGGTGAAGGAGGACAAGCTGCACTCCAGACCTGATTCTGTTCTTTAACAATTGCACTGCTACAACACAATCGGCAACCAACTGCAGAATTGGGAAACAGGTGATCCGGAGGCCTGATCTGAAGCTCGTTGGGGCTTTTGTGGGTGTGAGTGGGTTGAAGAGGCACAAGACAATCGGAGGCTATGCAGTTTAACCTTTAACTGAGCTAACAGGGACTTTGAACTGGAACTCAAAGAAGCTAATCCCTGTAGTCACAACCATCTACTAATACTGGACCAGATCCCTAAATCACATGCATACATCACTCTACACACATATGATCTGATTTTCATCCAAGAGACCTAAATTTAATCGTGGTACGAGTCATTTTATATTCTTTTTTTATAATGGGAATAAATTTTTTTTTTATAGCAGAATCTGTTGACGCATTTCTACCATTGCATATTATATTCAGCCGAGTCCTAGTTGTATTGTAAGAGGTGATGTACGTAGTAAATATTTGTATGACTTCTTTAAATCTGTCCCTGTAATGTTCTAAATGAAGAAAGATTTATGGCATTACGATTTTGGCCCACTGCACTCATTTCTTGGGTTTGTTACCTCTCACAGCTCCGAACGAACAAAAGTCACTCTGAAAACTTCTCCACATCATGCTGAGGATTATATTACACGTGCTATGTTTGCATTGTAAGCGTCCTAAGTCACCAGCTGAAGTAATCCTCCCAAGCGCCAAATATGCACTTTCTTTTATGCTGCTTTTGTGAGAACACGTCTGCCAAGAAAAGTAATGTAAAATGGTGAGCTCAAGCTAGATATTCTTTTCCGTTTTGCCTGTAAGTGTGTCCCAGTTTGGTCTTAATTTACAGAACAGTCCTGTTAGCCATTTAGATAAGATGTCTTGGTTTTTAAGCTAAATGAATGGTTCACTCTGAATGGTATATTCGGCCATATCATTTACTCTCCAAACATGTGTGACTTTCATTCTTCTGTGGAATGCAAAAGGAGATATTGGCCACTCTTTGTAACATAATAAAAGTGAATGAGGACTGGTGAAGTTTATTCAAAAGTGCAGCATTGTATCCTGAAGCTCAAACATTAGAATGCAATAGCAATGCCAAGGTCATGGGTTCAATTTCCCAAGGCATGCATAAGCTCACAATTTAACAATTGTACTTTGAATGCAACCCAAGTTTGGTTGAAAATGGATGAAAATGCCAAATGCATAAAAAAAAAAAAAAACAACTGATACATTCCTTGACATAAAAAAATGCAAGAGCTCTTAATGGAACCGAATGTCATGAAAACCAGTCATATTTAATGTATTAATTTTATAACTGTAGAAAATGGTTCTTGATTCTCAAACTTAGTACAATGTGTAATGCTCAGGAAACTCACTACTGAGACCTTGTTGTGTTTTCTAACAGCCGCCTCTCTCTTTATCTGTGTGTAGGAGATAAAGATGGCAGTAAAGTGACCACAGTGGTGGCGACCCCTGGACAGGGACCTGACCGGCCGCAGGAGGTCAGCTACACCGACACCAAGGTCATCGGGAACGGCTCTTTTGGCGTGGTCTATCAGGCCAAGCTGTGTGACTCAGGAGAACTGGTGGCCATTAAGAAGGTCCTTCAGGACAAGCGATTTAAGGTAAGACCCTTCTCAGTCCCTTGACTGTATGTAATGGCCTCAAGGCTTTTCTTAAGAACATCCCAGGCTCTCTCGTCAAAGTGCTTTGGTCTCTGTTCCTATATCCTTATTTATTTTATTATTAATAGAAATTTTTTTTGTATGTGACCAGAATACGGTCACATATGAAGGACAGCGTGTGAACAGTGACCTGACGGAGATATCAGAGAGTTCTGGTGTGTGTGTGTGTGTGTTTGTGTGTGTGAGAAGCTGTGTGCCCTTATCATTGGCACCTTGTTGGGTCTTCTTGGGTGAAAGTGCTGCTGCCTGTATTTTGGAAACATTTTAAGCATTTTAAGTCATCATTGGCACATTTCCAACAGGGAGGTTGTTCCAAAAGGTCCAGGTATAATTATATTTCTTTCTATTGTATCTTCTGAGCAAATTCTATGTATTAGTAGAAATACTTCTAAGAACTTCTTAGAACTTCTGAGTATGTTGAAAACATCCATCAAACACAGCAGATGAACCTTGTGCACTTTGTTAGTGCACATTAAAACATTCGTTTCTTCATTGTAGTCTTTACAAGGATGCGCACTAAAACACTAAAACCTCAGTTTTTTCCTCATTCAGTAATGCGTTTTACTGGGAAATATGTCACAATACTGAAGTAAATTTGGTTCTAACGTCCAGTTCATGCTAACTTTAAAGTACTCCGCTGTTATCCTAGCAACATGCTAACACTGACCTCTTGAAATCAGTCACTAGTCAGAAAACATAGTCATCCTCACTAATATTTACCAAGTAAAGTTTGGTAAACTACTTGTCTTTTGCTGTTCGGTTTCTCCTCTCTAAGCTGCCACCTGTTGTTTTTGTGAAACACGTGCAAAACACGTCAAGTATAAGCTCCTGTCAAGCGCTGTGGGGTGTGTGTGTCATCTGTGAAGCTTCACGTGATACTCTTGCTGTTATTTCTGTCATTTCTTTCCACCTTCCTTTTCAATGGAGTTTGCTCCCTCTCTTGTTCAAAGCTTTTCCTAGAGAGGATCTGTGTGTGTGAAGTGTGTCAGCATCTGTAGGAGTGTTGATCTGTGTGACCTTCACCCTGCAACAAACACACACACACACACTCACACACATATATACATGATATTAGCATGTTAGAACAGTCCTACTATTCATATCTCACAAGCACAAGCTTCTTACTTTGACATTAGTGGATATTTGTATTATTATTTAGTATGTATAAAAACTAAAGAAAAACCTAGATAAGTTATATATATATATATATTATGTTCATCAAGGCTGCATTTATTTGATCAAAAATAAAGGGAAAAAAAAATTGCTAAATGTTATTACAATATAAAATAGTAGTGTCTATTTTAATATACTTTAAAATATAATTTATTTCTGTGATGCAACGCTGAATTTCCATCAGCCATTACTCCAGTATATAAAGTAATGTATATTGTATATTTTTTATAAAATATTAAGATTTTAAATAAATGCTCTTCTTTTTTACTTTTTATTCATCAAAGAATCCTGAAAAAAAGTATCAAATGTTCCAAAAAAAAAATATATATATATATATATTAAGCAGCACAATAGTTTCCAGCATTCAGCTTTGCATCACAGGAATACATTTAGATTTTAATGTATATTAAAACATAATTTTATTTTACATCCATAATAATATTTCACAATATTATTTTTTTTTATTCCTGTATTTATTATCTAATAATTACAGCTTTGATGAGCATAAGAAACTCTTTTAAAAAACATATAAAATGTTTCTGATCCCAAACTTTTGATTGGTAATGTCTCTCTCTGTGTGTGTGTGTGTGTGTGTGTGTGTGTGTGTACACAGCAGCACCACACACACACACACACACACACACACATCCATGTGCTGTTTTGTCAGCAGAAGCCAGTAATCCAGCACTGCTGTTACTCAGATGCTCGTGTGATATAATAGTTCAGCTGAAGTGATGTAATTGGGGTTTTTCAGAGGAATCAATCATTTTCCATGAAGTGATTGTGTACTTGGCCTTGTGCATGAAGCAAAGGTGCTGTGTGCTTTATCCTCAACCGAGTTTATAACTGTATTAGAAGGCTGTGCAATTAACAGTAGCTAAGATATTCCATCTTTGCTTATTCTAAGTGTGATATTATTCATTCTAAATATTTATGTTTTCTCTAAAAAAAACTTAAAATGGTTTCATTTAAATCAGAGAAACCCTCAGTTTAACCTAACAGCCATTGTATAAACGTAGATTCAGAGTTTGTGATGTTCGAGACAAGATTCAAACTGTCATCTGATTTGGCTGAAGTGATGAAGTTGTGTGTGTGTGTGTGTGTGTGTGTGTGTGTGTGTGTGTGTGTGTGTGTGTGAATGGAGCGGCCTGATGAGAGTGACAGTGTTTGCAAAGCTGGCAGAGACTAGTGTGTTCACAAATTACCACTCACCGTGTGATCGGTCTCACACACAACACACACACAAACTCAAGTTTGATTCCACACCCCTCCCTCTCTTACTTTTCACACTTCATTCATCCAAAATTCAGTTCCTGATAACATTACCGGTAATTTCACAATTAATTATACGACAGCAAAACCAAATATTAAACTCAAAACTTTAAATGTTATAACTTAATAATAATAATATAAAGTTTTATTGCTTAACGTTTCTTGAAGGGATTATTCAAGTAAGCAGAAAGTAGCTGATTACTAAAATAAATGAAAGAATGAAATGCATTGATTTAAATTATGACATCTCTAGCAGTTTAGACAGATTTCTTTCATACTAATTGCAAAACATCCCAACGTAACCACTTTGACCCAATCCACCTTTTTCAAGTGGACTTTGTTTTGTCAGACCGCTTCACACCAACCGAACCGAACCGAACTTTAATCTCAAACAGACACTGAATAGCCCTGCTATTTTCCAAAGTGAATGTTGCCTCGATTAAACAAATCCTCAAAAGTCTTAAAGTTGCATCAGATATGAAGTCTTCCTGTATTTATCTTCTGCTGCTCTGATTGTAAATAGAGGAAGCATCTCTCTCAGATGCACACAGTGTGGGTGGTGCTTTAAATAAAATCCTGGATTAGCCAGTTTCTCTCGTGGAAGCCGCCCGATGTCTCTGGTTGTTATGGTTATGGGCCATTTCAGTAGCTCTATTTTGGTCTGTTATTCTGGTCAGATGTGGGACAGAAACTGACCCAACTCCTCTAAGCGAGGAACTCTCGAGGACTTTATTTGTTGCTATGTGTGTGTTTTATTTGAATTGCACTTCACATATAGCAGTCGCTCTTACAGTTCTATTATCAGCAGTTTATTGTTGGAATAAATGAAGGAGTAAATCAATTCATTCATGACCGATTGGAGAAAATAGTTTTTTCTGGATCATAATGCTTCAAAGGGACGTCAGTGAATCCCATTTGGGACCCTGGACCACATAAGGGTCATTTTTATTTTTATCTGATGCTGAAGCTCTATTAGCAGTTAACTTAAATAGTTTTCTTGTTTGTTTCCTTGCAGAACCGTGAGCTTCAGATCATGCGAAAACTGGACCACTGCAACATTGTGCGTCTGCGTTACTTCTTCTACTCCAGTGGAGATAAGGTAAGTGTCATTTCATCATTTGTTTAATCTCACGCTACATCACGGTGTGTTATTATTGTCTGAATATTTATACAGTAAATATTTACAGTATACCTGCAATGATTTTGCTGGCAGTATAAAATCAGGCAACATCATGTTGCAATAATTTTAGAGTGATTTTTATTTGGCTATGTTGACTTGAGAGCATTGAGGCAGATGTTCCAACAGCAGATTCCCTGATTTAAACTAAAGAAATATGCTGTTAAAGTTGGTAAGTTCTATTCCTTTTCATGAATCAGTTTAAACTATATGTTAAAATATTTTAGTAAAAATTAGTATAAATAGTAATATTACTGAATGCAAATAAAAAATATAAATGTAAAAGAATGAGAAATATTTTCATTAAATATTGCCATATTTAAAGTATTTCATTCAGTACTTTCAAAGTATTTTCAGAGAAAATACATAAATATCAAGATAATCTCTACAGCTCAAAAGTTTGTGGTCAGTAAGATTTTTGTTTTTTGTTTTTAAAGTCTCTTAAGACATTTACAGTATTTTTACAAAAATACATTAGACAGTTTAGAGTAATTTGCTTTAAAAATGTCATTTAACTTCATAATATGCTGATTTGATGATCAGCAAACATTTCTTATTATTATCAATGTTGAAGACAATTTTGCCAAAACCTTTTTTTTTTCAGGATGCTTAGTCAAAAAAAAAGTTCAAGAGAACAGCATTTATTTGAAACATATATTTTTTTTTTACATGAAATATCTTTACTGTGACTTTAATGCAAATTGAATGCATGCTTGCTGAATAAAAGTATTTATTTTATTTAAAAAAAATATGAATATGTAATAATAATATTATGTATTATGTAAATATGTAATAATAATATTATTATATATATTATAATAATATTTTTTGACTATTTCACCCAGCCCCTCTACATGGTCCATGCATCTCTAATGGAGTCTAATGGCACCCAGATGCTGACCTGTGAGAAATCTACTCTGAGAATTTGTGCCCATGTGATTATCTGCTTTATCTGCTATGCATATATAGACCTAACACACTCTGACTGAGATATTAAAACACACACACACACACACACACACACATAAATAGTGTCAACGCTGCAGCATCGTCAACCACAGATCTACCTCTCTGTCTTTCTTCGTACGCACAGACCCTCTCGACCTCTCTCCCACACCCACATGACTTTGCAAAAATGCCTGACCACCGTTTTTTTTCTTCTCTGAGAAACACGCTTTCGAAATGTCAGTAGCTTGTTTCCGCTCACACGCCCACACGCACGCCCCGGCCCCTCTGTAATCACAGAGCACCAGGGTAAAGGCTGACAGGGAGTGCATGGAGAACAGGTCAACAAAATAATTTAAAACTCTAAGAAACTAGAATAAAGGCTGAAGGGGAGGGAAGAGAGAGAGATGAAGAATGGTGTAAACAAACGGCTGTGGCCAAGACGCTAATGATATGGCAACAGTCCAGTCACTGAGAACAAATACTTGACATATGACCATCATTACTTTTTTGTTAGAGGTGAAGTGTGTCATTTTTTGATGATAAAATGCTTTCTCTTTTCTGAGCTTAAAGGTGAAGAGTGTAATTCCCGTGTCACTACCTGTGCTGTGGTTTTATCAAAAGGTTCGTTAACCAACTACAGTTGCTGTTTTCCCAAACCATAGTTTCAACAAACGTTAGCAAACAACATTGCAAAATTGTATGGTTGGAACCAAAGCTCTTGACCTGTGGGTAAAAACATAGTTTCTTACTAAAATTACATTCAGACTTCATGCTCATGAGCTCTTGGGTGCAGTACATACAATATTAACGATTCATAAAAGATGAATCACTGTCTGGCTATCTGAGATTTTGGTATGGAGATCCAAATTTTTTTTGAAGTATTACAGCACACCATGAGCATATATTAGCACTGTTTCTTGATTGCTTTTTGCATCTGATTGAGAAATTATGATACAGAAATTATGACGTGTTGTCAAAACAGCACATATCTTTCATTCTATTTAACTACACATTGTAAAAAATAAATAAATATTGTTTCAAATGTTAACTTTATCGTTAACCTCTAGATGGCATTGGCTGATGGGTCATTAATGCAAACTGATGATATTCAGAGCATTAATCTACTTGGCACAAACTGATTGGTTCATGTTGCACACTCAAATAGCTGGTTAGCATTTAATATAACAATTTGCAGCGTGCTTTTAGAGTTCCTCCGAAACCCTCCACCCTCCCCAGCTCCACCTGTATAGATCTGCCAGGGGTTATTATATGTGCTAATTGTACAGCAGCAATATGTCTTAAATACTCACAACACCATATCGGCATATGTATTGGCAGTAGCAAGTGCCTACTTGCTTTGCAAAAGCAGCAATGATCTACAACAACAGAAGCAATTCAGCAGCAGCAGCAGCATTTTGCAGATCTGTTCCGCCAAGACCAGATACATTAACATTGTCACATCCTTTACCAGGCTAAATAGCCCCTCGCGGACGACTGCCGCGCACAAACAACAACCAAACACAAAATAAAGCCCGACCTGGTCCTCTCTCGTCCTTCACTGTCATCGCTCCTCTTTTGTATCCTTCCGATCTCCTCCGTGGGACTCGAGACCGGTGAGTGGAGCAGGTGTCGCTCCGTTCCCACGGCTCTCGGCCCCGCCCCACTCGTCACAGTAAGAGTTCGCCTTAAAATTTTACGTTTAAAAACACTATAGATGATAAAAAAGAATAAGCTTGATTTTCTTTCTCAGCACTCTGCTTCCGTGGCAAGTTTGTGGCTGCAAAGTTTCAGCTATAGAAACATGCAACATCCGGTAGGTGTCGCTCGCTCGCTCTCATTGGCTATCGTGAGTACCACGTTGATATTTACGATTTCAGTTCGGGGACACGCCGTCTCGATTGGGAACAGTTAAATAATCAATGCATTTCTTTTTCTTTCTTTCTTTTTTTTTCAAGTTGATGAACAATAAAATCATTGACAGTTAGTGGAGGCTAGAGATTATTCGTTATGAAATTTTAAATATGGATATTTTTCTAACACAAATGCATCGATTCACTTCAGACGGCCTTTATACACCCCCCTGAGCCGTGTGGAGTACATTTTTAATGGATGGATGCACTTTATTGGACTTCAAAATCTAAACACCCATTCACTACCATTATATAAAGTTTGGAGGAGCCAGGACGTTTTTTATTATAACTCCAGTTGTATTCGTCTGAAAGAAAATCGTTAACTGGCTTGAGGGTGAGTAAATCATGCGGTAATTTTACATTTTGGGTGAACTATTCCTTTAAGTACACTTTTTATCATGCAATAAGTGACTGATTTTAAACTGTGTGCATCATATGGATGATAACTTGAAATGACATCGAAGACAAAAATAAGAAGAGAGAGAGAGGCTCTTAGATGTGCCACATGGACTTCTGTATTTGCGTGAAACAAACTAAATTTATACACACACTGCAGCTATGAAGGATTTAACATTTCTTCAGACGTATCTCACTCTTACACTATTGTCCTAAAGTTTGGAGCTGTAAGATTTTTATTTATTTATTTTGGATACATAATCTGCAAGGATGCATTCAATTGACATTTATTATGTTACAAAATATTTCTATTTTAAATAAATGTTATTCATCAATCCTGAATTTTTTTTATAACGGTTTCCACAGAAATATTAAGGAGCGAAATTGTTTTCAACATTGATAATAATGTTAACTGAGCATCAAATCAACATATCAGAATGATTTCTGAAGGGTCATGTGACGCTGAAGACTGGAGTTATGATGATGAAAATTCAGCTTTGCACAGGAATATATCACATTTTAATATTTTTTTGCATCAAATTTTTGCATCAAAGGAAGGAGTTAAATAAAAAATATATATTCAAGTAGAAAACAGTTGTTTTAAATTGTAATAATGTTTCATAGAATTAAGGTTTTATAGTATTTCTAGTGAAAAAAAAAACTGAATTGTTAAGAGGAAGCAGATTCAGAACCAGAACAACTTGTTTTCATCCCTACAGATTTATGTTTCTCATGCATGATTGAGGTGGCACTGTTTTCCAAACCGGTCTAAAGTTTCACTAGGCTAAGTTTTCACATGTATGTAGTTAGGCTTTATCTTGAATGATAGTAGTTTTATTGGATGTCTTCATAGCCTCACCTGTTGGTTTGGCTCTGACAGGAGCCGTTTGTGAAAGAAACGGTAATAGCAGGGACTGGGGACAGATGAGTCTCTACCTGTTGCTACCGCTGACTACTGTGCCATGAGCCACAGATCACCCAATGACACGCTCACAAAGTCATGTGACCACAGAGCAGCAGCCAATCAGACGGCCCTGTAATCTGACGGGGGCATCTCAGGAGCTGGTCTGATTGGCCGTAATTGAGGAAGTGATGCTGTTGCTGTAGTGAGGGTGGAGGATGAGTCATCGCTACGGCTAATTTTAGCTGCACAGCACAGTCAGCGGGTGCTTTGGGTTATTTTCCCACATTGTTTTAGGAAATCAAACATCTGTTATCAGAGACTACTTATCAGTCAGAGTCAAAGCGGAGAAAGAAAAATGACTAAACAGTGGCACTGAAAAATGAATCGTATGCAGCCAATCACTGTGTCCTGGTGAAATACTTTGATGCTTGTAACTTGTATGTATGTATATATACATATATATTTTTTATTATTATTTTTTTTTATTATTTGTTGTTACTTGTCATCATTTTTTCAGATTTAATGCAGATTTTTTTAAGGGAATAGTTTACAAAAACATAAACATACAGAAAAAAAGCAAGCTAAAATGACTACATTATAGCACTTTTATTTAATTATTTTCTTTTTCAAGAAAAAAATTGAAAAATCTAGATGTCATAAAAACAAGAATTTAAAAAATGAAAAATAAAAGCTAAAATAACCACGTTATGGTACGATTGTGTTTTATTTTTTCATTTTTCAACAGAAAAATTTAATATGTCTTGAAAACAATGTACATGATAACAGAAGTGTCTAATCTTTATAGTGTGAATAATTTATAGAAGTGAAATAATCTTTATATCTTCATACATTTAGCAGAGTAACTTTTATATATATATATATATATATATATATATATATATATATATATATATTTTTTTTTTTTTTTTTTTTTTTTTTCAGCAAAAGAAAGTTATTTATGTGAAAATGTATGATGACAGAATAAAAATTTTTGGGCGAAATAATCCCTTTATGTTTTGTATCTATATTTATATCTTTTATGTTTGGTCTTATTCTTGTATTCAAATATCTTGACACGTTTAGCAGAGTCTGTGAGGTCGGTTTGACTCGTGTCCTTTTGCAGGCATGTCATATTCAGCAGAAATAGACCCTCTCGCAACTGAACTTGTGGGGGAAGGAAGAAGGGCATAATAGACAGGATGTGACATCAGACGAGGGGTCAGACTGGCCCTGTAGGCCACCCTATTGAGCTCTTCCTTTTCTTTAGTTCTTCAGGAGGATATGACTTCAATGTCTGAGCATGTATGTTATGTAAAGATGGTGAGCACAATCATCGCTCGCTTTCAGGAACGCTTCCACACAATGCATGGCACTCAACGTCCACAATGACATCATGCTAGAGAACTGGCTGTTTTTGTGTCGTTTCCATAGCAGATTTTATTTTATTTGTTTTATACATTTCACAAGCTGGTTGTTGAGTAGTGGAGATGCAGCGTATGGGACATTTTTAGTATAGACATTGACTTCAAGTTATATACATATGTGCTATAAAGCCTGACGAGTTTAACTCTGTGACTTCAAGTTTCTGCTTTCTTGTTCTCTGTCCACAGAAGGATGAGGTGTATCTGAATCTGGTGCTGGACTACGTCCCGGAGACCGTCTACAGAGTGGCGAGACACTACAGCCGCGCTAAGCAGACCCTTCCCATGGTTTATGTAAAGGTGCGGAGTGTTCCTGTTGTGTGTTTGTGTGAGTGATGTGTACGTCCTGAATGAAAGCCTTGGGTTTTGTTCTCGCGGGAGTCTGCGGGTCAGCCGAGTGTGTGTTGGCATGTGTTCCCCCTCCTCCCGAGCAGTTCTGCGTCACCAGTGTCTTGACTGCTGTGATGACATCATCACTGCTTTGTGCCGCGTCCTGAGCTGTATCCTTCCTGCTATTGGCAGGATGCGACATAAATAGTCAAACACACACACACACAATATGTGTACAGATAAAAAGATATGGGAGAACTTTCCTCTTAGAAGTTAAATCAGTGGTTCTTCACCAGGAGGTCAGGGCCTCAGCACACCTCCAATTAATGATTTAAGATAAAACAAACATTTAAAAAGTGATTTCTAAACTTGAAAAAATCATGCAAATTAATAGAATTTTGTAGCACCGTGGGAATTTTTATGAAGAAGATATTCTGAGCTCTAAATGAATATTTAACTAAAAAAAAAATGAGTTTTTGTAGAGAAATGCATAATGGTGTCATTACACATCCTTACCTATTTACTTTCTTTTATTTGTGGAACAAAATTTTTTTATTTTTTAAGACTTTTGTGGCAACTTCTTTGCATATAATGAATGTGAATGGGGCTCTTTCAATCATAAAAACACCATAAGATAATCATAAAAGTACTCCGTATGACTCGTGAACTATATTCCAAGTTTTGGTGATGAACAGATCAAAAATCATCAATCACTAATAATCTGTCAAAGTTCTAAAAATAGACCAATGGATGCGATAAAATGCCACTGATGTCAGTGCAGCTGTATTTGCGTTATATTATTCAGAATAGTCAAATGGACCACCTTTATGATCCTTAAAAAGGACTGTGGTGGTTTTTAAGTCATTTTCAACACCAGTCCCCATTGACCTTCATTATATGTTACACAGCAGCCATTATGTTGTTCAAAAATTCACCTTCTGTGTTCCTTGAAAAAAAAAAATCCAATTCAAAACAGTGTATCTGGAGGATTATTATTAGATTTTAATTAAATTGTTAAAAACAATTATATTATGCCGGGTAATTTTAGGGTAATTTGTTTTGCGAGCTGTTTTTATGACTGCGTTAGTAACCTGATGACTCTTATCTTCCTCGCTACAGTTGTACATGTACCAGCTCTTCAGGAGTCTGGCCTACATCCATTCCTTTGGGATCTGCCATCGGGACATCAAGCCGCAGAATCTGTTGCTGGACCCAGACACGGCCGTGCTCAAACTCTGTGACTTTGGCAGGTCAGTTGGCTTTTCGGATAACCTTTCAAAGGTGTATCGCGGCCCTAGTGGATCTGTGAAGTGCGTTTAACTGGTAATCCCATATTACACCTCACCGGAGGCTCCAGATGGTCTCGCTATGCTCGGAGATAACTGTGCTGACTTCAGCCTTTCTCATTTAACCTGCTTTTCACATTTGTCTGCATAAGAATACTGGTAAAGGTTTTAGGTGAAGTGATATTCGGGGATCTATTTCTCACTTGCCTTACACCTGCTGGCTGTAAACTAGGGAATGTGAATCTGCCGTTTGTTAATGAACACCTTATACTGGGGACTTAGAGAGATGTTCCCCCTGTGACGGTCTGTCTTTTTGTTCGCAGTGCTAAGCAGTTAGTACGTGGGGAGCCCAATGTTTCCTACATATGCTCACGCTACTACAGAGCCCCCGAACTCATCTTTGGAGCAACCGACTACACCTCCAGCATAGGTACATGAGCTTTAACTGTACTACCATGCAAATCATTTCTGCTTCAATAAACTACTCCTCCATTATGCTGCTATCACTTCTTATCAAGGTAAATATGCAAATTCATGCCAAAAGTGACTCTTGTGAAAAAAGAAGTACACTAGTATTTTTATTTTTTTAAAGAGTACATAAATGATATACTGAAGTGTAATCTAAATATAATTGCATGTTAATTGCAATTAAATACAAATGTATTACATTTTGAATTATATTAAATGCAATTCGATGTTTTGGTAACACTTTTTCTGTGAAGCCCCTTTTTATAAGAGTATTCGTAAGGCATCATAATGATAAAGAAAAACGTATAATATGTTGTTTCATCTCATAAATAATCATAAAAACTATTATAAAACATTATAAAATGTACTTATTTGTGTTCATTACTTTTATGAGTATGATTATTTATAACGCATCATAAACGCCGCAACATTTACTTAATTTGTAATGAATGCTAAGTCTCATATCTTGACGTTATTTATTGAAGATCTCTACAGTATCTTACTGACATTACAATAAATATTGTTAAAATCAGATGTGCCATATTACACAGATATCTGATCTTATGGCTGTTTAAGTAAAAATATTTATTATTATTATTATTGTTGTTATTATTTATAAGTGGTCTTTGTCTGCTTTATGTAAAGTAACAAGTTAACAATGGCAAGATATGAGACTTATAATACATTATAACCTTGGGAAATATAATCCATTGTAAGTTCATTGAATGCATGGTGCTCATAGTGTTTAGGATAGTGTTTGGTGTCAGCCCTCCCTCACTCTCCCTCTTTCCCTGCAGACGTGTGGTCAGCTGGCTGCGTGCTGGCCGAGCTCTTGCTTGGACAACCCATTTTCCCCGGCGACAGCGGAGTGGATCAGCTGGTGGAAATCATCAAGGTACTGGCGCCACTACACCGCCACTTCTGTCTGAGATTTAATCTCAGCGTTTGCATGAGTTTATAGGAAGAGCAACAATTGCAGAGCCACACTCAGTTGATTTAGGTTTCTAGCTTTATACGAGACCGTTAGCATGATTTACGGGTGTTTCTACAGTTTTCTAAGGTGAACTCTCTAAAAACGTCTCACACTCTCACTGGTGTGTGTGTAATTACAATACATTGAAATACATTCCATGCAGGTTTTAGCAGAAATTATATTGTAGTTTGCCATAAAAAAAAAGTCTAAAACAATAAGCTTTATCCATAAAAGGTATTTGAAAACTTGATTTTAAAAAAGCACACACAATGAAAATCAGTACTGTAGCTTGGTTAAATGAGTTTTTCAGTCTAACTTTCATTTTAGATTTCATTTTCTAGAGTTAATTTTAATAACAGTGAACCCCGGAGCGTGATGGTCCTGAATCAGCTGTGCTCCTGTGCTGTGATCACGACTGGTGTTTGTGTGTGTTTGTGGTCTCAGGTGCTGGGCACTCCTACACGCGAGCAGATTCGGGAAATGAACCCAAACTACACCGAGTTCAAGTTCCCGCAGATTAAGGCCCACCCATGGACTAAGGTGAGTAAACAGGTACAGGCCAACTGTTTTCTACTTCTAGCACAGCCGTCTCCCACCTCCGGCCGTCATCTCCACTCACTGTCCTGACTCCATTCGTGACGCGACTCGCCGACAGCACTTCATTATTGTTCTTAGACACACACTTCTCAAGTAGTTGATGAAAGAAGAAGGAAAACTTCAGTCCAGATTGTGCTCTATCTGAGCTCTGTTGTGATGGCTAGCCAAGTGACCTTATACAGTCTATTCTGAATCCTAGTGAGCTGCCTACGTAGGAAACCTGGTTCAGAAAATGTAGGTGGAATAAATATGTTGCCGCCTTAGCTTGATTTAGAAGAGAGAAGGCGGTGTGTCAAGATTTAAAAAAAAAAAGCTGACATTATAAATATGGAAATATACTATATGTGTACTACATAGTGCTATTATGGTTCATTCAATACTAAATAAAATCCAGAAATAAAAAGTTTTTTATATTTAGGCAGTTTACGAGGGTTTGGAACGGAGCTGATGTCACATCCTCATGTCCATTTGTCCATTTGATTTGAATGACATCACCAGACATGCTTTCTACATTGCTTGCTGACTTCATTACACTTTTTACAATTGTTGTTTACCTCTGTGGTATATATTTTAGATTTTGGGTATGCACAATTTTTTTTTTTTTAAGTTTGGGGTCAGTAAGATTTTTTTTGTAAAAGCGGTTGATACTTTTAATCAGCAAAATTTGTCGAATTGATTAAAAGTAGCAGTGAAGACTTCTATAATAGACTTTTATATTACACAAATAAATACTGTTCTTTCGAACTTTCTATTAATCTAACGATCCTGAAAATTGAACACTGAAAATAATATGAAATGTTTTCTGAAGGATCATGTGACACTGAAGACTAGAGTAATGATGCTGGAAATTCAGCGTCGCATCACAGGAATAAATTATTACATACATATTTACTGTCGTTTTTTACTGTAGATCAAATAAATGCCACCAAATGAGCACAAGAGACTTCTTTCAAAATTATAACACAGTCTTCCTGACCCCAAACTCTTGAACAGTGGAGTATGTTATGCCTTGCAACTGAATCTGTTGTCATGTACGTCAAACTGAACTTGCTGAGTCGTTTGAAAATGCAGTTGAAGGACAGATGAACTGTTCCAGATGGACACTGGTAATAATCTTGATACTTTTCTTTAGTTTGATTACAAAGGGAGGTTTACACAAACAAAATCTCATTTTATTTATTACTTAAAAAAAAAATCATACTTGAAAATAACGATACAGATATCAAATTGATATTTTGGTGATATTTTGGTGATATTTGGGCTGTAGTGCAGATTAAGTATAATGGCAGGATCTCTCAGCTGCCCCCTGGTGCTCAATGTGTGTAGTGCACGACTGAGCTGCAGGGTGTGTTTAGTTTATCCTGCTTCCAATCAGACCCTCCCTTCAACACACGCTTACCTTCTGCTCAGGATATGCCCCAGTGCATGTGACGCAAACACCTTGAAAGGCTGAAATGCCTTCCTTTTCTTCTGCTTCAAGTTAGCCAGAGCTAGTTTACCAAAAAACTGTTAATTTATAGTGTAATAATAAGTTAGATATAAACAAGTCTTATTTCAATGATTGCACGTCTTGCTCCGCTGAAGACAAACACTTTAAAGAGTTGGCTACAAAAAGCAAATTAACATTTCGTCCTTATAACTCATAAAAAAGTATACAGTTCCTTTAATGTGATGCCATAATGTCAGACTGGCACCTCATTTATAAAGATGTGCATATAATCATCCTAAACGTGAACGGGAGATAATTTGCTAAATGAGTCATAGATGATTCAGTTTCTTATGAATGATTCATAAAACTTCCATAGCTCAAGGCATGTCGTGGCTTAATCGCAAATCATGCGAATGAGTGATCTTTCAAATGGAATGAAGAAAGCTTATGCAAAATGTAAAATGTTATAATGCGTGGTTATTCATTCAAAAGCAATGCACATTTTTTTATTATGCCATTATGTTAGTGTTATTACTATGTTATTATACACGTAGCAAGCAAACTCTACAATAAAGTGTTGCCGTTCATCGATACTTAATTAAGACAATATACATCTTGGTTATAGACTCTTACTAAGCTAATGGAATGTCTCTGCAGGTGTTTCGGCCGCGCACGCCTCCTGAAGCCATTGCTTTGTGCTCGCGGCTGTTGGAGTACACGCCGACCGCTCGACTGACCCCGCTTGAGGCCTGCGCTCACTCCTTCTTTGATGAACTGCGGGATCCCAATGTCAAACTTCCTAATGGACGTGAGAAACCATCCTTATTCAACTTCACAACTCAAGGTATGGCATGATTTTGCATTTGCTTGTATGAAGAAAAGGTGCTGTCAAATGTAAAGTAATCAGCTTTTTAATATGTTTTCTTTTTTTTTCGTTTGGCTTGACTCAGAGCTGTCCAGTAACCCATCCCTGGCCTCTATCCTAATTCCTGCTCATGCACGTAACCAGACAGGAGCCTCTACCCCCACCAACGCTTCTGCCACCTCAGGTCAGCCTTTGCTTTAGACGCTGTTCGTGCTCATCTGACATCCCTTGTGTTCTGGAGATAGCTCACTCTGAGACACTGTTCATATGTCTTAGTGCTTTTAATGAACAGGGGTTTTGTGTCAAAGTTGTTACTGACTGTTTGACTTTAATCAATGACATAAAAATGGACAGAGTATAGAAGAATTAATAACACATGTTGCCTATCCATCAAAAGTAATAACATATTTCCTTCTTCCTTTTCAAAAAAAGTTTCAAAATATTTTTAAATGGAAATTAAGGGGAGTCGCAGCACACGACGTTGTACAACCAGTGTTGTTACTCTATAAAAAAACTATAAGAAACTATTTAAAAAAAATGTTATTGAATCAAAGTTAATATAAAATAAAATGTCAATATTAGACTATGAAAAAAATGTAAATGTTGCATTGGAAACTAACTCAAAATAGGTTTGAATAGATTGATGTAATGAAATGGCTCAAACTGAATTTAAAGCTAAATAGATATATAAAAAATAAAAATAAAATCATAAAAAATCTTATAATAAATGCTGTATTGGTATTTAATTAATACTGTTACATAATTTAACAAATATCATGACAAAAAAAGTAATCAAATTAATAATAATACCTTAAATAGGCTTGTCTTGTCAAATTATCAGATTTTTTTATAGAAGCTTTTTTACAGAAGTCTTTAGTGCTCATCTATATGATATCATTTGTGGTTTTATGCCTTTTCTGCATTAAAATAGACTGCCAAACTGCTTATTTAAACGTATTTTAAATGCAAATTTAATAACAATGTAATTATTTTAAAAAGGCTTTTAAATAATTTTATTATGATACAAAGACGGTTGTATCATGCTGACATTTAAAAAAAAAAAAAAAAAGATTAATCATATACAAACTGCATTCTAATCAGTACTTGCATAAATTGCATTGTGAAATTCTTTTTGAAGAAATGAATAGATATGACAGTATATAACATACAATATATTCTAATAACAATGTTTTTTCTTTGTGTCCAGATGTCAATAGTGGAGATCGCGGTCAGACCACAACTGCAGCCTCTGCCTCCGCCTCCAACACCTCAACCTGAGAGCCCCAGCCAATCAGACCTGACCCTGCCTCCGAGGCCACGCCCACCCTACTGCTCACCAGCTTATCGGGCAGGATTCGAGTCATGTAACCGCCACTCTTATTCAGACTGCAAGAGCCAACAACCTTCATTTATGATTTTTTTTTTTTTTCGTTCAGAACGAGTTTAAAATGATACGTGTGGAATAGCCTCGTCGAGTGTAATTCACAAGAGTGACAGAGACAGAGAAAAAGAGAGAGCAGCTGGGAGGGTTAAACCACAAATCCTGGTCTGTGACCAGCCGGAACTTTTTTTTGTTTTTCATTCTCAGAGGACAATCTTATTATGTAAGCAATCCGGTAGCCAGATCCATCCACTTCCGTTCGCATCTGGGCTCCCCTTCTCTCACCTGGACACCTTCTCTCCCTTTATACTGTCCTGGGCCTTTAATAGCGCATGGCTTGAATTTGGTTGGGAGCACCCCATGTATACAGTACACATATATATACATATAGTGTGTATATTTATATATATATATGTATATGTATGTATATGTATTGGGTGAAGATGATGCAAGCATTCAAAACTAGAGGAAATATTGTATCTAAGCGTATCTAACAAACACAAGGCACTGTACAAGAGGTATAAATATAAAAAACGCATGTCAACCACAAAGACAACAGAGAAATACTCTGTTACAGGAGTTTTAAGTCGGCTGAATCTATTTTATCTTGTTTTATAAAATGGGCGGGCTGTAGGGGAGGGGCAAACCATTTGATTGACAGGTGAGATGTGTGTCTCCATCTCTGTGTTTATGTATGATTTATACATACACGGTTTATTTATTTTTATATATATATATATATATATATATATATATATATATATATATAGATATATATATAGATATATATATAGATAGATCTATATCTAGCATCATCAGAATCCATTACAGTTTGGCCGCTGACTGAAATGATACAGTAGTCTGCTGTTTTCAGTTAGCCATTAGAAATCACCTTCTGTCCTGATTTCCTCTGGTTATTTATTGTCGCGTGTGTGTCGGTGTCGTGATGTTCAGATCCATTGTTCTTATGCACACAGCTAAACATAAAGAACACATGAAGAAACGCATCGATGTGGCGCTGACTTCACAGAGACTGTGTCTGTGCTCCATTCGCGATGTTAAACTGAAATGGCTGTGTTGTTTTAACCACTACTTTTTTCTTCATCATGTCTCGGCATAGCTTACAGAAAGACGTACTTTTTTCCTTCCCAAAATGTCTTAATGCGCAAAGCATGGCAGTATAAGAAAACGACAGTCGTGTATATACAGTACAGCACAGTTGCTCCTCACCAAATTCTGGCTTTTACTTTGACTTTTTCTGTTTTGTTTTGATTTTTGTATAATTTGTGAGCGTGCGTGCATGTGTGAGTGTGTGTGAGTGAGTGTGTTCTGCTATGTACATAAATATGCTGACCTGAGAACTGTAAATGAGCGAAAACAAAGACGAGGGATTAAATGAAAAAAGGATCAAAGAAATAAAACAGAATTAAAAGATCAGGGCAGACATGACCTGTTTGTTGGATAGTGTAGACAAGGAGCTTGCTCCAGCCATATAGTTCAATCTTATATGTACAGTAGGTGCCAGCTATATTATTGTAACTATAACTAGTAATGTATAGTGTATCTATAGTTTGGAGTGCCTTTGCTTCCATACACTTCCTGTCCCTAGACCACGCCCCTTCCTGTGACCCTCTGCAGGTGCTGTTGATTGGTCAAGTCTGAATGACTGACAGCTGACTTCATTTACTATCAGAAACCACATTCAACGGCATTTCTGTAGATGTTTTTCCTCACTTCTTTTTTCTCTCTCTCGAGTTCGGCACAAAGGTGTTTTTGTGTGTGGAGGAAGTCATGTTCCCGTGGAGTTTATCGCAATGTATGTTCTGACACTCGTTCCACTACCAAAGTGAACCAACTCTGAGTGTGCTGTGATGTAACTGCGACATCCCAGGGGCAATAATAATGATTTCTTTGTGTGTCCGCTCGTTGGCCAGCTGACAGTACGTGGTAGAGATGTCACGTAGCTCCCGCCGGACCCTCAATGTAAAGCTTGCTTGTAAGATGCGCATTCACAGATGTGTTGCTTTCCATGAATGGTGTGACCACGTCATGTGACTACAGTTAGAGTAAGAATGTAAAGACGCAAGGTTTAAAAACAATTGCCAAAAAAACAAACAAAAAAAAAACAATTGTTTAAGGACTGTGGGCTGAATACAGACTATCGCATTACATACACTTGTTGGGAAAACAGTTGTCTTGGTTTAAAATGGAAAAAAGGAATAAAAATAAAAAAAACAAATACAACATGTATAACATTAATATTACTTGAATGCCTCTGTTTGTGACTGAAATTTTTATTTTATTTTAAATATATTCTTTTTCTGTGAAGGTATGCTAAATGTCTCCTCTCCTTGTAAATATGCCCGTTTTGGTCCTTGGTGTGACTTGGATTCAGAGACTAGTTACCTGGTACTGTAATTTGCATTAAATAAAGAGTAGGATAGCTTGGAAATGACCCTGCATTTGCCACGCGTCTTTCTTTAATCCCTAAAGTCAATCCATTTAGACTAAAGTGCAAGGAAATGTCTCTCTTTTTCTTCACTCTTGCTTAATATGTTTAAAGGTGATTGTGGTAAGTGCCTGAGTTCAAATAAAAAAAAGCATTTTAAGTTGCTTTGGATAAAAGCATGTGTTATAGCCTACTAGCGTTCAAAAGGTTGGGGTTAATTGGTTTCTGAAGTATCATGTGGCTGGAGTAATGATGTGGAAAACTCAGGAATAAATTACGCTGTAAAATATATTCAAATATCAAAAAGTCTTAATTATGATTTAAAGAGGTCTTAAATTTATAGTTTAATGTGACGATTAAACTTCAAAAGGTTATTATTATTTCATTGAATAAACAAGGGCTCTGTAAGCTTCAAAGACCCTGCTGCTGCTTTGTTTACTGCTGTTACCAGGGCAACAGTTATATTTCTGCGTTCGGAAAGCGCCTCCTGCTGGAAGCGAATGAATTTGCATTTTCAAAAAGCCCTTCTGTTTTTGTTCAGACCAATGTGAAAATCAACCCGTTTTTTTTTTTTTTTACACTGCAAACAAGCAGAGTTGTAAATCTGATCTGGTGGTTCGACAAGATTATAAATACATTATAAAATTCTAGACAATTAAGACAGTAAATTATATTTGTGTTAATTAATATAATAGTTTATTGATAATGGTTTAAATTAATAATTGATACGTTTGACTCATTTATTCAAAAAATGATTTAAATGCTGAAATGTGAAGTTTATCTTTTTATAAACCTTTATGTTTTTGTGAAAACCTGTATATGAACTGTAAATCATGCTTTTTACAATCATTTTACAGTTATGTAACCATGCTGACCTTTTGCGCTCATATGGTGTTAATGTTATTTGTTTAGGTCTTAAAAAGTCTTAAACTTGAGCTTAAAAATCCTGCAGAAACCCTGTAGAAAATAAATGGTTACACAGTTAAAGATTCTACACACATGCTCGTAAATTGTACATTTTATTTTCCTGAGCGGGACATATACATCTTACTCTGCAAATAATCACTGTAAAGACAGAAGACCTGAGTGCACTGTGTAGAAATGATTCCTGTTGTGACAAGTTTCCTCACAATATATCAGACAGGAAAAAATAACTGCTTAATCTAAACAGGATGCTAGTATGAAGGCATTTATAGAGTCACCTGACATCTGAATACTCTGATAATATGTATTAAAATTTATAATAATTAAAGAATATTTTCCAAAAATACTGCACTCCTGGTTTGAACCCTAAACACCTGCTCTACACTGTCATGTCACATCCACATGACACTAGCTCACAATCGTCACATTGATTGTTTTGTAGCTTTAATGACAAAATGAACCACAAAAGGTCCAAATGACCTTCAGATGCTTTCTGATGTCTGTTTAGTAACTTAGCTTTAAAACATGAATGTAGTAAGTGAAAAAGGTTACGCTCACAGCTGAGTGTAGAATATTAAAAGGCAATCGCTTCTCAAGAAAGTGTCTGTGTGATGAACTCTTGCAGCCTCCATGAAATTCCGAATCTTCAGAATTGTAGACATTCATATGTTGCGCAAAATACAGCAAGCTTTTTTTTTTCTAGTAAAGCATTCACAACAGACCAGTTAGCACAACTCTTTTGTTCCCCAGCCACATATCAGAGTGAATCTCACAAAACCTGACAAGAACATAATCCATGCCCAAAATCAAATCGCATACTTTGCATAAAAGCCTATTTTTCCCATACTCATTCCTGTAATGAAAAATAATTATGGAAATGTAACAATGCTATTTTTTTTTCAATATGTAGAGTAAATTACGATCTGAACATGATCTTTATGAGATTCATAACTCCGTTTACATTCTAATCTGGAAAATGCCTGAATCAAATATAGCTATTCACATATGACGCCGTCACTGATATTAAATAACCTGAACACAACACACCTTGAAGCGCTAAACTTATACGACTATTTTGCATTTCGCAAAATTAATAATAAATAAACCGATTCATCAAGGCAGACTATTAGCACTATATGTATATCATATCATCGTTTTATACGTTTGTGATCTAATGCTGCCATGATAACTTTCTCTTACAGCATTTTCAAGCTTCATTCATTCAGTGAATGTAAGAGATGTTATGTGCCATCCTACATCTGCTTATGAACCAAAAGTTTGCTCGTGAGATAAACTCATACACAGTTACATTTAGTAACACACTTATAAAATGAGAGTTTCACATCTGCAGTGTGCTGTTCTTTATCAGTAGTCACAGTCCTTGTCTTGAATATATTTCAGTTCGTAGTGTCCTCAGATGAAGGTCAACGCAGCTGGTGATAAGAGAGTTCAGGAGTTCACCTGCTCTGTGAAGGCTTAGCTGTCTTTGCTTATTATTTCCAGTAAAAGCGGAGACACTTCAGGCTGAATGTCCTGGATTTTCAGCACTTGTTTCGTGTACTCTTCATTCATGCTCCTCATCTCAGTCAGGCACGCCATGATCTTTGGGAACAGCAGACTAGCAGAAGGGGAAGATTCAAATGAATGTGCAATCTCCTCATGAGACGGAAATAAAGCGTTCTTACTGTTTCTCTGGCTCGGTCCTCTTGGCCTCAATGTAGGTCTTCAGGGTGAGAGCTAGTGTTTCCTGGTTGCGGTCGATCACGCTGTGATGTTTCACACCGGGCCGATCTGTGGACGAAACACACATGTGTAAGAGGGGAAACAGCTGGTGTGTTCATGTGAACGTGAGCTTCATCTGAAGTACCTGGTGAGAAGAGCGAGATGGCCTGCATCAGCACATACTCCTCTTCACGCAGGTGCAGCTTGCGCAGTGTGTAATGGAAGTTCATCATGGGGTCCAGCAGATGACGCTGGAAACCAGCTGAGGAGGAAAGACACAAACGGAAGCAGGAAGTCTGCTTGAAAATGCCCTCAAAAGCATGTGTAGCACATGCTGCAAGGTGGAAAATCACCCTAGATTCATTTATTGATGTTTCATTTTTAAGAGGAGGAACTTTTTTGTTAATTAAAATAAAGCTGAAATCGAATAAAACATAAATATTAGATGGAAAACTAGCAATTAGGAAACTTGAAAATTATAACTGAAAATTATAATTGAAAATTATTTTTGTTTAATTGTGTTTAAACTTAAATTCATAAAATTAAAACTGAAATAAAAATAAAATAAAACCAAAAATAAATATCTAAAAATTTAAGAAAATCATAAAAATTTGTAAAAAAATTTAACTTTAATTAAATTGAAAACTGATTAACTAACTAAAATTACTAAAACTAAAACCCATATGAAAGCTAAAGAGAAATATAAATAAAATAAAAAACTAATTTAAAAAAATCACATCACAAAAAATCAATAAAAATATAAGAAAAGGAAAAAAAAGTTCAAATAAAAAAATTTCATTTTAACTGTATAACATAAATGGCATTTAGGCATTAAGCATTTGTATCAGTTATAATATTAAATAAAAGAAAAAAGAGAAGAGAAAATAAAAATCAGGCTAGAAGTGTTGACAAAGTCAGTGTGCAAAGCTCAAATAATTTGGTCGTGAAAGAATTGGTGGCAAATATTCATAATGAATCTGTCTTTAGTATCCTACTCTGTGCTGTACACTGAGGATCTTTCTTAATGCAGATGTGTCCATTTGATCTACATTTGTACTGATTTCAGACTAGAAGCATTTGACATGTTAACATGGATTATGTGTGTGGCGTTTTCGTGTTATGACACGGTAAAGCAGTCCCATAGTTTGCTTTGAAACAATGCATGTTCTTTAAACAGAAGAGCTGTTGTGAGTAACAGCTGTATGAAACTAGATGTCACAGTAATGACATTCAATTCAGAGTTCAATTTAAGGCTTTTACAGCTGCGTCTCAGAGACTGTAGAAAATCAGGGTAATTAGTCAATATGGAATGAGATGCCACTTCTCGAGCAACCATAATAATTTAGCCTTGATTAGCAAATATAAAGAAAAAATCAAGGATGGATTGAAGCTTGTAATACAAACAGAAACAGTTATTTTAAACTGCAATAATATTTCGCTTTTACTGTATTTTTGATCAAATAAATCCAGCCTTGATGAGCATGAGAGATTTCTTTCCATAACATAAAAAATATTGCCAACTCCAAGCCTTTGAACGCTAGTTTAAGCATACTACTTATAACAGTATAAGTTTTTACTTAAAAGTTTACATTTCTAATGATATGATTCTTCCGTCTTAAGCATTAAAGTGTATTGTGCTTGCATTGTTCGAGAAATGTAATTAATAAACAATAAAATACCAATGTGCATTACAAAAATCTACCTTTATACCTAATAACAAGACTCCAGAATAGCTGACCACTTATTCCCAGGTACACAAAAACATGGGAACCACTGATAAGGAAGAAGTCGCCTGACCCTAGTGCATTGCAAAGGTAGAAATGCATGCTTGCCATATAGTCTGTAGTAGATATTGGTTTCTAATTTACACATGTCATACAGCACAGTCTATATAAGATTAATGGAGACCTCGCATGGCGTCATCCAGGCAGTACTGCAGCGGGCCGCACTCCCAGATCCCCGTCTCCTCATTAAAGAACATGTTGAAGTGGATCAGAATGATCTCAAAGGTGGCGCCTTTCAGCAGCGAGATCTGGTCGTCTATGATTAGAGCCCTGCCATTCGAAACACACATTGACTAAAACAACATGAGCAAAAAAGGTGTAAAGATGTCTTGTCTGATCACTTGTGAGCACCAGTGATGAATCTTTATATCAGATGCACTGAACGAGGGCCGGTATTCACCTGAACATCGTAAGCGTCTTGCCGAAGTTGATTACATTCTTGATCATGTATGTGGTGAGGTCTGTAAAATGTGGCAGAGAGGTAAAAATGGCACTTTTATGTCGAGTCTTCTCTGTAGTTTCAGGACTGTGAATGCTGAAGTAAGGGAACGAGGGGGAGACAAAGCTGATGGTCTGCTGCACTGCATCTTCATGCGTGGTTGTGTAAGTGAACCTGCTGCTGTTTGGCTCTCCAGTGCACCGAGACTTGGACTTCTGATCGCGGTCTAAAGGCTGCGGACATGAAACCTCTAATAAAGACAGTGCTTTAAAACATAGCTCAGTAGATACTGTATATACAGTATTTGTCTGAATCTTTAACAGACGATCAGTATCAGGTACAGTAAGTATGTTACCCGGAACTGAATGAAGTGGGCACAAGTCATGTCGAAGGTCTTGTGATGTGCGGTGAGCAGCTCCTGTATGACAGCTTCCTGTTGAGGGGAGAGCGTTACAGGCTCCTCCTGCATCTTCTTCCTCCTGATCTGCATCCTCCGCTTCTCCACGGCCTCATCCGACATGATCACTGAGGAAAACAACCAAAGGGAAGCCACTATAGAATTTTTTAAGTAATAGTGTGAAATATTATTACAATAAGTGCTTTCTATTTGAATATATTTTTAAACGTAATCGATTCCTATCAGTGATGCGCAGGTCAATGAATAAACAACCCGCACCCGACCGACATTTTCAGCTAACCCGCCCGCAACTCGGACCGCAAAAGAAGAAAAAGAAAAATTGTACCTGACATGCATTTTTTAAGAGTAGTAAATGCATCTCCCCTTTATATTAATTTAATTACTTAAATAGGCTTTAGCCTACATGATAAGTGTTATGACTGCACACATAAAGCTTGCCACAAAGAGCCGGTAATGAATATGAATGTGTCTAAATTAGCAAGGAGACATTTAATTGTTTAGTAATAAACTGTTTTTTTCTGTGTCGCTGCAAAGATGAAGTTGACGATGCATACTCGCTATGAACGCCAGAGAGAAATGCACATTTCATATGGATTACATCATCAGAGAGAAGCCCATTTATTTTGGTTTGAATATTTTCATTTAAAAGTAGATATTTCAAGCTTTCTGTAATATATCGCCTATATTTCTTTTTAAACCCACCGACTAAAAGATTAAGACACTGCCTGACCCAAAATATCACCCAAAGTTTCTACAGCTTTTTTCTTAGCCATTTCAGAATCTGGAAAAAATGACTGGGGCTAACTTGTTACTGCAGTAGAGTGATATGAATGTGTGTAATGTACGGCATGATAAACGCTTGTCACTTCTGCTGCCGAAACTTCGTCAGCCTGTGGGTCATTTGGTTTATTGAAAAATTATGATTTTTTTTTCTGTGGTACTCACATGCACCATGTTGCTTCACGTCGTATTCTTCACCATAACCAAAACTGCTTTTGCATAAAATGCCAAAAGCTCTCTCTGCTTCGCCATCTACAGGTCTTAACCAAGAGCATGTAGCGGTCCATTCGCTATTAAAAGTGCATCTTCTTTTTTCCGTGGCCAGTGCTTACCTCGACCTAACAGGGCGCGCGCTCTCCAATTTGAGATTATTGAATGTTGAGGAGGTGTTCGTGCACCAGTCAACAGTTTGATTGATGTACGACTGAGCCTATTGGCTAACACTTTTATTGCTCTCCTCTGGACTATTGGACATAAGTTAACAGTACGCCTATGGACGTATCCGTGTATTTATTAGGCAGGGTCGAATGAAAAAGCGGGAGAGATGCTCAATTTGAATGAGGCTGGACAAAGGTACAGTACAACGTAAAGCGGCCAACGTAAAAAGTGTAGGCCTATGTATTTCTCAATTGTGTCTATATAAATTACAAAGGTTTTATCTTGCATCTTTATTTCAAACGACCCGACCGACCACGACCCGAATATCATTAAAAATCTTTTTGGATGTCTTGTAACACGGGTGACCGTGGGTGACCCCAGGCACCCGCTCATTTCGGATCAACCCGCGCATCACTGATTCCTATAATGTAACGCAAACTTTATAAATTGTCTTTAATGTCACTTGATCAGTCGAATACAGTTGAAGACAAAATATATATAGAAATCTCCCAAGAGATGTTTCCCAGAGCAAGGGATTTTTTATCACATTTACATTTATTCATTTACATTTATTCATTTAGCAGACGCTTTTATCCAAAGCGACTTACAGATGAAGACGGTGGAATCAATCAAAAACAACAAAAAGAGCAATGATATATAAGTGCTATCATAAGTCTCAGTTAGGTTAACACAGTACACGTAGGATGGGTTTTTAACTAATATAATAAATAAAAAGAAAACAGATAGAATATAAAAAATAAAAGAATAGAGCAAGCTAGTTAGAGGTCCAAAAGTCCGTAAAAGTGACTTTGTGCTTCTTTGGGATGGCACAATCAGGCGACGTTCACTTGCAGAACGCAAGCTTCTAGAGGGCACATAAGTCTGAAGTAACGAATTTAGGAATATGGGTGCAGAGCCAGTGGTAGTTTTGTAGGCAAACATCAATGCCTTGAATTTTATGCGAGCAGCTATTGGAACCAGTGCAAATTGATAAACAGAGGTGTGACGTGTATTCTTTTTGGCTCATTAAAAATTAATCTTGCTGCCGCATTATGAATTAATTGTAAAGGTTTGATAGAATTGGCTGGAAGACCTGCCAAGAGGGCATTGCAATAGTCCAGCCTGGACAGAACAAGAGCTTGAACAAGGAGTTGTGCAGCATGTTCCGAAAGAAAGGGCTTGATCTTCTTGATGTTGAATAAAGCAAATCTGCAGGATCGGACAGTTTTATCAATGTGGTCTGAGAAAGTCAGCTGATCATCAATCATAACTCCAAGGCTTCTAGCTGTTTTTGAAGGAGTTATGGTTGATGTGCCTAACTTATCACATTATAAAGAAAGTGAAAGCCTTACTTCTTTCAATTTGACTGGAATAAAACAATTATTTAAAAACTGCTAAGGTCTACAACAAACAACTAAAGGCCATTATCAAGCAAAAACGATACACTATTGACATAAGAGGGCTAATCATTTTGACCTGGATACTTTCAGATTCTGACAGTTCTGATTACTATTATTAGACTAATAAACATAACCATTAATCAAACATTTGTGTCTCTTTGTGAAAGCAGCTTTCTTAGGGATTGGGGAACAGAGAAAAGTAATACTCAGTCAAACTTACATTCCCTCCTCATGCCGATTGAGAGGCATTTCTGGAGTCGGCAGGACTGGCACTGTCTCCTGTTGGTCTTGGTGATGACACAGGTGTTCTGAAACGGGCAGCAGAGCTGTGCGGGGCGCTTCATGACACGCCTTACAAACAAACACAAAACCACATGCTAACAGTCAATCTCACTGACTGCAGGAAAAATAAGACACCACAAGATATGAGCGCAACTGTCTACCAGTGTCAGATGTTAACTTAATTAAACCGCATCATTTGCCTGCTGGCCCTGAATTTCAGAAGAAATCTTTTTTTTCTAACTATAAAATACACAGCATTCTGTCCAAGTCTATTAATTAAAGGTTTCCATTAAATTTAAACACAAATTCTCAGTATGTAAATATTTTTAATCAACTCATCAATGCAACATCACGTAAATGCTCTGCTAGTTCCCTTTCAGTCGGTCACGTTCGACGTTACAAATGGGATCTCGCCCGAGAGCCCAATCACCTTCGAGTGGTACAAAACGAGCCAATGGTACACAAAGTACCTTGGTCTGCGGAATTTGCATCGCGAGCTCCGCCCCGCAGAGTGGGTATATAAGGAGCAACGCGAGCAACTTGCATTCAAGCTTTCGCTGAGGATCCGGGCACATCGCTTGCTGCAATCACCGGAGTGTTTACAAGCAAGAGCGGGGACATGACCATCTCTGCGTTGAGATCGAGACTCGATTACCTTAAAAGGTATAGAGTCCCCTCTGCCACACCCCATTCTAGCTCTTCTTCACGTAAGAGGGCTACTTCGGCTGGTGGCCAGGGTGATCTGAGGGTTACCGTGTGGGCTTCCCCGACGAGCGAACCTCCTCGGGCCACACACCCCTCACATACGCTGCAGCCGAGTGAGTTCCCGGATGAGTTTGCTGGAGCCTCTCAGGCTCCTGACATCTCATTCGGGGCTCACGAAGAGGACCGTATGTCGATCGCCGCATCACAAGGCGGGCTTGAGTCCTCGGGAGATGAGGGTTCGGCTGCGTTGCCTCCCTCGGGAGTGCCAGCGTTGTCCGAGTCTGATCCCGAGCTGACGGCCGTGCTTTCCCAGGCAGCGGAGAGCATCGGGCTTGAGTGGAATCCTCCACCCTGTCCAGAGCGCTCGAGGCTGGATGATTGGTTCCTGGGGGCTGCTCATGCGGATCGCTAGCACCCCCCTCTGGTTCCTTTCTTCCCGGAAGTGCACCAGGAAGTAACTAGTTAATGGAAGGCACCTTTAACTGCCCGAAACCGTTCTGGTTCTTCCTCCGCCTTCACTGCCCTCGATGGCGGGGCGGCCAAGGGGTATGCTGGGATTCCCCCAGTGGAGCGTTCTGTTGCGATGCAACTGTGTCCATAGAGCGCCTCCGCTTGGCGTGGTGGTCCCAAGCTGCCCTCCAAGGCCTGTAAGTTCTCATCCACGCTTGTGGCCAAGGCTTAAAGAGCTGCGGGCCAGGCCGCTTCTGCCCTGCATGCCATGGCCTCACTTCAGGTCTATCAGGCCAAGCTGCTCCGGCAGCTGCACGAGGGCGGTGCTGACCCAGGGGTTTTGCAGGAGGCGCGCACTGCTACCGACCTCGCTCTCTGGGCGACGAAGGTCACTGCGCGCTCCCTGGGTCAGGTGATGTCCACTTTGGTGGTCCAGGAGCGCCACCTATGGCTGAACCTGGCAGACATGAGGGAGGATGGCCTCTTCGGCGACGCGGTAGAGAGCTTTGCCCAGCAGTTCTCTGCCGCCCAGAAGCAGTCTGAGGCCATCAGACACATCCTGCCCCGGCGGCCCACTGCTGCTTCCACCCCGCCGCCGGCGCAACCTCAGCCTGCTCGTCGCCGGGTGCGCCCCCCTGCGGCCTCCTCCACTCCCGCTCGGCCACAGCAGTAGCCTTCACCCCGGCCACAGCGAGGAGATGGCCGCAGAAGGGCGGCGCAACCCGTCTCTGCCCCTAAACCTGCCAAACGCCATGCCAAGTGGCGTTCCTGAGATGGGCGACCCGGAGTTGGAGACGTCAGCTCATCAGGAGATGGTAGCAGGACCACTCCTCCGGGGGAATCCTGTGTTCTCGTTTTCTTTTTGTTCTGCCACTGACCCTGCGGCCGGTGGTACCCAAACCTTCACTAAAAGAGCTGTTTCCTCTACCTCCGGGTCCCAAGAGGCCACGAACGACAGCTGGCGACGTGCTTCCTCGCCGCTCTCATTCTCCTCTCCCCTTGCCAGTTTCCATGCAAAGACGGCTCAAGAACGCTTCGCCTTCTCATGCCCTCTTCGCCACTTGGAGTCAGACGAGTGCCCGCACTCCACCCCCGCTAAGGGACGCTATGCCTCCCATGCCGGGGTTGTCTGCTCCACCACGCTGCCCCACTGTGGGTGCGCCTGTAGTCCCCTTGACCCCGCTGGTTTGGTTCCTGGGAGCCTGGCTAGAGCTCCCCAGGCCTTCCCGCTGGCTCATCCGGACGCTCAGGCTCGGCTACGCGATTCAGTTCGCCCGGCGTCCCCCCAGGTTTCGGGGTGTCCACGCGACGATGGTGGGCAAAGATGCCCCTGTCATGTGCGCGGAGGTCGTGAACCTGCTGGCAAAGGGCGCGATAGAGCCGGTCCCTCCAGCCGACATGAAGTCCGGCTTTTACAGCCCTTACTTCATAGTACCCAAGAAGACAGGTGGGTTACGGCCAATCCTGGACCTGCGTGCCTTGAACCGAGCTCTGCACAAACTCGGATGCATACTTTCAATGTCTCCATTCTTCCTCAACACAGACCGTTTCTTCGGTTTGCTTTCGAGGGGCAGGCATATCAGTACAAGGTTCTCCCATTCGGGTTGGCCCTGTCTCCCCGCATCTTTACGAAGGTCGCGGAGGGAGCCCTGGCTCCTCTCTGGGAACAAGGTGTCCGTATCCTCAACTACCTCGACGACTGGCTGATCCTAGCTCACTCTCGAGAGCGGTTGTGCGAGCACAGGGATCTGGTGCTCAGATACCTCGCCCGACTGGGTCTTCAGGTCAACTGGGAAAAGAGCAAACTCTCCCCTGTGCAGAGGATATCTTTTCTCGGGATGGAAATAGACTCGGTCGCCATGTTCGTGCAGCTTACGAACGGGTGCACGCAGTCACTGCTGAATTGCCTGAGACAATTCGAGGGCAAGAGAGCGGTTGCACTGAAACTGTTTCAGAGGCTCCTGGGGCATATGGCGTCCGCGGCGGCAGTCATACCGCTCGGGCTACTCCATATGAGACCGCTTCAGCACTGGCTTTGACCATCACTCCGGCCTGCCGCCGATACTTCACCCCGTGGTTGGAGCAGAGGTTATCCCACTGGATAGTGGATGCTATTGTCCTGGCTTATCAGGCTCGAGACCTGCCATGCCCCCTAGGGGTGAGAGCTCACTCAACTAGGAGTGTAGCTTCCTCCTGGGCGCTGGCGCATGGCGCCTCCCAAGCAGACATCTGTAGAGCTGCGGGCTGGGCGACATCTAACACATTCGCGAGATTTTATAATCTCCGTGTAGAGCCCGTGTCCTCCCGGGTACTCGCCCCTTCGGGCCAGTAAGGACCTACTCGGTGTCAATCCGCTTGCTGCGCCATTCCACTCCACGGACTGGATGCGTGCGATATTCCCCTCAGGTGAGTTCCTCAGTCAGAACCCTGGGTTCCTCCAGCACTGTTGATGTCCAACACTTGCGTACATGCCCCTTGGTCAGCCATGTGTGGGACTAGGTGCCTCCATGTGTCCTACGTGTGCATGTCCACAATAAGTCTCTCCGCAGCATGTGTCTTTCCCTTGGCAAGCCCCTTGCCAGCTCTGTCGTTGAAACTTCCACCCTGCGGGCTGGGTACCTCAGAGTTCTTATGTATCACCACCTTGGTAGATACCTGCCTTCTGTAAGTCCTCCCACGGGCAGGCAGCCTGCTAGCATATGTCCAGCTGGAATATGCTACCCAGTGTATTCTGTGCGAGATATAGGCCCTCACTCGTGCTGGCCTCATGACAGGGTGCTATCACTCACACGGGTCGCTGGAAGACAGCCATGTGGCGTTTTGTAAGGGACCCCATTCGTAACGTCGAACGTGACCGACTGAAAGGGAATGTCTTGGTTACGTATGTAACCCTCGGAACGGAGACGTTACGTCCCCTTGCCACATCGCTGTTGCGCTGAACGGCCGGGTAACTGGCTCGGCTCCTCAGCGAAGACTTGAATGCTAGTTGCTCGCGTTGCTCCTTATATACCCGCTCTGCGGGGCGGAGCTCTCGATGCAAATTCCGCAGACCAAGGTACTTTGTGTACCATTGGCTCGTTTTGTACCACTCGAAGGTGATTGGGCTCTCGGGCGAGATCCCATTCGTAACATCTCCGTTCCCTCCTTCAGGGAACGAGGGTTACATACGTAACCAAGACGTTCTGTTACATCTAAATAATTTGCTTGTCAGAAAAGCAAATACAGCAAAAATATGAAAGCAAGTGGTCATTATTGAGACTGCAGACACAAAGCTCATACTTAACCCAACAGCATAATAAAATAGCATAGAACAGAATAAAATAAATTAAATGTTAGATAACATACAATCAAATTAATGCACTGCAAGGGCATTTTTGGATCCCTAATTTAAAAAAAAAATCTGAAGCATTTTTGTTAATAGTGTTAATTCATCCCAAAATGAAAACTGTAAGTCATCATTCACTCACCCTCATGTCTTTACAAACCATTCCGATCTTCAGAAATTAGAAGTAGGTGTTTTAAAGAGCATTTTGGCTAGTTTGGTCCACACAATGAACATTCTTAAAAAAATATCTTATTTTGGGTTCCACAAGAAAAAAATGCTATACAGATTTGTAAAGACAAGAGGCTGATGATCACAAGCATTTTATTTTTGGGTGGACTATCCCTTTAAAAGCAGACCCTTTTGTCTATGAATTATAATATCTGGCTATATTTGAAAATAATGATACAAAAGAACAACCGTATCACCAATGGCTGATATTGTTTTCTGAAAAAAGTGTGTAGGTTGGTCACAAAATCATATGCTATTGTATTGGTTTATTTTTTTCACAGGTTGCTTTAAAAAAACAATTCAGAACAGTAAAAACTCACTGCAACAGAAACATATCATACACACACTGTAATAAACATATCCTTGATATCTGTTGTTTTGTTCCAACATTCTTTATTAAATGCTTATAAAAAATTGTAATTGTACTTATTTGGGATAGTTGGGTCAGCTATTAAAGAGATTATGATTCTGTCATCATTTCCAAAGCTGTATGACTTTGTTTCATGGAACACAATCACACATGTTATGGAGGAAGGGCATCTGTTGACTCACCTGAAGAAGCCCTTGCAGCCCTCACAGGTCATGGCATTAAAGTGGTATCCTGTGGCTTTGTCTCCACATACTTGACAGACTTTGGGCTCGTCATCCTCCTCTGTTTCATCCTCAGACCCATCACCATGTCCCGAGTCGTCCAGGGGAGAAAGCTCCTCCATTTCTATACTCATCCTGAGCTGGAGTAAGCACTGCAACAAAAGACACGTCACTATCACTCATATCTTCACATTACCACCCATTTGTTTCGACAAATAATGTCTTCACATAGAGAATACTTAAAAAAGCAATCGAAAAATTCATAACCAAAAACTGCTGAGCATCCAAAATTAGGCTGCAGTCACTAAACTACAGCATTATTTATTTATGTTTATTTTACACATTTATTTTTTAATCCATTGTCAAGTGATTAAAAATGTCTTAAATATGAAAATAAAAATATATATACACACACACACACACACACATATATCGGCTCTATATCGGCTATCGGCCCCCCTTCTTTCCAAGATATCGGTCATTGGCTGTCAAAAAAACAATATCAGTCGACCACTACACACAAATGACAATATCTAAACCTAAACCTGTCTGAACGCATCAATAATAAAATCACAGTGAATAAAACAAGTATCAATTATCACATATCCATTACACAGTTAGTTGTGAGCAGACTGAATCACTCTTGGCTGTAAAAAAAGTAAACGACAGCAGAGCAGGTCCAGAGTTTAGGAAACATACCCTTTGCATGATCCGTGTTAACACAGAAAGAGTATGTACTCCAGGGCAAGACCTTTATCCTCAATAAGCTATTGAAAGAACACAGCGCGTACACATACAGCAATGACAAACAAAGCTGACATTATATGTTGCCATGGTATCCACCTGAGACCACTAAGCATTGGTCAAGTCAGACTCCTGCTCTAAACCATTAAACTGAAGTGTGTGCAGCATTATAGTCTACAGTTATTCACTGTTGGATTAAGGTTCCTTTTGTTATTTATTTTTTCTCCGTGCATGAGGGAAAAACACTTAAAGGGAACAGAATTGGTGTCCAATAACAAAATTTAATTCTTCTTCTTCTTCTTCTATTTTTATCATACCGTATAAACTATGTTTCTTTTATCTTAATGTAAAAAATAGCATATGTCATTGTTACAAATAGATGATTTAATTTAAATGTAATTTTAATAATTAGGAATTACATTTTAACTACCGGTAAGTCAAAAAATTTTGTGTAATCAATTAATATTTCATTGTTGTTTCTTGAGCAGTAAATCAGCCTATTCGAATGATTTCTGAAGGATCATGAGACACTGAAGACTGGAGTAATGATGAAAATACAGCTTCGATCACAGGAATAAATTACATTTTAAAATGCATAACAGTTATATAAAATTGCAATATTCAGTTTTATTAGAATGTTGATCAAATTAAATAACATCTGGCAACCTGTTATGTTTAATCAATTACATTTCTAAAATAATTTCCTATCTAAAAAAAAATCTTTTAAAGTTCACTCAAAAATGAAAATCAACTAAGACTGGGAAATAAAAGAGTGAATTATGATTTACATTTCAAATAATTCATCACTTAAAGCCATTGTACAGCTACAGAATACTTGCAATTGCAATGTAACTTTGCAAGTTACTTTACCTTTCCTAAAGTATATATGCAATATATACTTTTCCTAATTTTGTAAAAAAAAAAATTAAAAAAAAGAAAAAAAAAGAAAGAAAATAAAAACCACCACCAACAACAACAAAAAAAGGCTTCAACATTTTTCTAAACTTCTACTTTTGTGTTGCATGCAGGTTTATAAAGAAATGAGGGTGAGTAAATAATAACAGCATTCTCAGTCACTCTAATGATCATCTGTAAAACTGTATTTATTAATCCTTCACTATCATCTCACTGATATCTTATCATTTACTGCTATTCATTCAGCTTTGACTCCTCATGGCTTGTTTTCAATTTAACCACACAAAGATTTGCTTTCACATACGGTACAAGTCCATCAGACAATAGCGGCCTATTTGCAGATTAAAGTCTTTAAGGAATTGATCCTTAAACCTTAATGCTAACAGTTTATGTAGAAGAACTATGTAAGGATCAGTCTGAGTTCACTCTCTGGGTCCAAAGAACAATAACCTGCTGGTTAGGAAATGTGCTATTTTCTTAATGTTTTTTAGTTGCCTTCGTACAATCCAAGCACAGGTTTGTCAGAATCAAGAGGAAGCTCTCAAGTGCTTCAGTTACCTTTCCTCATATCCACTCAAGCTGTGCATTAGCAATGCTTCTAGCCTTTCACTGGTCACTTTCTCTTCTGATTAACAGTACAGTGGACCCACTATCACCTGGACTTGCTTGTTTAGGATTTGCATTGTGAAATTCAATTTTGGAACAAATCAGAATTTTTTATAGAAAAAAGATAGAAGGTAGAAAAAAAATTGTATATTTAAATATATATATATATATATATATATATATATATATATATATATATATATATATATATATATATATATATATATATATATATATATATATTTTTTTTTTTTTTTTTTTTTTTTAGACACACACACACACACACACACACACACACCTGTTCAACATGTAGTTATTAGCTAATCTGTGTTCAACTTCCAGATTAGCATTTACAAATTTCTGTGCTTAACTAACATTAAGCAAACACATGAAGCTGGGATGTGAGCATGTCTTGTCCGGAGCTGTGTAAATGCATTTTTCATTTGCTAATGCTCTATTGATCCATCGTCTAACTACGTCACTGGAAAATGTCAGACACAGTGCATTGACAGCATGCTAATTGTTGTCATAAAAATTACATTTGTTGATTTGAATACAAATTATAAGAAATGAATCAATAAGCCAAAAATAAATAAATAAATCAGAATGCTATATATCTGTTGATATAAAACCGTAAAATCTATAAGATACAATTTCAGCTCAAAACATCCTTATGTGACATGCTACATTCACACTTAAGCTGAATGTGGATCAAATTAGATTTTGTGCTGAAATCCAGTATTTTCTGAGATTGTGCACATTAGCTTTCAAATATGAGGTTGAGAAGAAAATATATATTTTTTAATTAATTATATGTATTAATCAAATTATACACATGAGGGGGTTCACAAGTCTGAGGCCATTTAAGTTTTTTTTCTTTTATTTAATAATTTTTGTATTTAATTTCTATCATTTTGAATAACATTTGTTATTATTCATAATGTCATAACCCTATATAGATAGATAGATAGATAGATAGATGATAGATAGATAGATAGATAGATAGATAGATAGATAGATAGATGTCTTTAATGTGATGTACAGTTACAAGCACACTTAATTTACATCAGTGGACTTCATATAGGTCCAGGACTATTAATTTGCACATCTAGAAGTCCTCCTATGCATATATCTTTATTGTTAATAATGCGTTAGTCAAGTAGGCTATGCTTCTTTCTGTATAATTTAACCACTGTCTGAAAAAAGCATATTTAAGTGTTCATCGTTTACAGAGATCATGCATTCATTCACTGATTGAAGTCCTACACTTAATTTCACTGAACATTTTCTCTGTACTCTATGATGACGTCATACTGTACGCCTGAGGACAAAAGATTTAACAGGCTTTAATAACTGTAATTTAAAAAAAAAATGGTTGGGTTGTCGGTTTGGGTTAATAATTTTCTTTTTTCTCTCCAAACAGCAGAGCTGAATGTAAACTCTGATCTTTCAAGGCAGTGTTTCCCATACATTGATTTATACAGCTTTGACTTTTAATAAACATACTCTGCACCTTTCAGAATCAAAAAGCAGCACAGGTGTTTTTATATGAATGTATCTTTAAAGGGAACCAACTGTCTTCAGAAAAGATTCGATGTAAATTTCATTTCATCTTTCCTATCCACCTTATTCTTCATTGCGGAAGTAAGCCTATGCTTCTGGTTCATTAAACGGAATGGGGAAATAACGAGAAGATTAACAATGTGCAGTAAATGGGAAAACTGTTTGTTCATAATTAAGATAATACATTAATACAAAAAGGTAAGACACACCAATTTGCTATATCAAGCAGCAAAATGAGCTGTTTTGTACAGCTAAAAATAACTGGACACAAATGGACCGGAAGACAGACCCTTAAAGATTACAAATGGCCATGCCCACAAATAGCAGAGCCCTTGAAGTGTGTTCTTTCTTTGAAGGGTGCGTGGCATTACTTTCTCATATAAGCGTTCAGAACTCAATTCAAGGGAATCACTTACTAAATGTTACCTTGAAAACACTGCGTGGTGCGTGCAGCATTCAGCACTCAGTTATCAGTTATTGCAAATGAATATTTATTATTATTACTATTTGTATTACATTAAAATAAAGACTTTTAATTAGCCAATTCTACTTACATTTGTATGTGAAGCTGAAATCAATCTCAACTTTTAAAAAGCATCGCAAGATCTACTAACCGAAGATCACAGAAACCACTTCTGTGAAGTGACCATCACATTTTCCTTTGCTAATGGACTTCTGGAAGGGCCCTTCGCACAGAAATTCAGTTGTACACTTACGATAGCAACATTCCTAATTTAAGTCATTCAAATAAAGCCATTTTTGGAATTCACCCAATGTCTAATAAAGTAGCATTTGTGAGCGAAGCGCTGCTTTGATTACAGCCGTTACTGAGGAAACCTTTATTTCTGCCGCTCCTAAAGTGCCACCTGCTGGGAGAGAATGAATGGTCTTTTTCAATAAGCTGGTCTGCTGTTTTGAGACCAATGCTAAAATCGGCCGAAGGTTTTACGCAGCAAACACACAGAGTTGTAAATGTGAACCACAAGAGAATAGCACCAACTTCAGTTACCCCAGATGTGTCAGGGTTTTGCAGGGTCTTTCTTGTGTCTATGTCTTGTTTCAGCACATGGCCTTGTTTTACTTATCCATGTGCTTCCTTAGACCCTCCTCCAGAGATCACACCTGTCATTTCCACAGAAAACGTTCCTGTCAGTCCTATGTCAAGGTGCCCAGAGATCACTCATATCATGTCCACAGATTTTGTCAAGTGTCCAGAGATCACTCCTGTCATGTCCACAGATGTTGTCAAGTTTCCAGAGATCACACCTGCAGAAGTTGTCCCTACCTACCTTGTCTGTCTGGCCATACAAATTGTTCCTGCCTGTCTTGTCACGCCTACAGATGTTGTTCCTGTCAGTTGGGTCATGGCCATAGAGGGTTTTTTTGCCTGTCAAATTATGGCCATATAAAATGTTCCTGTCTTAAATGGGGAATCATCTCATTTATCATCTGTAAAATATGGAGTGCCACAAGGATCCGTCCTAGGTCCCCTTCTATTTTCAATATACATGTTACCCCTTGGTAATATTATTAGAAAATACGGAATTAGCTTCCACTGTTATGCTGATGATACTCAGCTATATATCTCAACGAGACCAGATGAAACTTCTAAATTGTCTAAGCTAACATAGTGTGTTAAAAATGTAAAAGATTGGATGACCAATAATTTTCTCCAATTAAATTCGGATAAGACAGAGATATTAATTATTGGACCAAAAAACACTACACAGAATCTTGTAGATTACAATCTGCAACTAGATGGATGTACTGTTACTTTCTCTACATTCAAAAATCTGGGTGGTATAATAGACAGCAACTTGTCTTTTGAAAATCATATTTCCCATGTTACAAAAACTGCATTCTTCCATCTTAGAAACATTGCCAAGCTACGAAACATGTTTTCTGTTTCTGATGCAGAAAAGCTAGTTCATGCATTCATGACCTCTAGACTGGACTATTGTAATGCACTTCTAGGTGGTTGTCCTGCTTCTTCAATAAACAAGCTACAGGTAGTCCAAAATGCAGAAGCTAGAGTCCTTACCAGGGCAAGAAAATATGATCATATTACCCCAATTTTACAGTCTCTGCACTGGCTACCTATTAAGTTCTGTATCAGTTACAAATTATCATTACTTACCTATAAGGCCCTAAATGGTTTGGCTCCTGTGTACCTAACTAGACTTCTACCACGCTACAATCCATCACGCTCCCTAAGGTCACAAAACACTGGACTTTTGGTAGTTCATAGGATAGCAAAGTCCACTAAAGGAGGTAGAGCTTTTTCACATTTGGCTCCCAAATAAATCTAGATTAAAAACACATCTCTTTCGCCAAGCATTCGAATAATGTATCTTAAATTGTGAGTGTAGTTGCATCTGATCAAATGCGCATTTTTATTCTTTAGCTTGGGTTAAACTAATTAATTTCACTTTGTTGGATCAGCAGCTATGCTAATGATGTCTCTATTTGTTTCTATGTTTTGCCACGGGATTTAGTAACTAGGATTTACACAAGCTCCAGTTTGGATCCAGAACACCTGAGAAGAGATGATACTGATCCTCAGAGGACCTCAGATGATGCGAACCCTGAATCAACAACAGAACTAACAAATATTGCTACAAGTGTGACTGCATCATATAATCATTATTAATTATTAATAATATTAATAATGTTCATCATCTGGCTGACTACGTCTTGTATAATTTTTTTCTACAAATCCTGTCATACATGCACAAACTGACAGTCACCACTTATAAGCTATTACTAAATATTGTAGAAAAAAAAAATTCTGTAAAGTTGCTTTGTAACAATTTGTATTGTAAAAAGTTGAACTTGAATTGAATTGTCCCGTTATATCCTCGAAGGTTGCCCTTGCCAGTTGGGTCATGGCCATAGAGATGGTTCTTGTCTTGTCAAGTCCTCAAGTGTTGTTCTTACCTGTCATGTCTGGGCCATACAAAGTGTTCCTGCCTGTCTTGTCACGCCTACAGAGGTCGTTCATGCCAGTTGGGTCATGGCCATAGAAGGTGTTCCTACCTGTCAATTTATGGTATAAAATGTTCCTGTCTGTTCATTTTAAATAAATGTAATTGCACAAACATGTTCTGTGTAAAATGTTCCTGTCTGTCCTGTTATGTCCTCGGAGGTAGTTCTTCAGTTGGGTCATGACCATTTAGATGTGTTCCTTTTTGTCTTGTTAAAGGGGGGGTGAAATGCTATTTCATGCATACTGAGTTTTTTACACTGTTAAAGAGTTGGATTCCCATGCTAAACATGGACAAAGTTTCAAAAATTAAGTTGTACGTTTGAAGGAGTATTTTTGTTCCCAAAATACTCCTTCTGGTTTGTCACAAGTTTCGGAAAGTTTTTTTCGAGTATGGCTCTGTGTGACGTTAGATGGAGCGGAATTTCCTTATATGGGTCCTGAGGCACTTCTCCCGGAAGAGCGCGCGCTCCCGTATAGCGAGGCTGAGCACAGACATTTCACTGATGAGAGCGATTCACTGATCAGAGTGAGAGCGTCGCGAAAAGTCACAAAAGAAGTGTCTTTTTGGTTGCCAGGGCAAGACAACCCTGCACAGATTACCAAAAAAAAAACCAGCATTAAGGGACCAGTGGATGGAGTTTATTTTTACAGAGCATCAAGGGAGTTGTGCAAGTGTTTTTGTTTGTTCCCTGCATTTCGAAGATGCTTATTTTACAACCAAGGCCCAGTTTGATGACGGATTTGCGTATCGTTTATTTCTTGAGGATGATGCAATCCCAACGAAAAAGAGTCACGATCGTGTGTTGGAACCGCAGGCGGTGAGTAAAACTGCTTAAAATATCTCTGCCTCCTTGTTAGTGTGTCCCCTCCCATGCCGGAGACCTGGGTTCGAGCCCCGCTCGCAGCGAGTCGTTGCTGCTGCTGCTCTCGTTCAGTTTCAGCCTCGGGATCTGATTCTGGATCATAAATAAACGGCTGAATCTGACTGTTAGCCATGGTTTGTTTTGGATGATGGTTTTTGCCTCAAGGTAAAGTCACAGCTTCCAAACGCTCTCAACGCAAAAGCCTACTTGCGCTCGTGATTCTTAAGCTCCGCCCACACATCACGCCTCCAGCCGGTCGTGTTTTTCCGGGAAAAATCGGTACAGACTATCTTTCTCTTATGAATATAATAAAACTAAAGACTTTTTGGAGTTATCAAGGATGCAGTACTACTCTATAGGTAATCAAGATTAACAGGATATTGAGTGAAAACGAGCATTTCACCCCCCCCTTTAAGCCCACGGAGGTTGTTCCTGCTAGAAGTTGTGCCCACTGAGATCATACCAGACCAGCTATCTACTGCTTCTAATGAGTCACTCAGAATGTGTTCCAGCTAGTCATGTTTCACCTGTGGAGGCTGTCCCGAGGCTGTCCCTACTCTCCCTGTCATGACCTCTGAAGATGTTCCTGTACAGTCTGCCCAAGCCCAGTGCTAACCGCTTATGATGCTGACTTTCACCCCACCGTTGGAGTGGACACCAGGAGGCGTCCATTGGGAGGGGGCTGTTTGTATTGTGTTTTCTTTCTTGTGTCTATGTCTTCTTTCAGCACATGGCCTTGTTTTCCTTGTCCATGTGCTTCCTTAGCCCCTCCTCCTTGTTTCCTCTTTACCACACCCTCTTGTTAGCCTAGTTGGTCTAATTGTGCTCCCCTGTCCCTCATGTATTTTCCTCCCTATTTATAGTGCACCTTACCCTTTTGTGTTTACTGGTCCGTGGTCATTCTCACCCCCTCTGTCTCTGTCTGTGGATGTGGCTGAAATATATGTTCATGTCTCCTTGTCTGGTTGGTCTTGTGCCCGTGTCTCCCTGTCTGGTTGGTCTTGTGCTCTTGTCTAGCCCTTGTAATTCCATTTCCTTGTCTTGCTCCTTTTGTTTTAGCTTTTTTGCTTTTATTTGTAATATTCATTTTGTTTTTCTAGTCCTGATTCATGGTTTTGTTTGATCGTTCTCTTAAGTTGGTTAAATGGGTAATTTCTTATTTTGTTACTTTACTTTTATTAGTTCATTGGTTTATATTATTTGTCTTGGATTTAACTTGTGTTTTTGTGGAGCTTTGTCCTGTCTAGTCTTGTGTTCGAGTTCTTGACCTGTCCCCATGTGTCCTGCCCGGGTTCTACCTGCCTGGCATCTGGTCTGTCTCCAGAGTCGGTGGTCAACAAGTTTCTGAGCTCTGCTCTATGGTGCCTTGTGTGGTCTTCTCTATCAGCCTGGTCTTGCCAAAGTATTCTGCCAGTTGTTTCCTGAAGCCTTCCCAGTGGCCTTCCCTAGCTGTTCCTGTTTATTGTGTTCCTGTTGTGGTATCTTGTGCACTTCACTTCCTCCTTGTATCAGTCTGTCTTGTCAATAAAACCTTGTTATATTTCACTGCAATTGGGTCCTCCTTTCTAGATCTCAGACAAGATGAGCCTGTGTTATCAGTTTTTAACGGCTGTTGACGAGGAATAACATTACATACATTGGAATGGCACAACTGACCAATCAGAATCAAGTATTCCACAGAGCTGATAAAAAAAGTAAATAAAAAGCTTAAAACAAAGGCTCATTTGCCAGGGATGGGCGTATTGATCCTGAAGTATTGATATATCGATACTGATGCGAGTATCAATAGTGTTGATGGTTAGGTGTTTGTTTGTTTTTACCAGTGATTTTCTTTATTTAACAAAAATGAATAAATGTGTACAAAATGTTTTGAATTGGACATTAATCTAGGTTAGTGAAAAATTGTGTGGGAAAGAACTAGTTTCCTGCTCATCTGAACACACGCAAAGCCTGCAAGAAAAAAACTAATCGATCTCTAAGAGCATTCACTCACTTCTGGGCTGCACTTCCCAAAAGTTTCATAAGAAACCATTGATACTTTAGGGAACGTTTTATATATTTGAGTTATTTCACAATTAACAAATTGTAATTGTAGCCTATATTGTTTGTGCAATTACATTTATTTAAAATGAACATTAAAAGTTAAAATTGATCGTGTTCTATTCTGTAATGCTAATATAAATCATACTATCAGAATAAAAAGTTTACATTTTATGCATGCAACTGCCTGTCTTGCCTTGCAGTCCCATGTGAAAATGAACCATGGTGGTTTTACTAAACTGACTGTAGGTTTCCATGATTACCACTATACAGTAAACATGTTTTAACCATGTTTAAGCAAAAATATAACCTAGCAAGTTGCAATAAAGGCAGTGAATGTTAAAATGCATTTCAAATATAAAGTTAAATATAAAATATAAAGGATATCATTACCCATTTTATTCAATTTAGAAGTGTTGTATTGTGTAAGTGTGGTATTGCTGACAATATGTACACTGTCAATAATAAGATAACATACTGGTTAGATTTAGTTTTAAATAAATATGTTTTATCAACCTAATTATGTATGTGGTGAAATGTTGATTATTAATTCGTTTGACTGCACAGTTTCCTAGTTTAGTTTGAACTTGTCGCTTGGTCACAACTGCTGTCTTCATGGAAGCTTTGCGTTCAGATATTTCAGATATTAAACAGAACTGCTTGCGTCTTGCGGAAGAACATCGTAGCCGGAACTACTTCTCTCTGTTTATGTCTATGAAGAATCACAAAGGTACTGGGTTACTCCGCCGCGGTACCCCCGAAGCTATCTAAAATAGTCTGAATATAAACACTTATTATAGGTGTACCCTAGTGATTCAGGACAAGCTAAAAACACGGTTTGGAAAATGGATTCATGGTGTACTCGCTTATTATATACATTTTTCTACATTTTGAACACAAACAAAGTTACGGACCGCAGCTCTGATTGGTTGTTTTTTACCGGGAGCGATGGAGTTTCTGCAAATGGCAATAGGACACTGGGAGGAGCCAGAGGAGCTTGATTTTTTCACAGATTATCTGTCTCATATTCTACTGTCAGGACATAATGACAGGTTTAATAAATATGTCAAAAATATTTTTTTTTACAAAAGTTCCCTACAGCACCTTTAAGTGGCAAGTAGGCATGTAATAAGTGGGATAATCCCTTACTTAAAGTAGTGTTTATAAGTGCAGCACTGCTTTGTCTAACAAACTGAGTTGCTGGCTGTCTTAAAATGACAGCTGTCAGTGTAAAAACCTTGTCCCAAGATGTTTTAGATCAGTTTTGGACACAGAAGGACCACCATTCAAGTGGGACTTAAATATGCCATGGAGGGATATAAAAAAGATTTTAAAATAAATATAGTGGTAACAAGATTAATTTGGAAGCGAGTTTTTAAAGATCATTGCGATTACAGTAGGTTACAGTCGGCATGATCAAAGGATTTCCTTAAAGAAATACCAGTGCTTGTAAGACAAAATAAGCATTTAAGTCTTAAAAGTTCAAGCAAAAAAGAACATTTGCTGAAAATGTATACCTTCAGACCATCCAAAATGTAGATGGGTTTGTTTCTTCATTTGAACAGGTTTGTAAAAAAAAAAAAAGAGAGAGAGTGAGAAATGTTAGCTGTTTTAGAATCACAGCTTTTCGCTTCACAATAATTTAATTGATGGACTGGATTGGGGTTGTGTGGATTACTCTTGGTGTTTTTATTGGCTGGTTTGGACTCTAATACTGATGACAGTTGTGTCTAGTGAAATATTGCTTTAAGCTACAGTGTTTGATTTTATGTAGATAAAATGCAGCATCAGAAGAGCTTTGTCATTCTCATGAAAATCAGTATGTATTCATTTCAGTCGACAGCACACAAGAGTCAACACATAGTCACTGTGAAGTGTAAAAGCAGCTACAAACATTTGAATACATGCAAGGATGACAAAACCATTCACAACTCAGTATGCAAAAATTATACTTTACTAGATAACAGATAACGTAAAACTGAGCCTGTGCATTTCAATACAATGCACAAGTGTAAAGTCTTATTGAATATTTGAAAACGCAATTACATCTCTCAATATTTTTTCTTCTCTCAATATCATTAATGTTCTGAGAATGCAGGACACTTAATCTTATCTCCCAAAAGAAAGATAGTTTCCTTGGTGTGTCTTCCTGGTTCTTTGACATCGTGTTGTGTATATTGTGTATCATTATTATCATAGTATATATAACATAAATGTGACTCATTTATTAAGATAGTGTATTTAGCTCCAGGCTACCAGTTTAGGGTTATATTTCCTTACGGAAAAAGGAATTCTACAGAATGTCCAAACAACAGAAATCTTCATTTGAGCAAAAGCATGTTTAGCTATAACTGCAACAAGGTCAACACGCTAGAAACAGGCCCTTAGTACAAACCGCACAAAGCAGTCGGATATTTAGACTAAATTAAACAAGCTACAGCAAATATTGATTTTTTTTTATTTTTTTTATAAGGTTTCATAAGAAATAAGGTCAGGGTCAGGGACAAACTTTTCCATTATTTGCATTATTTATCAATTTCCGGTGGTAATTATTTTTTTTATTTATTCATTCACTTGTTTCTTTGAAACAGATCTCCAGTTTGCAAAGGTTTCCTGAGGCAGACACACTGAACCAAACTCTGGCATTTTCAGCAGTGCCTAATCTAAACACTTCTGACTGGACTTCGCATCCATAAGCTTAACATAGATGTGTGTGATTGGTTATAATGATTGATTGGTTATAATTGCGATGCTGCAAAAAAACACACACACACACACACACACACACACAAAAATCAGATTCAATATGAGCCAGTCTAAAAGTAATGCAGCAATCTATCATTTCACAGGCCGGCTGTAATGGGCATTGTTTTTGTCCCAACACCCTGGATACTATGTCAGTAAGACATCTAGCAAAAACATTTCTTCTTTATAGATTTATTCTTATTCTGTGAGTAAAATAAAACACAGTACACACGTGTTTTTGCTAAAACCAAACAGTTATACATCCTGACATATATTCTAAAACACAACTAATATGTTAACTGAGCATCTGCACACATTGTTCGGCTTTCGTTCTGTGTGCTTTTCTGTGACACGCAAAGCTTGAAGGTTTTCTTTTTTTTCCGATTTAGCCTGACTCGCAAGTTGCTCCATATCAATGCACAGCGCTCTCAAAAAATAAATCGGTTTGGTCAAGGCATTCAGTCAAATATTTCTGAATAGTGACCGTTCATCCAGGTCATTCTGAGCATGGTGGGGTCAGTCTGCATTCTCTCTCACTTTTCATACAAAGGAAGAGATCTCATCTCAGCGCTGTTACAGACAGAAATGTGCATGGCTTTAGAAGACTTCAGCATTCATTATAAACATAAATAGCTTTGGTCAGCAACAGCCAACAAGTCTCTAAAACTATATTTTTCGGTGGGAAATCAGTTAACCACAAGAGACACAAAGGTCTGAATAAGAAATAACTTAAATGGGTAGTCAAAAATAAATAAATAAATAAATAAATATTTACTACTTACATGCTAATACAATCCTGGCTTTCTTTCTTCAGTGTACACTGAAAAAAGTGCAACAGCCCTGTCATTACTCTAAAGCACATTTTATACTTAATCTGACTTAAATTATTTAATTTTCTGTCTTGTTCTTGAGCTTAAGTAAATTATTTACTTTAGTTTAAAGTAAATCTAAGTTTTGTTGGTTTAATTTAAACTATTTGCTACCCATCAAATCAATAATTTTGCGTTCTGTGTAAACCACGTGACCACTGACGTAATCGAGGTTGGGTTTGAGAATTTTACGATCGACGGCCATCTTGTTTTCCCTCACATCCAGACTGCGGCTGACAGCAGTTCCACAATATCGGTGAGTAACTATACAAAATGCTTTAATTTACTGTAACTGCATCTGATAAATATGTAACGTTATATGATGCGTTTGAATAAGTTAACTGTTTTATGGGTGTGTTTTGTCACATGTACATACACCCACGCATCTTTAATTGGGCGGATTGCATGAAGTTACTGACACGTTAGAGTGAGCAAAGAATCATGGATCAATGAAAAATTAAGAGCTTGATTATTTTAAAACCGCTATTAGCCGCGAAACAGAACTGAAATCGTTAATCCCACAACGGCTTTCTGTGCTTGTACACCGGAGGCACGCGCACGAGACCCACAGCGTCAGCACTGTCTCCTGCCGTTTGAATATTAAAATATATACACAAAATATGTCGAAAATGTCCGTCTTAATTAGCTTAAATATAACACAGTGACTTATGAATTAAGAGAGTGTAAACTTTTGGGAGTACATTAGATTTGAGTCAATACACTGAAAAAAAGTGCACATGGCATGTCATTACTCTAAAGAAGTCGTTATAACGTTACTTGATCTAACTCAAAACATTACATTTTCTGTCTAGCCATCAGTGTTATGTAAATATTTGGTCAATTTAAAATTAAAAGAATGTATTGTTAGTGTAAAATATACATTTCTGTAAATTGAAATTTAAAATATTGGTTCCCATTGTCACGTGATTTATAACGTAATCCGGGGTCATGCGTGAGGACGTTCAGCATTCTTGTTAAACCGCATGGATGAACTCGGCGTGGTAAAACGTGAATAAAGAAAATTGGTAAGTAATTTTAAACGTACATCTGGGCCGTATTATTAAAATTATACGTGTATGATTTCATAAAATGTTATGTTTTACTGGTGTTTTACATACGGTTAGTATTAACGTAACGTTACTAGTTTGACTGCTCTAAATCGTTTAGAAGGTTTACACGTTTCCCTCATTACAATGTTAAACCGAGTGGAAATAAAATAATACAAGAAAACTGCTTCAGGTGAGATGGATTGATATTGAAACGTAGTATAAAGACTGTTTCGGGTATGCTGGAGTGCGATACTGTACTGCTAACCTTACATGTATAAAGTACATGCACGCTTCAGACACTTGTATAGACTTAACGTTTTTATGAAGATATATATTATGATGATTTTTATTGATTTATGAAACTCATGTTCGCAAGTTATTCGCTCTGCCTACTTGTATGGTCTCTCATTCATGATTAACATTAGCTTTACATGAAGGCCCAAACACATGTCTTTAGTGACATGCCTAAACACTTATTTTAACTTATTGTGTCGACCAGCATACTCGCAAATAAGTGATCTGTTTATGTGAGCCAGGTGGTTAATTCATTTTGTCTTTTGTAGGACGGGGTACTGCTGAACAACAATTAGGACAGGTTTTGAATAATCCAGTCACATGAAAAACGTAAGTAATTTGCACCATTTAATTTTAGCTTTGGAGGATAAGTTTTGTTATTTATCTTTCTTCTCTCCTATGCTCTACCTCACCATTCTCATTGGCAAGTAACTCAATGTGAAAATGTCTTGGATGCCCTAATTATATGTTTTGTTGTTTAATGCATTGTGTGCATATGTCTTTTACAACTAGTCCTCAAAGTAATTTTTTTTTTTTTTTTCAGAAGTCTATTTTCTGTTTCTCTTTCTTACAGATTAATGCAGAATTTTTTCGCATCACGACCTTACCTCTACAATCAAGATTTATGGCCTCTTTGGACAGACAGACAGCTCTCAGCTTCTCCAGGTTATTAGGAGCAAAGGTGGAGCCCTCCGTGAGAAAACTAAGGACACTATTAAAGTTATGGATCAGGTATTGGTTACATGCAAACAAATTTGCTTGTGGCGATCAATTTAGTAGTGTATTGGTCTAATAAAAACAATACATCTTGAACATTTTGTAGAGTTTGGACATAGACATCAGAAGAGAGTGCCTGCTGAAGTGCCTGATCACATACCTTGGTGAAGATGCAAGCTGTCTGATCAAAGAATACCAGGTAATGTAGACAATGTAAACTACTGAAATATTCTACAACCATGTTTGCCTTAAAGTTATATTTCACTACCAAATCAACATTTCCCTATGTTTTACTCGCCCTCAAAGCATCCTAACTAAATTTCGATTTGGTAGTGACATATCACTTTATAGTTAAATTACTAAATTGTGTTATCATTTACACATCAGCCTGTGTGACTTTCTTCCACGAATATGTCTGTGATTATCTACAATGGTCAACACATTGTACGAGCGTTTGCTTGTACAAAGTGTTTAAAAGCATTTTCAAAGCTAAAGAAAGTGTAAAAGTACATCTTCACCCAAAAATTTTCATCACTTACTCTACTCTTGTAATAAGCCGTTTACATTTTATTTTTATGCTGGACACAAATGAAGGTATTTGAATGAAAGTTAGCAACAGACGTTTGGGCTCTACATTGACCTCCATAGTAGGAAAGCTAAATAAATTTTGGAATTTTCAGATGAAGGGATATTTTTTGTTATTATTATTTTTTTTTTCACATTCCCTCAATTTACTCTCTCCTATGTTTTTAGGCTGACCAGAGGGAGGAAGCAGAGAGAGAATTTGAAAAGACCACCATGGCGTTTTTTGTGATCCGTGAAACTGATGCTCTTAGTCTTGCACTGGACATTTCCATTGTCATTGACGGTGTGGAAGTACTCAATTAATTGCCCTCTGTTGCATGTGCCTGTGCATGTGTATTTGTATCAGGATGTTATTATGACAAAATAAACTGTCAAATGTTTGATGCTTGAAGTCATTCATCTTAGTTGATAAAATTGCACATTCTGAAAGTAATTTTTGTTTTCATATTACATCAATGTTTTAAATTGTATTTGTTTGGATATTTGGTTAGATAGAAAGTAAAATAATTAAGTTAATACAAAGAAAAAACATTAAGACACAGTATAATTTGAGATCTCATTAAACTTAAGAATATTATTTGATTCAAAGATACTTTTTGCTTTGGCTAAGTAATAGATAGTTAATTCTTTTCAAAGTAAAAATTTTAAGTTGATAAAAAGTAAAGTAATTAGATGTAACAAGTTGACGCAATTTTTTTACTTTGATCCAATGAAACACTTTTTTCAGTGTAACACACACTCACTCACTCTCTCTCTCTCTCTCTCTCACACACACACACGCACACACACACACACACACACACACACACACACACACACAGATATATTTTGAAGAATGCTGGGAACTAAACATTGGCGCACTTCCACTGAATGGAGAAAAAAAAAATCTCAAAATACCTTAGAGGTTGTTTGACATGAGGGTGAGTAAATTTAATCACAGATTAATAAGGATAATATTAGTGATAATGACCGACTGCCAGTGTTTTTAATCATTTTGTTGAACAGATACGTGAAAGCATATCACATACGAATGAAGATAAAACATCAGTGAAGGGGCACTGGGTTAAAGTTAACAGACTGCGCAGACCATCGTTCTGATTGATATCGACAGGTCAAGTTCAGCACAGATTCAAATAAATGTAGCCTGTGCATCGCGCTCAAATATAGGCTATAGTGAATATATTTCTGAATGAATGCGGGTTATGCTGACAGCAGAAGTTTGTCTGCTTTATCTGACCTTCGAGACGACCCCTCAACAGTACAGGATATTTCAATCCCATCAAACAGTAACCGTAGACTGGAACCCTGTCAAACGCACAGCATGCACACATTCATTCCTATAGTTTACAAGCGGCAGTATTATTTGTAAGAGCACGTTCAACTTTGTTGTCACGTCTCGCGATCTACTTTACTCCATCAGCTAAATAAAAACAAACGCACTTACCATGTCACATCAGCAGGACATGCTCGCAATGCCTCAACATGACCGTGTCCACCGAGCTCCGACGTCAGTCATGACTCGATCCGATCCCATGTACTGACTTACAGTCTTACAGTCCTGCTTTTAAAGAACGCATATAATACGCACAAGTGATCGAGCACCAACAGAGACGTACTTCCTGGTTACAGATGTCCTGAGAACGACACGCGAGAAAACATGTATGCCCTCCTCGCGAATGCCGTTGCTTGTTTTCCTGTTAGGTCAACAGAGCAGATCGTGTGAATGTCGAGGAAAGAACAACCAATCACAGGCGGGGCAAACTGAATGCAGTATTATGCAATTTGTTTATAGAAAATTATGCAACTACTTCTACAGCAGTATAGGTAGTGTTTATAAGCCAACAATGTATTAATTTTCCTCAAGTGCACCCCTCATTATTAAACTTAGGCTAGGTGTTCTGACAAATAATGCTACCTATCAAATTATGCTACCAACACTGTATTTATTCTTCTATATGGGTAGGTTTATGATTGCAGTAGGTGTAGGTGTTAATAAAGCCTCACACCTTATTAATAATATCATGCTGAAAGCAAAATCTGATAGCACTTCTCACTATCGAATTATGCTGCATCTGTTTTAATGGGAGGTAGTATAGAAAAATCTGACAAGGAAGCATGGCAATTAGCTAAAATACAGACTACTTATAATGTAGTTGATCATTTTAGTTTTAGTTAAACAACATAAATCACACAGTCATACAACTGCTGTGTGCTTTAAAACTGTTTAAATAATTCACAGGAAAAAATAAAGTACACCAGAAAGTACACACGTCATCCTTTCCCTTTATAGTCACCCTTTATAGTTACATATTCACACTTTAGGCAATGGCTGAATTTGTAACAGCACACTACTTATATCTCTGCCAAAAGAAGTTACATAAGACTTCAACTCTTTTATTGTATTGGTATTTCCTTTAGGAATGCTAAACTGGTTATTTCTCATTCAGTTAGATGCATGGTGTTATACAAAGTGGATTACATGGATGATCTAGATATTCAGAGCGCAAAACATGTTAACCATTTTGAGATGGCAAGGTTCAAAAACACTTGAATTTAAGTAGTTTAAGAAGGAACATAATGTCTACAGATCAGCTGAGCCATGCAAAAAAAAACACAACAAAAAACAAAGATTAGGCCTAATAAATCTACCATATCGTGCTATAATTTCAGGAGATACAGCCCATTTCTCAGACAGGATCTAATGGACCTAATGGTCAGAGAATCAAGACTATTAGTGCTTAACATGAAATAGTTTTAAATGATGGTCTTTATTCATTTCCCCCCATAAAAACTAAAATGAAGATGTCTTAAAGTCTTTGCTTTTAAGCTATTCTTTACTTTTAGAGTTTGATGCGTTACATTATTGATGTGGAAAAAGTTGCACAGACTAATTAAATGCTGGTTTTATTGTGTAATCATTAACTTTGGAGTTTAGCTTCTCTTCTTTGGACTCTTGTTCGTTATCTGCCTCGGCTCGGTGTTCATCTTCACAGCAGTTCAGTCAGTGTACTGTTTGAGTCAATGAATTACTCCTGGATATATGTTTGTTTGAACTCAGAGGGAGTGTCAGCCACATTAAAAAAGTTAACAGCTTAAGTCATTTGTGGATTAATGCGTATTGGAGACACAAACCGTTTAAAACGATTCAGTTCGATTTGGTGAACTGGTTCAAAAAGAACCGGATATCACTAAACTGCAGTAAACTCTCTCACAACAGACACGGAAGAGAAGACAATGCTGAATAAAGTCGTAGTTTTTGCTATTTTTGGACCACAATGTATTTTCGATGCTTCAACAAATTCTTACTGACCCTCTGATGTCACATGGACTACTTTGATGATGTTTTTCTTACCTTTCTGGACATGGACAGTATACCGTACACACAGCTTCAATGGAGGGACTGAGAGCTCTCAGACTAAATCTAAAATATCTTAAACTATGTTTTTAAAAGATAAACGGAGGTCTCATGGGTTTGGAACAACATGAGGGTGAGTTATTAATTACATAATTGTGATTATTGTTTGAACTAACCCTTTCAGAAAATATTATATTTGGGTTTACTTTTGTGTTTATTCCAAAAAGTATTTTGAGTGAAAAATTACTGGTTGCATAAATTATATTAATTGTTTATGAGTACTATTAATTTAATATATTAATTTCAGTGTCTGATTTGAGGACATTTTGTTTGCTTTTGTACAATAAACCATTTGAATACTGTGATGGGTCACCACTTGATGTCCAATGGGTTTTAAATCAAAACCTGGTGAGTACCACTGTTATACCATGTTAAATGCTGTTCAAATCTAGTAAATACCTACAGTATTGTTCAAAATAATAGCAGTACAATGTGACTAACCAGAATAATCAAGGTTTTTCGTATATTTTTTTATTGCTACGTGGCAAACAAGTTACCAGTAGGTTCAGTAGATTCTCAGAAAACAAATGAGACCCAGCATTCATGATATGCACGCTCTTAAGGCTGTGCAATTGGGCAATTAGTTGAATTAGTTGAAAGGGATGTGTTCAAAAAAATAGCAGTGTGGCATTCAATCACTGAGGTCATCAATTTTGTGAAGAAACAGGTGTGAATCAGGTGGCCCCTATTTAAGGATGAAGCCAACACTTGTTGAACATGCATTTGAAAGCTGAGGAAAATGGGTCGTTCAAGACATTGTTCAGAAGAACAGCGTACTTTGATTAAAAAGTTGATTAGAGAGGGGAAAACCTATAAAGAGGTGCAAAAAATGATAGGCTGTTCAGCTAAAATGATCTCCAATGCCTTAAAATGGAGAGCAAAACCAGAGAGACGTGGAAGAAAACGGAAGACAACCATCAAAATGGATAGAAGAATAACCAGAATGGCAAAGGCTCAGCCAATGATCACCTCCAGGATGATCAAAGACAGTCTGGAGTTACCTGTAAGTACTGTGACAGTTAGAAGACGTCTGTGTGAAGCTAATCTATTTTCAAGAATCCCCCGCAAAGTCCCTCTGTTAAAAAAAAGGCATGTGCAGAAGAGGTTACAATTTGCCAAAGAACACATCAACTGGCCTAAAGAGAAATGGAGGAACATTTTGTGGACTGATGAGAGTAAAATTGTTCTTTTTGGGTCCAAGGGCCACAGGCAGTTTGTGAGACGACCCCCAAACTCTGAATTCAAGCCACAGTACACAGTGAAGACAGTGAAGCATGGAGATGCAAGCATCATGATATGGGCATGTTTCTCCTACTATGGTGTTGGGCCTATTTATCGCATACCAGGGATCATGGATCAGTTTGCATATGTTAAAATACTTGAAGAGGTCATGTTGCCCTATGCTGAAGAGGACATGCCCTTGAAATGGTTGTTTCAACAAGACAATGACCCAAAACACACTAGTAAACGGGCAAAGTCTTGGTTCCAAACCAACAAAATTAATGTTATGGAGTGGCCAGCCCAATCTCCAGACCTTAATCCAATTGAGAACTTGTGGGGTGATATCAAAAATGCTGTTTCTGAAGCAAAACCAAGAAATGTGAATGAATTGTGGAATGTTGTTAAAGAATCATGGAGTGGAATAACAGCTGAGAGGTGCCACAAGTTGGTTGACTCCATGCCACACAGATGTCAAGCAGTTTTAAAAAACTGTGGTCGTACAACTAAATATTAGTTTAGTGATTCACAGGATTGCTAAATCCCAGAAAAAAAAAATGTTTGAACAAAATAGTTTTGAGTTTGTACAGTCAAAGGTAGACACTGCTATTTTTTTGAACACACCCCTTTCAACTAATTGCCCAATTGCACAGCCTTAAGAGCGTGCATATCATGAATGCTGGGTCTTGTTTGTTTTCTGACAATCTACTGAACCTACTGGTAACTTGTTTGCCACGTAGCAATAAAAAATATACTAAAAACCTTGATTATTCTGGTTAGTCACATTGTACTGCTATTATTTTGAACAAAACTGTATGTTATGTGCTTTCTAGTAATAGTCAGGCTCACAACAGAGCTGGTGTTATGACAGTTTTGACACAATTTCATTTTGTTATCTGACCTGCTGAACAGAGAAAAGTCATAATATATTATATAAAAAAACACAGTATTGTTAAAAGTCTAATGTAATGACTAATTCCTGCCAGGATCGTAGCGGGAGACTGATAAATGTCACTGCTTTCATCTGCACCATTCATCAAATTACTTTTTGAGCAATGAGCCACAATTATTGAGATTTTCTTGTTGCTTCTTGTTCTTTGTGAAGGTGGACAGTCATGGCTCATAATCCACTTTTAATGTATAGAAAGCTCTGTGTAACTTTGTCCTGCTTTTATTTTCCACCGAAGAAATAACATCAAACAGTATTGTAGGGCATGCCAGTTAGTGAATGTACATTTTTAGTAAGCTATCCCTTTTTCAAATTATACAGGATTTTTTTTCTTTCATCCCCTGTTTAAAGCCGTGTGATCAAAGTCAACTGAGCAAGCTGTAGACCGAGAGTTTGTGTTTTGTAAGAACAGGGTCTTTATTACACAGCAAACACTGGAGATATGGGAAATAAAAAACAGATCATGGGAAATAACACAAGTCACATGACTCCCACTGAGATACATACACATCCTGTACACTCAAAGATTAAATACTACATGTAATACTATGTATTTACTGATTTTCTGCCATTACTGAATAACCCACCTCTTTCTCTGACGGTAATCTTCTGCACCTCAGGAATGAAGAATCTGCAGACGAGTTCTGTCACAATCTCTTCAGACTGCTGGCTGTTCCTCCTGCACGTGTACAGACAGAAAGACACAACAACAGGCCGATTAAAGCAGACTGATTCTGTTTGTGACAAAGGAAATGCTGTAAAACAGCCAATGCTGGCAGCCTTGCCGAAGGACACTTAACAATGATCCCTGTAACTAGGAAATACTACCTCATTAGTTTAGTTACTGGCCTCAATATAGGCTTCTAGTGATTTCCTACGGTTCTGCTGCCACACCTGGCATCCGTAATATATAATTTATTGAGGGAATGAATAGACACAGATTTCAAACATATTTTATATTTCGTAGGATGTACAGAAGATGTGTTTTGCCTTTCAGGATAAGTACGCTCAAATGTTTTTTTAACAAGCAGAGCACAATGGGGGGAAGTCGACCTGTAGTCAAATCTAAGCATGGCTTTGTGTATTTTATTTAAGACCTTCTAAAAGCGGAAATGAGTCATCTTTCATGCATTATTTTATCAGATTCTTATTACTTCATTAAAGTCTTTATTAAATACTCAAGAGCACTATGAATATATTGAGAGTACAAGGTTATGACAGCAGAAAGCATTCAAATAAACACTGTTTGGATCTATTCTCATGTGATTCAGACATCCCTGGCAGCTAAACAATAATCTTGAATCTAATAAAACCTCTGACGTATGCAGCCGTCAGTGACAAACACATCTAACAGCCTTTGAATGTCAGTACAGAGATGACACAATCTTTTTTACACATTGAAATCCAACGGTGCATTTATATATTTTACAGTGTATGATTTTGTTAGGAAGAGACAACAGCATATTTATTTTTAAATGGATGTTCTATAGACCTGTCCTTTCCTTGATCTGCCGCCTCTCTCTTCAGTCTCACGGATACGACAGCATGGATTCATCTTTCCTTCTGCAGCCGGAGCAACTCTTTAGAAAGTCCAGCATGTCCACTATCACTCCTCCAGACAGGCCAGATATACAGGGCTCAATCTGAGACACCTGAGAGAAAGACGGTGGGAAAAGGAAAAAAATCATTTAATCAGTTTAATAGAGATATTATAGCGCATTGTAGTTCATTCTTACATTGTTTTTTTTCAGTGATTTTTTAATGTATTTTTTAGACCACAAACACTAACAGTTTTTAACCAGACTCATACCATATTAGTAATATTTTTATTTTGTCCTGAGGAATTTTTTTTTAATGGTTTTTATTTATTATTATTATTATTTTTAACGTTAAATAGATTTGTTTGTTTTTTTTAATTTAAATGTAGAATTTAAAGTCTCTTCCTTTAAAGCAGGACTGGTGTCCTGTAGAGATTAGCTCCAACCCTAATCAAGCACACCTGAACCAGCTAATCAAGCTCTTACCAAGCACACTTGACACATCCAAGCAGTTGTGTTGAGGCAAGTTGAAGCTAAACTCTGCAGGACACGGCTCGCCGAGATAGGTGAGCCCTACTTTAAGACACAATTTATGTCTTATGAGATGAAAACCTGTGAGTTCAAAAATATTCAAAAGAATCAAAACTCCAATTCATTGCAATGGCCTCAGATCACAAGACATTAATTAATTGTGGATTATTGTGATGTTTTCATCAAATGTGTTCCTGTAGCTCAACTGGTAGAGCATTGCGCTATCAAGGGCAAGGTTGGGGGTTCGATTCCCCGGGAACATATGATGTGTAAAAACTGATAGCCTGAATGCACTGTAAGTCGCTTTGTATAAAAGCGTCTGCTAAATGCGTAAATTAATTTAATTTAAATGTTTGGACTCTCATTCTGACGGCACCCATTCACTGAGAAGTGAGGAAATGCTACATTTCTCTAATTCTGTTTGAATGAAGAAAAAAACAGATCTTGGATGGCCCGAGGGTGAGTACATTTTCAGCAGATTTAAAAAAAAGAAAAATCATTACCGTACTTTTCACTAGGGGAAGGTTTTAAGTTCTGAGAATTACAGAAAAAAAAAAACCATGAAAATGTTTTCATAATACATTGAACTGTTTCATTTCCACACAGGAAACGGACTCTTTGTGATGTGACCATTGCTGAGATGCCTTGAAAAGATCAGTGATGTTGTGAATGCCTAAAATAACTGTATTTTGATTGTACTGAGATAAGTATGAAGTTTTTATCAAAGTTCACATAGTACAGCAGGTGTGTACTTCCATTTCTTAAACATGTACTGTATATCTCCGGTCTAACTCTTTCAGACTGGATGTCTCTCTGTCTCTGCAGGGCGAGTGTGACCTGTTTTTCTGCCTCTTTCTTGTCCAGTTCCTCCTCCTGCAGTGCAAGGGTGGAGCGCAGTTCTTGGATCAGTTCCAACCGTTTCTCTCTTCCCTCGAACATCTGTCAACCATCAGACTTCATCCTTTCACATCGACAACAACATCGCCATTGGTTAGAAAACCAGGCTCCGCCCACTGAGCCTTACCTGAATCTGCACGGATCTTCCTCTGAGCACTTTCTGCAGAAAGATAATGACCTGTTCCTTTTCCTCATGTCCCTGTTATGGACAGAACACTCATATCTCAGAATGATCGATGTGTCATACAAAAAGAATTCCAAAATAAATGATTCCGTGGAAGTCAATGTTTATCATACAGTATCCTCCGATCACTTGAGATCAGCGGTTCTTTCAGTCTTACTGTTATGAAAAAGAATGCACTTTAGAAAAGAGTAATTATTACTGAAAATAATGTAATTTAAAATAATGTTTTTGAAACTGCATGTTAATTGCACTTAATTGATAATGTATTAATCGCAATGTTTGTATAATGTGTGTGTATTGTGTATATTTATTATGTATATATAAATACACACATACAGGATATATTTTGAAAAGATGTACATGTATATATTCATAATTTAAAATCTATATTAATATAAACTCAACTTCTTTCTTAAATGTATACTTAAATGTGTGTGTATTTGCATAAGCATAATAAATATACACATATTATGTAAACAAATACTTTTATTTTGAATGTGATTAATAATTTGACAGCACTAATATTTACTACAGTTAGTTTTTGACCCACTTAAGTGCAACTTTATATGTAAAACAACATTTATTGTCTTTAAAATATGCTTAAAATGTACTCCCTAAAGTACCAACAAGAATTCATCTGTTTAAGCTCAAACATTGACCTGACTTGACTACAGCATGATCGCGGGCTGTATCTCTGGGGGTTTCCACCCCGGGGGTTGCAGGTCGTGGAGCAGGTTTTTCCGTCTTAAAGAGGATCCACAGAGGCTTCTTTTCCCGTTTTCTCTTTCAGGGCCTAGTGGGAAGCGAGAGCTCAGGGGGATATCTGTCACTTCATACACCTCCTCCCACAGTCTGATTAAGAGTGAAAAGCACCCAGCTGCTCATTACCTGATGAGTCTTCATGAGCGGGCTGAGTGTGCGATGAAGCCTTTAGTCACTAGGTCTTGACACTTTGATTCAAGTCTCCTTGACAGATGGAGAAAGACTTGCCTCCAGTTCTAACAGACCTGAGAAACACAGAGATGTCACTGGTATTAGAAAGAATGGGTTTTAGAACCAACTTTAATAGTCATAAGGAAAACAACTTCTGCAAACAGAAACAGACCTTCATACGTGCTGAGAAAGTGACTCTTGACCATGTTGTGGTTGGAATTTCGGACAGAGATCGGGCCAAACCGAGACAGAGGCACGTATGTCTGAAACCCCTAATCTGAGTAATCTTTTATAATATCACATCTCTTCAATTTTCCCTCCACATTCTTCCGTTCTGCCAGCAGCTTCCGAAATGCTGTGAGAAATAGGAAAATTATAGATAAAATGATATCAGTTTTTACATGCTTATTATTTCATAAATCATGGTTAAACACAAATGTGCAGACAGCTCTTAATGCATGCTATACTTCATTTAGTTCAAGATTTGAATAAGAGATTTATAGGAATGATGGATTTTTTATCATGCCTCAGTTTTTTTTTATAAGACTTTAAGCACAGTTTTCTTTTCTGTATTAAAAGACAAAAAGAAGGAAAACCGCTGAAAGACCTTAAAGTTTCTCTATTGTTGAAAACATATACTGCATAGATGATTCTTCCTAAATTTAGGGGAAGGAAACATGGTAAGAAACACATCAGACTAAATATTTAGGCTTTGTAATTGAATTGCAACCTTTGAAAATTGATAATCACACCAACTGATAAGTAACACCGTTTTGTGTACTCATCAATGCTGATTTGCACTCACGTTTGACTTTTGTCAAGTGTTATTTTTGGGCTGAGGCTAAGGATGTTTAGCACCTAACCGCTAGATGTCGCTGCTAACTCTTGCAGTGCTATCGGAAGATATGGTATCTATGTATTTTAAATGTATTTAATTTAAAACAAAGCTATTTTTTTTTTATTTTATTTATGCAACTGACGTGGGTCATGCTTCAGCTCGGAAAGCAAATAAATCTGTAAAGATTCGGAGAAATCACATCCTTTCAGCATAAAAAGTATATATTTTTTCCTTATGATGCTTTTATGATTTAGTCGATTTATGATGAAAGTGACAAAATCCAATCCAGTCTTTACTTTCATTATGTACAAAGCACAAACTGCTTGACTTTTAGTAGTGTGTTTTTCGATATTATAAAGTTATGTGTTTTAAATGTTCTAAATTGCAACTTCATCATTAAAAATATGAAATGACATATATATTTAAACACATTACAAACAAATTAGCATATTTAAAATATGGAAATATATTTTAGTTGAACATGAATGCTTGACAGTAAATATGGCAATACACCATTTAAAAAACAGCAGAAGTCATCATGGATTTTTATTTTTTTTTATTTTTTTTGAAGCAGGCTAAATTATGTAACAAGTAGCTACTATTTTTGAAAGTATGCTAAACTGTAGACTGTTTCGCAATTCAGCCAAATATATGTAACGACATGTGTCATACACTGCAAATCCTCTTTTGGCCTGATATATTTCTCTTTGGCCAGTCACAAGACAGTCTCAACAAACCGAAGCTCGCAGTGGGAAACTACACTCGTGTCTTGTCAAATAGGTTGAAACAATGATTTGCTGCTGTGTAACGTATTTATAACTCACCATACAAATAATCATAAGTCATGTGTTGTCTGAAACCCCTACTAAACTATTTTTTTTTCTCGTTAAATGTTCGTGTCACAGAGACGGTCAATTAATTTATGAAGTTTGTGTTTTATTCGTCAGCGATTAGGGCAATGGTTACCATGGAGACCATAAACATCCGACCACGTCACTAGCGCTATCACCGCTAAGGCGCGCAAAACAATCCCGTCCAAAACTTGTTTTTTCCCGCTCTTAATATTCTTTTTGAATTATTATTTATTCATTCGTAATTAATTAAAGCTTAATGCCAACTCGTGGATGTGTATATACTTTTGGAGACCGGCTGTATTATGTCTCATGCACAGAGATGCTGGAAGGTAAACTGTGGCCGGTAAGTTACACTGCTTAGACTAGTCTTAAAAGTTAGACACCTAATTTTCTGAAAGACTGGTCATAATTAGTATTATTTATTTTTTTAAGCAGTTACTTAAAAACGTAGATTGATTGGATTTGAATCTGAAAAGTAAGTCAGATAACTTGCTTAACTGCTAGTTAGTCAAACTAGTTCTTCAGACAGTCTCAGTATGGTGACTATGTTTATGCAGCTGGCCCCCTGAAAAACGAAATTTGTGTTTATGAACTGGTTCATTTCTGGTATTGGGTTCTTTTTAAGGTTGTGACACTTATTTCTAGTGTAGCCTATAGATTTTTATTTTCTTACGATTATTATATTTATCTGAAAAGTTTATTAAGGTTTTTAATTATAGGGTCATTATTTGAGAGATTATTTAAAAATCTGTCCAAGTATTTGAGAAATTGACAATATATGCTATTTGTAATGGATGTTGGTTATATTTGAGTTGTTACATCGTGCATTTTTCTTGTAATGTTCCAGTCAAGTTTACATATATTTTATTATGAATTGTGTAGTTAAGCGGTGACATACTTTTTTTCTGTTAGGGAACATCTCTTTTTGAAGATGATCACAAGAGTTTCTGAAGATTCATGAACTAAAAGGAGATGTCATTTTGTGATTTTTGTAATTAACGTACTATTAGCAACTTCACATTTCTACAGTTGTGCAGTGGATATCAGCAGCCTTGTGCCTGTGACAGAATCATGCACATATAGTCCTTGAACAGCATTTAAGTGTTTAAATATAAAATACTGTGCAATTATATTACAGGATGACATCCTAAAACTCTCATTCTTAGAGATGATTGTTGCCCCCTTAGAATGACCACGGAGGGGCGATATCTCAATACACACACACACACACACATATACAAATCAGAGCTTGCAGTGCACATTTCTTGTCAACAGAGGTCGCAAAAACATATTGAGCTCGTAATTTGCTTTTACTTAAAGAGACTAATAAAGTGAAAAGTGAAGTGATATGTGGCCAAATGGTGACCCATGCATTTAACCCATCCAAGTGCACACACACACACACACACACACACACACACACACACACACACACACAGTAGTGAACACACACCTGGATCAATGGCCAGCTATATAGCTGTTGGGGGTTCGGTGGGCGGTGTCTTGCTCAAGGGTCTCACTCAGGCGGCAAGGAAGTCGACCGGAAGTTGAAGTCGGCCGCGTGCCTCCATCTTGTAGCAGAACTTCACTTGCGTTAGCATCCCATTGACTCCCATTCATTTTGGCGTCACTTTGACAGCAAATAACGTTACATCTGAGGCGTTTAAAGACTCCGTTTGTCCATTATTTATTTCTAAAGATACACGACAATGTATAAAGGGCTCCATTACCTTCTATGTTACATTATGGCCCCGTAAAAACAGTTTTTGTAAAAATAGGCTAACGATTGCGTCATAACCACTCGTCTCTCTGTCGCACAGTACAGAAATTACCGTACAGACAGGAGGAGAAGCTCGCAGGCAATTAACTTAATATGGCGTACTGGCGTTACATTTACACTCACGCCAAAGAACTCCCCGCTCAAGCTCGCCGTCTCTGCAAGATTAACGATGGCAGTTTGCACGCACAGCTACTAGAAGATTTACGTCTGTCAGACAGGTTTCTGACGTCATCAAGCTTCGTTTGAGTCTGCGCGTCAGAAACGGAAGTGCAAAAAATAGCTAAAAATGGGCTTCACTTGTCTCAATTGAGTTCCAATGGGGTCGCGGTGTCCATTTCTTTTACTGTCTATGGTCTCACCTCAGTCGTGGTATTGAAGATGGAAGAGATCACTGGTCATTCACTCCCCCACCGACTCGAACACGCATCCTTTGGGTTACAAGTCCGACTCTCTAACCATTAGATTAGATTAGATTAGATTCAACTTTATTGTCATTGCACATGTAGGGTACAGGGCAACGGAATGCAGTTAGCATCTAACCAGAAGTAGAATAAGCAGTAAGTACAGAACACACAAGGTCTATAATATGTAACAAATGTACAATAATATACAAATAAGGCAGTATTTTAAATACTATCAGCATGATAGTCATGAATGCCCACTAATGAATTAGAATACTCTCACATTCACAGAAAACAGCGTAGTTCCTCTTTGCAAAATAGCTTGTATATCATATAGTTTTATACATTTTTGATTTTTTCTGAAATTCTGGTCTTATTTCCTTCACTTTTATCTTCATTACTCTTGACTTTTGTTATTGGTTGGATTTGGTTTCTAATTCGGACCATTCTCTGGATTTGACCCTGTTTTTCTGTGACATCCTGAAGTTAAACTTCTGCGAATGAGTATTAAATCACGCTGTCTGAATCATACTGAAGTTGCTAACAAAAGCTATATATCTTTAAGAGGAAACTTTTATTACTCAGGTAGTATGACATGTAGTTGAGAGACTTGAAGCTTCTGTTTACTGTAATGTGTTAGAAGTTTCAATTGTCCATGGCAGAGTACAGTTTGTGACATTGTTGAGACCCCCTTTGTGTTTGTTAACACATCCTAAAAACAAACTCATTGACTTATTATTATGGCACAATGTCAGAATAATCACTGTGAGAACAATAACCTTGTGGGTTTTGTAACAGCATGTGGTTAGGTTAGATGTCAAGTGCTTCCAGACACTGTTGGCAGAGCAGTGTTAGCTCTAATGGCGGCACTTTTTCTGTTCTTGTGTTAGAAGCAGAGAGGTGGTGACAACCGAAAGTACCTTATACTCCCCCATTACACTGCATTTCGTCGCAGATGATCCGATTTGCCGTAAATGACACAGCCTTCACAGTATCGTTTTAGTGAATTGTTTGTTTGTGGCTTGTGTTCAAAAGTTTGCACACATATAAATATGTGTTTGTGTGGGTGTTTTTTTTTTTTTTTTTTTTACAGAGAGAAACACAGCACAGTTACCAACACACATTTTTATACAACACCTAATATTGAATATAATAAAGCATATTAATGCACCATATGTTGGAATTCATCCTCCTGCTTCAAAATATTTCCCATGTTTCCAAAACTGACTACTAAGATTTGGCAAGATATCCAAATCTGTGTTTGAATGTCCCATTTTTAAATATGCACAGTTGATCAAACTTCAATAAAAGGAAAAATACAAATCTCATCAAATTGTCCTTGGACTGAATGATCTGAGCTGCTTACTATTCATTAAAAAACTAAGTTGAACCTCCATGGACTCTATATTCGACAGCAGGTTACAGTAGGAAATGGTATTTTAAATTATCTATTATGTTAAGTTTATACATTTTGCAGACGCTTTTATCCAAAGCAACTTACAGTGTTCCCTGGGAATCAAACCCACAACCTTGCGCTGCTAACGCAATGCTCTACCACTGAGGAACACTATTATCTATTATTATTATTAACTATTATCGGTTATCTACCTTTTCATTTCACTCAGCTTATAATTTATGTGGGGATAACAGTTAATTATGGGTATTTATAATATGATGTTTCACATGGTATGTTAACGTTCTTATTTGCATATTTGCAGTGTCAGTGTCATTGACTTTGGTTGGACGAATGCAGCAAGCAACCTGTTTATATAATGACTTGCGCATCCTCTTATTTTTGCAGACTGTACACGTTGGGAACCGTAATGTGGGGTTTAGATTGCAAACACGGTGCTGCTAACCCTGCTTCAAAGCAGGTTTCATAACCCTGCTTCTAAATCACAAGAGTGTAACGTTCCTTATAAAATACATAGTTCCGGTTCTGACTGGTTGAGCTGCATTCAAAGCCATTGTAAATTCTAATCATACACCTTTGATCTCATTACAAAAATATTCCTGTGCCACTGCTCTACCAATCAGAATCAAAGACTGACATTTTTGGTTTTATAATAAAGAAATATGCCCCAAGAAGCAGTTGGTTACAGTGAATTTAGAACAGCTAGGGGCCATTGTTAGCACCTAGGCCTATACATATTATATAACTGAAACAAGGGATGTGATGATTCAAGTCTTGTTGAGATGTTGAGAATCGCAAAACATTTAGGACTGGTGTTTGTATGAATGTACAGTATCTCTGAGGGAAACTGACTGCTTTCAGAAAAGTTTAGATGCATCTCACCTCTGTGTAATGCATATTGCTGCTTACAGCCAGTAACCACGGAAGCACTATATCGCTGCTATCCATAAGCGCCACGATATGTGTGAAAGTGAATTTGCAGTCTGTCTGCTTTTATGTAGTTTCACAGTTCATAATTTCACAGAGTTAAAGTCAGACCATTGTGCTTTTGCTTCAAATGCTTTTTCTGTTCAAGGTGCATTTTCTGCTGGAAACCGTGGACATGCTGGTATTAAGAAGCGCTAATACTGTAACATGCCTTATCTTATGGAGCTCAAACGAGACCAGATACTGGAATTTTTCTCATTTACTCATTTTATTTTATTTTTTTACATTTTTAAACAATATTTGATATTTCCTCACGCACATACATCAACTTATACTCTCATAATTTATCCTAGACCAGTTTGCAGCATACATGAACTCGCATATAAGCACAATTAAAGAAAGAAAGAAATAACAAAACAACATTTTGACCAAAAAGCTCACAACACACAAAAAAGACTATGAATTGGATTCAGAATGATAATCCAAATGTAGATGCTTTATGGTGTGATGGATAAATACAAAATAAAATGATATAACTGGCATAAAAACTGTGGTATATTGTAAATATAATAATAAACATGAATCCACTGTGTATTCGTATAAAACTTTATTTAGCAGCGTCCTTTTAACATCGTGCCAACAACATAACATGAATAACATCCTCTCTGCCCCCTAACCCACTTTTTTTCACTGATTATGGTCACTATGGTGACGTTTAAACATGCCTAAAAAATAAGATGCACCACAAAAACGAATATAAAATCCATGAAAATAACACAGAGCATCTGGCCTTTTTCCAAAATAAAAGATAGTCATGGCTCAGCACACTTCTACCTCCACCTCTGTTATTTGTTGCAAAAATCCACCGCTCACGGCTCTTCTGGTCCAGTCAGCGCAAGGCTGTGCCACAGTGTTGTTTTGTGTTGAAAATGTAAAAAATATATATAATGAGCAAGTACATCATGAATCCATTTTCCAATCCGTGTTTTTGTCTTATCCTGAATCACTACAGTACACCTATAATAAGTGTTAATATTCGGACTGTTTTATTCTGGTTGGGGTCGGCAATGCTGCAGAGTAGCACTGTACCTGCGTGACTCGCAATAGATGTAAACAGAGAGAAGTAGCTCCGGCTACAATATTCTTCCGCCAGACGCGAGCGCCAAAAGTTACCAACTGCAGCTTTAATGTAAATTATTTACTCCTTCTTGTGCGGCCCGGTGCCAAATGACACACGGACCGGTACCGGTCCGCAGCCCGGGGGTCGGAGACCACTGTGATATAGGATTCAGAAGAGGGTGTGGCAAAATGGCTCGACAGCACCACCTATACTTATAACCTATAAATTCAACAGCCTTCCAGCTATGTTTCACGTACATGCACGAAAATTGGCACACACATGTATCACACCAATATCTACAAAAAAGACTCCTGGAGCAAAATTCTAAACCCAACAGGAAGTCTGTTATTTTTAATATTATGAGCAAATTTTGTGTAATTTTTGTCATTTCCATGCGTTATATTTTAAGAAACTCCTCCTAGAGATTTATTCAGACCAACACCAAATTTGGCTTGCCTAATCGAAAGGCCTTTGCGATGTTAAATTGCGAAGATCTTGAGTTTTCGTTTAAGGGCGTGTCCGTGGCGGCCTGACGAATTTCAATGATTCGCCATGAAAAATGAAGTTGCTTTAACTCAGACATACAATGTGCAATCTGCCCCAAACTTCACAGGTTTGATAAGACTCCTGACCTGAAAAGATTGACATGCCCATATTCAGTTATAGTCATAGCGCCACCTATTGGCAACAGGAAGTGACATATTTTACACTGCAATGAACTACTAGAAATTTTATGACATTAATGTCTTTTTTGTTGTCAGTCTAATCTAAAGGCCTGTGCGATGTACAGTTGCGAAGATCTTGAGTTTTCGTTTAAAGGCGTGTCCATGGCGCCGTGACAAAGTTGGATGTCTAGCCATGGGAATAAAAGATGTTATAACTCAGGCATAAAATGTCCGATCTTCGCCAAACTTTAAATGTGTGATAAGAGCCCTGGCCTGAACAGATCTGAAGGCCAATATTCCATCGGGTGTGGCAAAATGGCTCAATAGCGCCACCTTTACACCTTGAGCTATGCTTCACGTATAAACATCGGAACACACATGTAACACACCAATACCTACGAAAAAGCCACTTAGTGCCGAGGGCCCGTTCATCGCTGCTTGCAGCTTTAATTTATAATTACTTTGAACACAGCTCAACCAATCAGAATCAAGAACTGGAGCTATCCTCTTTATAAAAAGGGCTTTAGAACGACTATAACCTTAGGCTTAGGTGCTGTGTGAAAAGTCATAAGAAATGGTTCTTTTAGTAACTGATCACTGTTTCCGTTATGCGTTTTTATTATGCATGCAATATTCCATTATATCTTGTGTGGCAATCAAAACCAACTTCAAACTAAAAACAACCGCACAGAAGCCTCTAGAAGACCACAGTACTTGGTTCATATCTGAGATGCAGAAAACCACAATAAAGTGGCCTGTTGGTCACACATTATTTTCCTTTAAAATGATTCCCATTTGAACTTCCTCAGCCAGCTGCTGCCTACTCATTCTCAAGCTAATAATAACCTCACTAATAACAAACGGAATTTTTTAAATTGTGTAAGAATAAGACGTACTGGTCTCACGAGATCAAATCATGTTTAAGCTGTTTGGTTCAAGCTCTTTGTAGAGTTGATGTCGTAAAGTCAGCGGAGAGGTAAACAAAGAACTGTCAAGAACTGGTGTTTGTGTGAGAGGAAGGTGAAGGTTTTGTTATATGTCAGCAGAAAAAGGTCATTTGTGATTGCGTTGCAGATTGCAAAGAGAGTATGCTTTTTCTAATCTGTAGCATTTCATAAGACATCTTACCACGCAAACACACATTTGATCTGACAGCGGCTAATATCTATGTGATTGGAGGGGGGCATGGCTAACCACATCCTGTGTGACTGCATCTGTCTGAACAATGCACATCTGCACAGGAATGAACTGACTGTGCTCTTTTTCCTAACCTCATCTAGCATGCAAGAATTGTCCAGCAACTTATATTCAGTTAAATAATAAGACACCTTAACTTGAGAATTGGCTAAAATCAGCCGAGATACAGTATAAAGAATACTAAAATTAGTAAAGTACCACACTCTCTTTATTTGATCCACAGTATATTAATATTTTAGTGTGGAGATTTGAAAATATTTCTGGAAATAATTTACATATTTTATTCCAGTGTTGTTTTGGACCCCATTGTCTGTAATTGCTTGGGCATAAACTGCATAAATATCTTCTCTTGTATTCCACATGATAAATAAAGTCAAACAAGTTTGGAGCAATATGAGTGTGAGTAATGAAGACCCAATACATATTTTTGGCCGAACTATGCCTTTAATACATTTACATTAGCTTTTTGATTGTTTTTGTGATTTTTGACATTGGTCTCTGGAGTACTGAATTCTTTATTGAGAAATCAAAGAAAATTTATGCAAAGTAAACTGGACATTTCAATGTTGGCACTATTTTAATGTCTCTTGCAACAAATAGGTGCTGTTGGTGCTTATACATCTAAAAACGATAAAGTTGTAAAAATGGCTGACTTGGATGACTTCTGTACAATTTTTTTTCAGAAACATGAAACCTCAAAAAGAACAAGGAATGGTGAAAGACACAAATGCACATAACACCATGTTTAATACTGTCATTGCTAAGCTGATTGTTTTTGTTTTTCAATTGAGCTATTTTTACTTCCTGCAATCTGTTAAATAATCTAAAACCGTCTTTCTTCTGTCTCTGACATTTGCATATGATTATCGCTTTTCACCCCCTTTCTTGCGAGTCTAGCACAAAATGTTCAAATCGGTAATGAAACAGCTGTTGCCCTCCTCTTAATCATCATGAATGAATCAATGTATGCATATATCCACATAAAACGAATGACTGACAATATTTCTGAAGGAAAAGCAGTGGGTTTTCTAGGGCTAATCCATGTAAATAATTATAAAACAAATTATACAATAATTATTCCAGATTTAATAATTGATAACTGCCCATATTACAGAAGCAATGTTCCGAGATTAATAATTTAGTGGAGAACTATTGGTAATTTTTTTTACCTCAATTTTTTTTTTTTTTAAACAATTCACACCTGGCATGGTGGTCACATATATTTCAACACATCCAAAAGCTTAAGTAGTTCCAAAAATTCCAATACACTTATGATCAGAACTTCACACTGCTGTCGTAGCCTACTGTCATTGGTCTGTCAATGGGCGGACATAGTGAAGGTGACAGTATGACAGTAAAATAATTTAAACTAAAATCAGTCCTACACTATATAATGTACTGTACAATAGTATTTTTGATATTTATTATTTAAGCTGTAGCTGTAATAATTAGCCAAATGATGCAAAGCCAGGCTGTCATTATCAAAAAAATTAACCCCTTCAGGGTGAAAATGTCCTAATCATTTGTCCTGAAAATGAGTCTTTCTGGTGATCCCCTACGTGACATTTTTCTAACATACAGTAGTAAAGAATGAACTTAAACGATCAAAACAGCCTCAATCACATATTTGCAGATTTTGGTAATAAGGTCACATTAGTCTCATCATTCTGTCAGCTATATAAAACAGTAAAAAGAACCTACAAATATCGGCATCGACCCATCACACACTGCCAAACTGCAATCTTGTTGCACTAAGAAAACGCTCTCACATGACAGCCGTGGTTAACAAGACAGGAAGTCAGCATTTTCATGTGGGAGAAGATATGAAATTTAAAAAAAATGGAGGAGTGTACAACAGCGTCACACTGCTGAAGGAAACAAAAGGAGGAGAACTCAGGCAAGTGAGAGAGAATAGGTGAAGTCTGATAGAGAGATAAGCAGTTGTGAAAAAAACATTTGAAACTCCACAAATCAGCATGAGTTACTTTCTCCTCAAGACTTGGATAAAGTCAGTCTAAATCTAAATTCATAGTACGGAAAAAGAATACATGACATTTCCAAAAAAAATTAAAAAAAATAAATCAACGTGCGCATAACTCGTGAGTATAGAGATAAAGGACATTTAAAGGTGAGAGAAGAGACGTCTGAGTGAAGATCTGTAGCGATGGCGAACAGCTGGACATTGACGGTGCTCGTCCTCCTAAGTATCTTTATTGCAAGAAGTCAGACAAGAGGTGAGTTTACATATTTTTTTACATTAAATACTCGTTAGTACTCTTTAGTACTCTAAAGATACTCTTTAGTCTTTACTACACTGGTACGTACGTGGGTGATTTGGCCTTCTGATCTTGCATCATCTTTGTCTGTATCAATACTTTTCTGCTATTGTCTATTTCTGATGGAATATAAAACATTTAAAAGAGATCTAAAAAGTACTTTTTGTGTATTTGCTTTATGGTTAAAATCTCGCTTTGTTTAAATCAGTCAGTCAAAGTACTGAAAGTGTCGAGTAAATATGGCTTAGTAACCGTCACGTATTTGAGGAAATTCTATTTTTATACTTGCAAGGATATTTATGGTGGATGAGAATCCTGTTTTCTCACGGGCATGTGATGGTTTTGTGTTTTTTTTTCAGTCTGTGTTTGTTGCTATTTCGAGAGGAGATGCCATGACGAAGTGCTCTTCCTCTCTGGGGGGATTCTTAGGGGGGAGATGAGTTGTTGAGGTTTTTGAGGCTGACTGAAAAGGAACTGTAAATGTAGAACGAGCGCAGTTTATGATATCTGTGATGTGAGTGTTGACGATAATGCTGTTTAAGGTGGTACGGGATGGCAGCCGTTGATATAGGCCAGGTGTTCATACTCCATTTTCTTCAGAATCAGGCCTCGTTCATCTTGTGCTACAATAATGAAAACAAATCATTGTCTCATCTTTGGGCAAAACTGTACACCTCTGACTAACACTAACAAGATACATGACTAATAAATGTAATGGAGGCTACTACTAAACCTTTAATATCTTACACTGAATTTGGTGTGATGGAAATTAACTGTAAATCTTACTGGAGTGAATGATTGTGTTTCCATGTGCTGAGCCTCACATTAACCTGTTACTAACCTGCTGTGCCACTAACTGTCCTGTAGGAGAACAAGACACTGGATCACATCAGAATATAGATTCTGCACTTCAAAAACTCACAGGTCAGACAACATACGCTTTTATGTAAATATTTATGCAAATACACTGCCATTTTTAATTATAGGATACAAAATAAGAAGAGAAACTATTATTAAATATTTAATATCAATAAAAAAAAAACCATCTAACATGGTTATCAAAAAAGGGGGTTGTGCTTCTAATGCTTTAAAAAATAATGGTGACATTATATAATAAGGTTCAACTTGTTAATATCAGTTAATATAAGTTAACATGAATGAAAAATACTTGTAAAGCAATTATTAATCTTGGTTCATATCAATATTAACAAAGATGAATAAATACTGTAACAAATGTAATGCTCATTGTTGGTTTGTATTAGTTATTGCGTTAATTAACATGAACTAATGAACCCTTTTTGTAAAGTCTTACCAGAATAACATTGTTTTGTAAACTGTATCGATGAAAAGTACCAACTGTGTTACATCTCTCGCCAGAATAGAGCTGCAGTGTATGTTGTAGCTATTTTAGGGTTATACTGTAGAAGGAAATGACACAGCAAAGGATAAAACTAGTCTGGCATGGCAGGGAGAGATAAGTTTAGAGTATAGAGAAAAAATGACAAAATGTGTCACACCTATTATTTTAACATCCACATTTTATTTGAATTATATGTGGATAACACTTTAGTTTATATATATATATATATTTTAATTATTTTTTTTTTTACTTTGAGTAAACTGAATTTTTACTCTATTCCAATATGTAATCTAATTTTTTTTTTTGCAGTTTCTCAAGAGCAGATCTTTATTTCAGGCAGCGATGTGACTTTACGGTGTGGCAATCTCACTTCTGTCAAATGGAATGAATTAATTTATATAATCTGGAACATCAGCCTGCAGGACAAAAAATGTAGAGTTGGTGTGTCACCCAAGCTGGACGACACATGCAATGATGGAAAGAAGCTGGAAAACACCTCAGATGGAGTTTCTCTATTCATTCCCAAAATTTCAATTGAAGATGAAGGGCTTTACTTTTGTGATTTATCATATAAAGGAGGAAGCTATGCACTAAATGTGTCTGTAAGCGGTGAGTACAAACACAATTTACAATAAAACTATTGAAAAAGCTGTGAAAATGTTTGTAGTTTACATAACAGGTTAGGTTATGTACTTTTGCACTTTTTTTTTCATTGATAGGCTAGTTATGTCTCTCAGTGTTTCAGTGAACTACTGATGGCTTAAACTCATTACACACGCACACACACACAGAGAGAGAGAGAGAGAGAGAGAGAATTTAGAGCTAACAGTGAAACCATACCACACTGTATTATACTGATATCATACTTGTCAACTAAATTAATGTTCATTTTTGTTTTAGTTACCAATGTTTCAACCAAGCAGGACAGTGAAAACAATCAAAGGATTGCTGTCTGTAATTCCAAATATAAAATGAAAGCACCCACTCTTCATTGGGAACCTGCCGTGAACTTTTCCTCCAGTTCTGTAAAGAAGCTTGGGAGGTTTTTTATGCTGGAGAATAAAGTATATCTGCCAGAAAATCTCAACATTAGTGAGCTCACCTGTGTGGCCACATACACGTCTCAGTCCGGCTCTGTGCAGCACAAGAGCACACTTCTTCTTACAGGTGAGCACACTGTACATGAAAAGGAAATAAGAATTGATTTCATAAGTGGGTCAGTAGAGAATTCATGTTTCTTCAGCTACACGTGCTTCTACGTCTCACAGGTTAGATTTTATAAATCAGATTTCCTAGATAAGCTTTTGCTTTTGTTATTATTAGTTTTTAACCATAGCTTTGTCATTTATATTGGTGCTTTTCTAATACATATTTTTTTATATCATGAAAATTCATCATAAAAATAATGATTGCATTTTAAAAGAACTATCTAAAAAGAGAGTGTGAAATAATAACAGACCTCTAAAACTCTTCCATATTTATTTTTAACGTAATTTATACAAATGTTTACACAAAGACTGTCCCTCAGTTGAGGCATCACTTCACAACAATGACCAGAAATTCCCCCCTAAAAGTTTTATCAAAAGTCAGTGGACTTATTTAGGGTTTGATATGAAATATGAGAAGATGCAATGTGTAAAGAAAATAAATCGATGTAAATAATATATATAAAATACAAATCAAGGGATTTTACACAACACATGATTTGAGAAGTTTTGTATTTTTTTTTATTATTTTTTTTAAAGGAATCAGTTTTAACAATATTGAAAACTGATTATTACGAAGTAAACAAATAATCTCTCTTTTCAGGTTCTCAGAACTCAGATCCCCCATCTCCATGGAAAAACATTGCCATATCAGTTGGCTCTGCTTGTTTTGTTCTTGTAGCCCTGGCTGTGGTTTACAAACTACGCAGAAAGATTTATGACTTAAGGTGGGATCTTTTACTCCCTTCATTCACCGCTGTTGAGCTGAATTACTTTGCATAGTATGATGATTAATTAATAGACAAATACCTTATTGAGATCTGTTTGTCTTTGTATTGTCTTTTTAGTGCATTGAAGATGCTTTGCTGCAAATCCAAAACCTCAACACCAGCTGAAGACAGACCAGTCCAGGTAAGAAGTCTCTGTCGAACCCTGATTTTATACTACACCAAACTCCATTATTCACTCTATAGGGTGTCATTTTGAATGATTCTGTGTGTATCCATTGTAAAAGTGTTTTGTACGGCTCACTGAAGCATATGTGTGTGTGTGTGTGTGTGTGTGTTAAGCCCGTTGATGTTGAAGAGGTGGAACCCTATGCAAGTTACATACAGAGAGTCAATTCTATCTACAACTCTTCAGCTGAACTCTTCAACGCTTGAGAGAGAGAGACACTCGCTTTTTCATGATGAAACAGGATACCAGAAAAGATATGTCTGTGGTCAAAATTACACATGAAAAACAATACTAGTGGAAAATAGTCATCTGAGGAGAGCATCCCCAAAGCAAACAGCGCCTGACTGAGGAGCAAAAGTCACACTGACTCAAAAGATGAAAGGTGATGACAAAGGAACATTTGTCTTAGTATGTAATGAGGAATAACTGGGACATCTTCAGCGTCAGCGATATCACTAATATGTAGATTTTGTGGAGAAAGAACTTGGTTAGATATTAATCATTTGGTCAAATCAAATTTGTACAGATTTATATCAGAGTGATTCAAAAATCAACTTCAGACAATGGTTTTAATGATAAATACTAAGCAGACCCAAAGTGTAAAAAACCTATTTAATTTGCACATAATTAAAAGTATGTAAATAAACTTATTGTACTTTTCAGAATGGTGTATATCATATGTATAGGTATCAAATTGAATTATTTATGTGTGTGTGATCACAAAGTCACCAAGTTTCGTATCATTCTGATTAAGTTATGATTTTTAAATATTAAAAACCCATTTTCTTTCAGTCAAAAATGACCAAACAATACCAGAGGGTTAAATGAACTACTTTCAGCTTTCTCACATATTGGTAGTGTTTGATACCAGCGTGTATTGTATCTGTACAAACAGGCCCTTCACAACAGTCACAAATGGTCAGTGTTAAATAAGGAGTATTTGAATTGTATTTGAACAGATCCGCCTTCTCGGGGAGAATGTGTTGTGTGGTTGTTTATTATAAAAAGAGTAACCATGTGTGATTTCTGATCAAGCAAGGAGATACAGACCCTTGAGTAAAAACATCTCAGTCATTTGTCCCCTTAGAAGAAATCTCACAGTGTGATTCAGTGTTTAGAGGAACGATGTGGAAACTTAGGGGTAACCATACACCTATCTGATTTCTTGTCACTGGAAAGAAAAGATCAGGTACGCCCTCAGATATCACACAGATACTCCCGCAGAAACTGAAACTGGTGGGATGTCATCAACCTTTTTTTTGTTTTGCTGTGGGATTCCCCAAGCATTATTACAGTGTCATTTTTTATTTGTTCCAAATTTAGATCTCAAAGCTCTTTACCTTTGTTCTGCGATAAACCTCGATCACAACCTCCATAGCATCCAGCATGAAAACCATAATGCTCCCTCTAGTGGTTGGTTTTTTGGTAGCAAAGTCTCGTTGAAACACCGTATGAATAGTTGCCCTCAGAATGAGAATTCAAACAGCTGAGTAAAAATATCGATGGGCTCCAGTTCCTCGGTTAACATCTTATGAAGTGAAAAGATGCATGTTTGTAAAAAAAAAAAATCCATATTCTAGGAGTTTTAACTTTAAACTGTTATTGCCTTTAATAGGTTCACTTCAATGCTGCGGTGTCATCATTGCTATGGGAATACCTCTGGTGTGACAAATGTCTGAAGCAATTATACCCGCCAATATATCAAGACAAAATATATATATATATATATATATATATATATATATATATATATATATATATATATATATAAACTCGTGAGTCCGGTGGTTTGGTCAAATCTGATTCCTGCTCCAGAAGCTCTAAATCGATTCTTTCAGCTGCTGATTAGATGATGCATACTCTACAGCAGCCTCGGGCACTCAGTTTTTATCCCTTCTCTTTCTAACATTACCTGCTGCACTGCACTAATGCCGACAAGTTCATTTGATTTGGTGCTGATGCTTCCAACTCTTGTTCGTGTACTGTTTTTAGATGCAGACTTTGTGGAGTCCTGCAGCAGATGTTTTTGTTGTGCAATATGATTTTGGCGCTTTACCAAGCATTAATTGCCCAACTATTTCTTTCAGCTCCGCTGCTGTGTCAAGATGAAACAAATACATAGATGAACTCACAGATAAGTGTATTCTTATAGACAGCCTATATATTCGTATAGGCTTGGGCTGTAGAGTGAGCTTATGCTTTTAAGAGTCCTCTAGCAGATGCTGTCATGCATTAGTGTCTTGGCACTTCATGCTATATAATAAATATTCTTTCAGCTCCACTGTTGCTTTGAGTTTGAACAAGTAGTGGACTCTGTGCTATGAGCTGGCTCCATGCCCTGTGAGTTTTGCAACACACATTTGTTGTGCAACATTGTTTTTGGTACTTCAGGCATAACTAATCATTATTATTCTTATACTAAATGAGATGCACTGAGTTACTGTGTGAATGAGTTCAAGTGTAAAAGTATCTTTTATGGCAAGCTATTAATTCACACCATGGTCAGCCTCCTTCATGTGACTGATGCAGTGCTTTTGCTACCAACACTCACTTCACATGACTGGCTGCATTATGTGACTGCAACATACATAATTTGTGCATTGTTGAGCGTTTCATGCTACCAAGCAGTATCTTTTTTGGCACAGATTCTTAGAGGAAGGAGGATCTGCAGGCTCTGTCAGCTCCTCTTGTATGGACTTTGCCGAGGCTGGTTAAGTCCTACTGCTGCCTAGGCCTAGTTAACCCTAAGGCTGCTTCGACTGCGTTTCACTTTCAGCAAGTAGTTGGACGCTTTCTCCCCTTCTTTGTGGGGTCAGGTAGTGAATATCTCTAGCCTATGAGGCGCGTGATGCTAATTCTACGAGATCAATGGCTTCTTCTCAGGCTCTCTTAAAGGGCCTTCGATGGGAGATGTCTGTGCTGTGGCAGGTTAGTCCTCTCCTAGCAAATTCATCAAGTTCTACTTGTCTGGATGTGAGGATGGCTCTTGGCTCCCGGGTCTCTTTCCTCGGTCTTCCAGCTATCTTAGGTTCCTTAGATGTGATTGTATGTATAGCATTCCCATAGCGATGATGCCATCGCAGCATTGAAGTGAATCTACGAAAGGGAACATCTCGATTACGTATGTAACCTTGGTTCCCTGAATAAGGAACAAGATGCTGCAATACTAGCTTTTCTGTACCTTTGATAGTGCTTCCTTCGTCATGTGGAAAATCGGATGAAATAGCACACAGGATTATGAGTAATGTATGCTCGGGGTGGTGCTAAGTGCTATTGACCAAAGATTTGGCGTGATGGTATAAGGGCTTCAGACATTCGTCACACTGTAGGTTTTCCCATAGCGATGAATCCATCGCAGCATGTCATTCAGGGAACCAAGGTTACATACATAACCGAGATCAAGGTTACATACATATGTCTATCATCCATTATAACATGAAAATCCACCCACATATTTGTTTACAACTGTTTTGCTTGTAAAAGTTGCTTGATCTGTGAATATTTCTCTCTTCACTGCAGAAAATATTATTATGAATAGAGGACTTTCAGCGAGAAGTGAAGGTTTATCTTAATCATGTGGTTTTTTTTACAAACATACAGCTTTTCACTTCACACAAAATTACCTGATGGACTGAAGTTGTGTGGGTTACTTGTGATGTTTTTATAGGCTGTTTGGACTCTCATTCTGATAACACACATTCACTACAGAGGTTCCAATGGTGAGCAAGTGATGTAATGACAAATTTCTCCAAATGTGAAGAAGAAATAAACTCATATACATCTTGAGTGGCCTGAGGGTGAGTCCATTTTCAGCACATTTTTTTTAAAGGTTTTTACGTGAAGGATTAAAATACAGTAGGCTGACCATGGTGAATACTGTGCTGTTTCTTCTAAGTATGTTTCTGGCTAGATGCATCCTTGAACTGAGTAAAATATAATGACAATTTATGTTTAATACAACAATGTAAATTAGCAATTGCTCTTGTCAAACAGATGTAACTCTTCTTTAATGAAACTATATTTAGTCACCTACTGATTATCATTCTTTGGGGTTTAGTCTTCATTGAAAAAATATAAATGTTTCTTGAGTTTCATTATACAAATCACTATTATAATTTATATAACACACATACAGCAAGACAGACTTATTTCCACTTTTATTCACTGTGCATGTAGATGAAGGTTATAATTACTTATGTTATGCTTATTATGCTTCAAAATATCAAGTCTTTAGCATATTTGACTTCATGCTGTAAACATGAAGTAACAAAAACAGACCTGAAGTTAAATAATTATTAAAAAGAAAGTAAAAGAAAAACAAATAAATACAATTTTTAAAAAAGCTGAATAGCATTGCAACCTTTACAAAGTTAACAACTGTTAAAGATGTGCCTATGTATCTCAGGTGTCCATTCTAGCTGATTGTGCAAATTTCAGCCAGGATCATCTCAGTGCTCAGCCCATGAGTACATAATCATCTGAACAGTCCTCAGTGCTTTTGTTCTTGGCTGAGTCTTTTGTGTTTTGAGGGAGCATTACAACAGAATAATCACAATCGTTGTCATCCACGTCTCGAACAGGTCTGTTTGGATTGATGTTATTGTGGTCAATGGAGGCATAGAGGACTTCTTGTGCCTGTGGGCCAGAGAGAAAACATGAACATGTGAATTATGCCAAGAAAGTCTTTAAACTGGCATAAAAAATAATAATGCATTAATTTTTTTGTTTGTTGCATAGGCATTTTTCATAATGTTGCATGACGTAAAGAGTCAGATTAAAATCAGGGTGGTGTAGCCTTGTGGTTAACGATTCAAGGCAAATTGCATAAACACAGGCACTACGTTAATAAGACTGATTTAAGACTAGTCTGACCAACTAACTAATGGGTTATCAGTCTTTCTATACAGACTGAAATTAGACCAATTTTAATAATAATAAATTGCCTTTGCTATATTTTTTACATAATGTTATTATTTTAAACAAATAATATAAAATTGTACATAAATAAATAAAACATCGATGACTAATAATAAAAATTAAATATAGAATATACATTCTACCGTCATTTCAAATATGAATCATATATATATATTAATTGCTTGGTTATCTGTATACTCATTTATTTTAGACCAATAGTTCCCAGAGGGAATGAGACGCTGCTTCGAGAAACACTCTGGGAATGCCCTTGCGTGAGACGTCATGAGCAGAGTGAGGTGAGCAACAAGGAAGTATAAAAGCGGATTCGGCAGAGCAGAATTAGCTTCGATGAAGTAGCGCCTGCAGGGATGCAGGGAGTATGGCAAAGAGATGCAGCATTTAATTCCCCAATGGGAACCATGGTTACATATGTGACCTGGACTCGTTCTCCTTCAGGAATTCAAGCTCCATCAAGAAAAGCTTTGGGAACGAGAATACCCACTGCTCCATGCTAACAAGTCCCTGCCTGTGTGTGTATGTCATGAGCAAATCACAAAGGCAGAACTTGGGACCCTGGGGTAGATGCCAGGTCTAGGGTACAGAAGTGGACAAAAGTGTGTGGACCGGACCAGCCCGCCACAGCACATATATCCTGCAAGGTCACACCCAAGTCCAAAGCCTTGGAGGCCACCATACTCCTGGTTGAGTGCGTTCTGACCCCCATAGGTGATGGGAGGCCAGAGGACTCGTAGGGTAGTGAGATGGGCTATACCACCCACCTACTCATAGTCTGCTTGGTTGCTGGAGATCCTTACTTGGGCAGACCAAAGCAAACAATCAGCTGATCTGCTAGGGATGCACCGGTTGACCGGCCATAAATCGGAACCGTTTTTGCTTAAAATACGCGATCGGCAATCGGTCGGTTTTTGGTCTTTTTCCGGCCGATTTTTCCAGAAGTGCGCTCGCGTGCACAGACTACATTGTAATCGTTCGCTATGTCATTTGTGTGGAAGAGTATTTCGAAATCTGTGCGCAGGACACAGGCAACCGATCAGTACTGGAAATGCAGAGTTTCATGTCTGAGGCACAGATAGCAGGAAACGAACAGCCGTGGGTTTACTGGCGCACAAATAAGAGCCTTTCCTGCGCACTGAAGCTGCGCGAGCATCTGCTGTACCGGTCCGCGCCCTGAACACGAGTAGACCGTGAAGAGATGTTCAGCTCAACTTCTCGCGTTTTGGATTAAATTAGAACTTGCATACACGTTTGAAAAGCCAGAAATAAACATCAGTTCTGCATTAGGATGATTATTTTTATTTTACCTTAAAATTACATAGACTTAATTTGATTTAAAAATCACCTGCTGTAGCACACTGAAAAAAGTGTTTCATTCATCCAATTAAAACATATTAGGGTAATGATTCACATCTATATTTTTGTACTTGAGACAATAAGTTATTTATTTTTCATTGGCTCAAGTAAAAAAATATAGATGTAAATTATTACCGTGATTTTTTTTTTTTTTTTTTTATTATTGGATGAATGAAACACTTTGCATCTTTTTTTTATTCGCACCAAAATTATTTGATTTTAACATTTTGGAAAATGGAAAACATTTTAGTCTCACTGGTAAAGACCTTGTTTTTTTATTTAAAACCAAATTTAAAAACTAAAATACTGAATGCTGATCAAGAAACATCTTATTGAATGTGTGTTGATTGTGTTGTTTGGATTATAGAACTATGCAGTTGTTGCCTTTAATTTCACATGGTTACAGTTAATATTTTATTTAAGCCCAGTTCTCTGTAGTTTCAACCCAATTCATAAACAAAAGCTAAATGCTGATGTCTGTACCATCTATGTTTGTATTGAATGTACTGTAGGCTACTTACTGTGCAGTTACTGCTGTTAATTTCAGATGGTTACAGTTATTGTTTAAAATAGTCAAAAGCAAGTATGGCCTATTAAATACCAAATATCTTGTTTATGCACACTTTCCTTCTTTCTTGTTTGTTGCTTAAAAGAAAAAAAAAATCAGAAATCGGTATCGGAATTGGCCAGTTTGCTTGTAAAAAAATCGGTATCGGAATCGGCCATGAAAAATCGTGATCGGTGCATCTCTATGATCTGTCTTACGCCACTGGGCAGCTCTATGTGAATTAGTAACTGGACAGAGCAGATTAAGCCCTTCTTGGCCTACTTCTTGGCCTACGGAGTAGGACAGAATGCTTGAAATGCTTTGGGCCCAGACGAAGAAGTGGGCACCTTAGGGACATACCGGACCCTCATGTAAAGGAATGCCATTACCAGAAACAGAAAGTGCCTGAAGATCCCTGATTCAATTTGACCTGTTTGGATTTTCTAGTTGTTGGAAATACTGGTTAACCTATGTTTTTTTTCTTGATATTTTGTGAATTTTTCTCATTTTTCATCATGAACATGCATGCAAAGTTTCAACATGCTGGTGTTTTTTGACATATACAAACAAAATTACTATTACGTTTGTGATGTTCGCGGGTCAATTTGACCCTCATAGGCAGCTATTCAAAAGCAACTGTACAGACACAAAATAAAAACATTTATTTTATGTATGTGAGCCCATCAACTCCAGTTCTAAAGTAAGTGTATCTAAAAGTGATCTAACCCTAACCAAACACACTTCAAAAAGATAAATCATGGTGTTCAGAATTAATGGCAAATGACAAATGAAAACCTTTGACAGACACAGATAGTAAAATAAGCTCTCATTTATATATTCAAGATATCTGAAAAACCTAGCTTTTAACCAAACCTTTCATGTAGGATTTTCAAAGGCAGCTTCACAGAGCCAAAACATAAACAAACAAAAAAAACATTTATTTGATGTATGTTTTTGTTATGTTTTGTTTCTCACTCCCTTGTGAGTGAATAATGAGCTTTCCCACACTTTTGCTCAGTGTGGTATGAGACTTCGACATAGACAGCAGGAAAAATGAGCTCCCAAAGATTTACAGTAAAAGAAGTAGTTTCACAGGTTTTGGAGTATGATACTGATACAGATGAAGATGTTTCAGAGTTAGAGGATGCTTCACAAACTGATGAAAATGCTGATGAAGATACAGAAAATGAATGGTCTATGGATCACTCTGAGGGAGAGGCTGCCACATCATCCACCTCATCAGAGAGAAATGATGAATCACAGCAACCATCAAGCTTTGAGCGATGGATGTCAAAAGATGGTAAAATTGAATGGACATCTACACCCCCACAACAGCGGGGAAGACCGCCAGCATCCATTGTTATCAAGAACATTCCAGGTCCAACACGATTTGCCATCTCAAGAGTCCACGACATACACTCAGCTTTTGAGTGATTTTACAACCAATAGAGAAGAGTATCCTGAATATGACCAATCTGGAGGGAAGCCGTGTGTTTGGTGAGAAATGGAAACCACTAGATCTTATTGATTTGAATGCTTACATTGGATTGCTCATTTTAGCTGGATCAAAGGGAGAGGCAACTGCCAGTTTATGGAGTACAGAGTGTGGGAGGCCAATATTTCGCTCCACAATGTCTCAGGAAAGATTCCACATCATTTCAAACCAGACCCAGTCGACGTGAGAGGGACAAATTAGCGGCAATCAGAGATGTGTGGGATAAATGGGAAGAAATTCTGCCTTGTCTTTACAACCCTGGGCCACACATTACAGTGGATGAACGCCTTGTACCATTCAGAGGACGCTGTCCTTTTCGCCAGTACAATCCAAAAAATCCAGCCAGATATGGCATCAAAGTATGGGCTGCCTGTGATTCCAAGTCCAGCTATGCCTGGAAAATGCAGATTTACACAGGCAAGACATCAGGTGGAGAACCTGAGAGAAACCAGGGGATGCGTGTGGTTCTACAAATGAGTGAAGTGCTGCAAGGTCACTGCATATCCTGTGACAACTTCTTTAAATCGTACAAACCTTGGTGTCGAGCTACTCAAGCGAAAGCTGACTTTGATCGGAACAGTGACAAAAAACAAACCTGAGCTACCCAGAGAGATTCGGAACATAGAGGGCAGAAACGTGCATTTGTCAAAATTAGCTTTCTCTGAAAATGCAACAGTAGTTTCACAGAGATGCATCACTGAGTGCAAGAGAGGACCTGAAGCCAGAAATGATACTGGACTATAATTCCACAAAAGGAGGGGTTGACAATTTGGACAAAGTCACATCAGCCTACAGCTGCCAGTGCAGGACTGTGAAGAGATGTGAGGTGTGCCCATCCAAGCACGACAGCAAAACCAGCACCATGTGTGTGAAGTGCAAGAAATTCATATGCAGAAAGCACACTTGATGTGTGCTCATCATGTCAGAAGTAACTTCTTGACTTTATGAAATGAGTTTACAAAACAGCCAAAGGAAAACTAAATATTTTCATTATATAGCTACATTGTTCAGTTATGATGCTCTAAGAAGAAAAAAAAAGTAAAAAAAAAAATGTATATGCAAAGTTAGTCAGCATACTGTTTATTTTCAAATTTTGTCAAAACAAAACCGTTTTAAAAATGGTTAAAAAACATTTTCATTAAATCATATCTTCAGATATGTTTCTTCTTGGAATATTTGACAAATGTTGAAATTAAAAGTTTACAGTTTGTACCTGAATCTTTGTTGTTTTTCATAGTGTGATTTTTGAGGAGTTGTATTGAATCCAATTAGGGTCAATTTGACCCGCTCCATAAAGGGTGTACACAGAAATCGAACAGTGCACAATGGTTAAATGAGGAAATAGTGAGAAGAAAAATAGTCCTGAGCGTGAGAAACTTGACTGAAACTTCTTCTATGGGTTCAGAGGGGCATTGCACAAGCCCTCTAGAACCACTGCCAAGTCTCATGTGGGTACCTTAGTGCACTATATTGGCCTCAGCCTCAGGGAGCCACAGAGGAAACCAATGACAAGTGGCTGTCTTCCCAAAGACTGACCACCCAGAACAGGGGCGTTGCACAAGATCCCGGGGCCTATGCATAGGCAGTCCTGATCGGCCCCCATGGCCCATGAAAATATCCAGGTAAATAAAATATATTCAGAGGTCAGAGGTCTTCTTTAATGAGGCAATATTCAAAGTAATTGTACCTAAGTAGCATTTTTCTAAAATAGGTTAATTTACAAATTTGTATGTGATTGTAGTGAAGCACATTCTATTTGTTTAATCCAGATGCACTTTAAACGTATTTACCATGCAGAATATTAAATCTTAAAGTTCAAAGTAATTTGCTTTGACACATTTTTCTACCTAGATTCTATTTCTGTCTCATTGAGAACATTGAAAAACAAGTGTGACTAGATGTATGAATATTACTGTAAAAAGACTCATTCAGAGCAGACATTACGAGGTGCCAAAATGCAAGGCAAGCAAACATTTCAACTGTTTTGTTTTAAAAGATGGAACGACATTGAAAGCCAACAATATCTGTGATGAAACTGACATCAGATCTAAACTAACACCTCCTGTTTTAACATGATGTTATCAGGAGGATGTGAATCGGAACATCATTACTACATATTTAAGAGTTACATGAAACTAAAACAACATTCATACTGTGTAATTGTACCGTTTTAGTGGAACTGCGTTTATTTAGAGAGCAAAGACCGAAAAACAAGTGATTTCATAGTCAAATATGTAGTTTAAGAAAGTCTTATAAAACATTTGGCCTATGACTGGTTTGTATTCTTACCTTTGTGTCTGCTGTTTCACTCTGATGGTCATCATCTGCTCAATAAAACATAAAAGTAAAATGTCACGGAACAGTTGATCTATTCACTGCATACAGTGATTAAACATAGCATTCCCCAGCTACAGATGTGCACACTGGGAAACATTTAGTAAAAACCACATGAACTTTGACATAAAACTGAATGCTTGCTTGCGTTCCCTGTCAAAAGTCTGCTAAAATAAGTAAGACCACACTTCCTTATTATTGCTTTGCATTAGCTGCAACATACTTTATCAGAAGTTATCAGCCTGAAAATTAGCTTACCTGCGTTTTCAGGTTTCTTCTTACTGGGGATAAAAAAATAAATGTAAATTATACAGTCACATACAATTTTCCATGTCTGAAACATAAAGAAAAGAGCAATCAGCTGGTACGCTTTGACAGTGCCATAATAAACAATATAGTTATTTTAGATTACATTTAAAGTCGGAATAAAAAGTAAATAAATACAAAAACAGAGATTAAGGAGACTGCTAGTACTTTTCAGAAGTCTTACCTTCGGTTGCAACTTAAAACACTTCCCATAGCTCCAACAAGCTTAAAATGGTCTGCACACTGCGGTATAAATGCTGAAGCTACAACCACAAACTGCGAACTACTGTGTGGTTTCTGATCTGCCAGTCAGAATAAGATATAAGAGAGGAATGGGGAGAGTGATTCAGTGTAAAGCGGTCAAACAACAGTCTGCTTGTATTTCATTTGTATTTCCTGTGTTCTGTGGCTTTTATTTGCCTTCGAGTGAATGACACGAAGACATGCTAATTTTCATGGGTGTGCTTTCTCCTATACACTGTATAATGTGTGTGTGTGTGTGTGAATGTACTTGTTTAGCCTAAAATGTGAGGACCAAATGTCATGTTTCATATAATGAACAACAACAACAACAAAACATTATGGAGCAATTTTTTGGGTCCCCTCAAGGAAAACAGCTTACAAATCATACTTAATTATGTGTGTGTCATTTACTATGCTTTTCTGTGACAGATCTGATCTATTATTTTCACTAATATGTCAGGTATGCAATTTTCACTAATATGTCAAGTATGCAAATAGCTGTGACTAGAATACAAATAGACAGATATATTCTTTAATTTCCAAACGGGTGGAAACAAAGTCCCCCATATCTTCAAAGATATCATACATGCTCAGTTTCTGACAGTTGATGCACTGCTGAGGCACAGGAAGTTGTGCATTTCCTTCAAGACCACAAAGATAGCAACTCGCTCTCAAACTAATTTGCATTATTGAAAGAAATCGGCCAAGCATTATAATATTTAAAATGATAACTGACTAATTTTAGCAACCTGCCTGTAAGTTTACGCCTTCAGCTTGTATTAATAGAAAACATAAAAAGTGTTTTTCCCAGCTGCGAGCAGTGTTAAGTTTGGTCACAGTTCAGCAGTGTGAAACTCTTCCTCTGCACTGACAACATTAGCTCTGTAGGGGTCAGTATGACAACGCTTCGAGTAGGTAAACACCTACAATACATTGATTTTGGGGGAAAATAAAGACTCAAAGTGAATGTGTACTGTAATACCACCCCAACGGTGTAGCACCAACTATAAGCAGGAAGTTAGTTAGAGTTAGTAAGGTACACTTTTCTAAAGGCTGTCTAAGACAACTAGCATTTGAAAACTTTGATGTTAGACACATTTACTTATGGTGGATTTCAGCAGGGATGAAAAATTATCAATGCTTCATCTTCTCTACTCTCTTGCAACTGACTTTGGGTGAGAGTTATAATCTTATGTATATTATTTATAAGGCAGGATACTGTTAAATATTGTTTCATGACAGCCCTCATAAAGTCTTCTTAACATTAATCTTTCAGGCCATAAGTTTTGCAGATATGCTGTTTTTCAAAGATAATAATCACTGATCATAGGTCAATGTATTTCACAATTACAATAAACTGTGATTAAGATGTACATCTATCTATCTATCTACTGTGATATATCTATAGTCGCAGAGACACTGCTTCTCTACACTCTTAAAAATAAAGGTTCCCTTCTGGTGGAGTGACCTCCCCAACTCAATCCGAGCAGCTGAGTCCTTAGCCATCTTCAAGAATCCTCTTAAAACACATCTCTTCCATCTTTATTTGACCCTCTAACTTAAACGCTCACTATTCTTATTCTATTCTTTAAAAAATCTAACTACCTTTCTAATCTTTTTATATTCTATTTTCTTTTCATTTATTATGCAATTGTATATGTATGTGTGTGTATGTGTAAAGACCTCTAACTAGCTTGCTCTATTCTTTTATTTTTTATTCTATCTGTTTTCTTTTTATTTATTATATTAGTTAAAATCCCATGCTACGTGTACTGTGTTAACCTAACTGAGACTTGTTATAGCACTTATATATCATTGCTCTTTTTGTTTTTTTTCATTGCTTCCACTGTCTTCATCTGTAAGTCGCTTTGGATAAAAGCGTCTGCTAAATGAATAAATGTAAATGAAATGTAAAGGTTCTTTTTTTGGCACCGAAGGTCCCATTAAGAACCTTTAACATCCACGGAATCTGTTTCATTGCACAAAACGTTCTTTATAGTGGAATTTTTTTTTAAGTTAATGTTACTCACACTATCAAAATATTTCTTTTAAGATCTGATTACTGACAGGTTCTTTGGGAAACCAAAAATGTTTTTCCACTGTCATTGAAACTTCCGTCTGGAACCTTTATTTTTAAGAGTGTATGTGGGCAGATACAGGATTCATCCAAGCCTCTAATCTAATAATAACCTAATATTGACAACACTTATATAGTTGGAGAGGATCACTGACTACCTTTAAAGATACCTTTAAAATGAATATTTGGTTATTACTAACGGATTTAAATATGACTAATCAAAGGTGCAAAGGTTTATAGTTTTGAGACTTTTTTTCAGATGGTTTCTATTTCTGTCCAGCTGTGAAAAGTCTTAGAAGGAAGTGGTTAAGCATGTGTTTAACAGCTCTAGTTTGATAGAACCATTTCTTGTGCACAAAATCCTGATATATAGGATATTAAACACTTCAGTCTCGCAAGCATCCAAGGTTTTAGTTTTAATTTCCCACAGAAATGGATCTCTCTCTCTCTCTTTAATTAAATACTGTCACATGTTGCTTCGTTGACTATTTCCATGTACAGCTTCAGAGCGTCCTTAAACACCATCCTGATGCAAACTCTTCAGGTGACCTCTAATCACTTCAACATCACAGTCGTTGTTGTTAATGTGTTAAAAAAAATCTTCAGTGGTTGTTGTTCTGAAACTGATGGGATTGACTGCACAATGTGTCATTAACTGTCTACTTTAAGGGATTGGTTCTTGACCTCGATCTTCTCTCGTGTAAAAGGTGCACAGATATCTATATGGGAGGGATGGACTGTATTGTTTCCTCTCCCCGAACTTCCACCGGAGACTTCCATTGATTCAGTCGAATGGAAATACCACACAATCCACAAAACAATCTTACTGGGCACGATCAATCTAATGAAGAAACAGCAATCAAGAAATTTCAGCAAGAGGACTGGAATGAAAATAATGGAGAACGGCACACTTTATATTGAAGATGTAAAAGATGAAGACTCTGGGAACTACTCTTGCACCATCATCCTCCATGATCGAAAGATGTGGATAGAGCAGATTTATCTTGAAGTACTTCATGGTACCTTTCTCTTCTATTTCACGCTTAACTCAAGTTCATTTCTCCCATTGATAGTCTTATAATAATCAGACGGTCGAGTCTGTCAGGGATTTGTATATTTCTTGGTCCTAATCATTTGTTTTCTCAGCTAAAGAAGTGACGACTGAACCGAACAGCAAAATGTACACAACATTTAAACCATCAGGTACCTTTTCATTCACTGTATTTCATGTATTTCACATTCAAAACAATGTGCCTTTTTCTAAAAGAAGAATGTTGATTCTACCTTTTCACACATTTTTTTTTCTTTTCGGTCAGTCACGTTCACATACATAAATGCTTTCAAAATAATGGGTGCGTATTGTGAAGCTGCAGAGCATTAAGTCACTTCCCCATGAAGGATGAGTAGTGAAACGTTTTGCATTGGTCATATCATACATTTTTTATTTTGTTTTGCAAAGCCAGAATTCCACTGCAACATTGTTATAATATAAGGAAGAGCACAAGGTTAGTTTTTCCAGTGTTTATCAAATAATATATCGATCGCACCGCATTATTTCTTATTGACTAGACGAGTCATCTTTCTAAGCGGCCAAGAGCCATCATAGATGTCACATATTTTTTACCACGCAAGAAACGTAATATAATAAAAATATTTATTTAATAATATTTACTTATGGTATCACCCTCAGAGAAACAAAAATACAAAATCTACTTGACTACAATGACTTTCTACAATGCTGAATCTTCACATACTATACATCTTACAGATTGTGAATATTTTATTTTTATTTTTTTGTTTTCTTCTTCTCCCCTTTCCCTTTAGTGCCCAGTATTACTGTAACAGCATTGATCGCAATATCAGTGTGCTCAGCGCTCGCAATCCTCACAACTGTAGCCACTATTTTCATCTTCAAATGTGCAAAAAAATGTTGCCACACATCAGGTTTGTGCGACTGTAATTTATTTTCCTGTTTTATATTGATCATTGAGATCAAACATGAAAATACTCACCCTGTAACTTTCTCTTCCTGCAAACACATCAGTTATTTATTTATTGTAAAGTCCTGGCTGTTCGTTTCCATATAATGAAAGTAAATGTGAACTGGAATGGTTATTTTTCAAATTTTCTATTATCAAGTAGTTTGATCCATATGAGCAGCAGCAATAACTAAAATGTAAGAGTTTACTGAAATTATACACATTATGAGTTACGACTGAAAACTGGGTCTGCAATTATGATCTGTTCAGTGACAGATGAGGTTGGCTCGAGATTCAACATGCTCAGTGAAAATGGGATGAGAAACCAAATCAAAACTGAATGACTCATTCACTGTCACTGTCAGAAGTCATTCACTGCAGTTAGTTACTGTGTTTTGCCTTTGTAAGATACTATTCATTTTAAAATGCATAAGTAAAGAGAGAGAGAGAGAACATAATTTTGACATTTGCCATGCCTGCTCATACTTTGCATTCGCTCTTTTGCAGACGAACCCATCTACGCCAATAAAATGGTCATAATTGAAGAAAATAAGAGGTCACAGGTGGACAGAAGGACTGCAGATAATACAACCAGATTAAAGAGATAAAGAACCCAGCAAACAAAATACCTTGGTTTTTCTCAGAAACAAATGTATAGGGTGCTAAAGTGGCGACGACATGGTTTTGTAGGTCAGCCTGGAGGTTCGCATCACCCTGTAGGATTTATTCAGTGGCTTTTGGATAATTGCAGAAAATAAGATCTGTGATTCTTGCACATTTTGTTGAAGCCTAAATACAACTGGTACAAGTTGAAAGCTTCACATAAGTTGTAAATTAACTGTACCATGGTAACATGACTTCTGACAACTCTTTCAGTTTTTGATATAAACAAAAAACAAAAATTAAATGTTGAGCTTGAATCCATCTGGCAAGAGGGTGATTATAAATACAAGGAGGCTGTAAAAGTGTACTAGAAAGATGAGTTTTCCTGTTCTCCATGACAATGTTTAATGTCCCTGAACAACTTTTGTAGTTTCATTTAGCCATTTGTTAATAAGAGTCTTTTTCAAGACGTTTAAAAGCTTGAAAAATCATGTGTGGGGTATCACTGATATATTTTATGTTGTCAAATAAAACATGTCTTGGTCTTGTGTTAACCACAGACCTTATTTCAGGCATTTAACCAAAAACAAACTTCATTACGATGGGTTTTGGTCTACAAAAATACATCATCCCTCATGCGGTCTATTTATGGTGGTGTGTATATAATTCTATTCTTTGATGAGAACACTTTTTTTCTGGATTGGTGATTTAGTGATTATGTTGTTCTGTTGTTATTTAAGTGTGGATATTGTACACTGGCCTTGTTCACCTCTGACATCTTTGCTTTCCACTGAAGGTGAAGGTGCAACTTAGTTTGAAAACCTGAAGTTACGATTTCCTCTCACTGTTTCAAGAGCAGACACAGGGGTCTGACGAGTCTCTAATCTAGCAGCAGTGTCATCCTGCTTGCAACAGCAGGTCTGTGGTGATCTGTCGATTGCTATTGTTGCTTTAGCAACAGTGGTTTACTGACCTCTTTCTAACAAGTGAAAATGTTGTAGATGTGTGCTTTACTAAATGTGTGCTTTATGTTTAAGTTGCTGCTTTAACCAACAAACTGAATAATGAATAAACTAACAACATGAGTAGTAAATCTAAATGGGTTTTCTTTTAAGGTGAATGTGATAGATGAGGCCAACAAGTTCGTGACATCTGTGGTGTGTTGTGGTCAAGGCTGTCACTATGCTGGAAAACTTGGCACATGTTTTCACTTACAGTAAACACGTGATCTGTGCAGCCATCTATTGTGTTGTCTGTGGTTATGGTCTTATGCAGGGCCACACGCAGGGTTTCATCTGAGGGTACAGAATATATATATATAGATCATCACTGAATGTGATCACTAGATAAATTATTCTGCATTCATATGGTCAGAATGATCTGAAAAATAATTTTCTGAATGAGAAAATTCAAATGAACTCATGTCAGAAAGCTCTGATTAAAAAAAAAAAAAAAATCTTTGTAGTAACATTAGTGTATATGTTGTTTATATTATAATATATATTATTAGTACATTACTGCCACCTATCTCTCAAACTGGCACCCCCAGAACATTTTAACAGGGGTGGCCAGATGAGGCCACAGTAAATTTTGGGGTGGCACATTAAAATAAAGAAAAAAATTAAGGGTTTGCAATATTGACAAAAAGTTATATCTCTGTGATTTCTGGGATTTTATCGATAACTATAATTAGACTATTTTGCTGAGTGTTATTGTGCTGATCTTATTTCTAATTGTGCTGACAGCTGACTCCTGATTTTTTTTATTTTTACCTTTACACCATTTTTTTTTCTAAAAGTGTGCACCATCTTTTAGGTCAAATACTTGCATTTGGGCAAGCAAATGCAATCAGTATCAACAAAATTGATCTCTGCAATGCAGATAAAACAGAAGCTGCATCTGAAGTGCCATTAAGAAGTTTTTATGCACTGTTTAATGCAGCTCTGTGGGACATGGGATACTTTAACCTGCAGTTACAAATGAATAAATAATATTTTGATATTTTAAAGATAAAACATAAAAAAACTGATGTTTGAAATTATTTAAAAAATGAAAAGGTACCTTAAATGTGAAATTAAAACCGCCAATAGGTGGCAGCGATACGGAACGAAACACTTTCATGTTGCTCAGAGATGCAGAACAGTGGCTGCAGCAGGTGCTGCATTGTTTTTTCACTTCTTAAACTATTGCGAATTTACATTCTGCATTTACATTAATAGTACCTACTGCAAATCATCCTAGGGATGACCACAGGGTTGGCCAGAGTTCATACAGTGGTGGCCGTCGCCCCTGATTGTCAATGGTGTCAGTGGTCCATCATACAGCGAAAGCTATTTTTAAAAGTTATGCATTACTATATTGCGTTACTTCGTAAAAACGTAACTAGTTGTGTTACTTAGCTATACTTTTTATTAAAAGTAATGCGTTAGTTACATTACTGGAGCTAGCTCCTTCACCACAAAATGCCAGTGCCATCGATATTGGTATAAAATCTTTAGAAAGCAGGATGCCAACTCTACCTCTGTTATTGCTCTTATGACTAAGATGAACTTCCCCATCCCATTCCCTCTTCCAATCTGCTTCATTCTCTACTGTACTATGCGTTCCAGTGATTAAATATTCAGAAGCCATTCCAAAGTGAAAAGGTAACTGAAAACAAATGCTCTAAGAGTAGCATCCAGTCTGTGGTTCTCTCTGTTTCTCTCAATAGTTGGCACCGCGCTCGCTGTGTTGATCTCTGTGACTACTGTAGCATTCCTTCTAGTCCTCTGCCTCTGTTTCTGTTTGAGGAAGTGTGTCCTGCCTAAAGATGGTGAGTGTATAGAGAGCAATACAAAAGATGAATTGAAAACAATCCAGAACATATTTAAGAATGTGTCATGACACATTCACACTAGTCCTCTGTGCATCAGTAAATAATTTTTTATCTTTTATATTATATAAAAAAAAAACAGATTTTTCTTTTTTGTATGCAAACATGCATTGATGGATGTTTGTGTCTCACATTTAGTATTTTTTATTCCACTGCTCTGCCAAAAATGCACACTGTGTGAATGACCCATAAAATTATTATCTTAAGTGTTTTTCAATGTTTTCATGGTGTCAAATCTATTATTCATGAAGAATGATATCATAAAATGGTCAAACTGACCTTGATACACATTCATGAGGGTCTAGAGGTTTTTTCTGTGATATTATCATTTCCTCTTCGATGACTTCCATAATGCACTGCAACAAAATGGTCTCTTTCATGCTGTCATTTTAAAACTGCTAATTTCCTTTTTTATTTTGGAAGAAAATTAGTTAATGCTTTTTCCAGCTTTACCTAAAGCCACTCAAAGCTTCATCAGAGAAGAAGTGTCGTTGTATCATATGATCTGCAGTAAATTAATGAATTTTTTGTGTGAATATTTGTGTTGTTCGATTGTTCTACATGAGCGAAGAGCATCAGGTACCGAGAAGACAGAGAGAGACACAAAGTTAAATGTAGGCGTCTAAGCCTCTTCCTGTGACCTGTTTCTGCTTAACTGTGATGACCTAAACTTCTTTCAACACATTCAGATCTGTAACACTGATATGTGATATTAGTCAAGTTTCTATTGGTTGTGTACAATTGCGTGTTTTAAATAGTTAATGTTTTAAAGTGAACATTCACACAGCAGATGAAAGGATGAGGTAGACTGTTCAGTGTACAGTGTTTTTCACTCTAGACTTCGGATACTTTTAGGAAACACGGTGCAGTGTTGCCAAATTGGGCTACTTTTAACACTGTTGCTGCGGGTTGTTTTTCATGTTTGCTGGTTGAAGGGAGCTCATTGACGTGATATTTAACTCCTGGAATTGTTCTTATTTCAGACAGCTGGTGCAACAGCTGTGTTCTGTTGTGAAAACAGTCAGCATTTTGTTCATGAGATTTCAGAGAAAGGCTAAGTAGTCTTCATGTGGCCATGTGACTTAACAGCTCAAATTCTGTTCCATTTGACACTTATTTGACATGCATCTCTTTTGGCCTTGTGACTCTGCTGACTTCCTCCAGTCTGAAAATATCAGGTTTCAGGTCTCAAAATACACTACACAACTTTTAAAACCTGGACAGATTATTAGGCATCATGCATTTAGGCTACCAGCCTTGGTAAAACTGACATCATACACTTTACAACTGAGACTCAATTCATTCATAACACAACAAACTCTAGTTGCTAGAACATGCATGGCAAATGAAAACAGTACGTGTCATAAATATTCAAAATATCAAACAAGTTTAGTATCCACAACTGGATAGAATCATACTCTGAAGCTAAAAAAATCATGGTCTGATTTAATGTGTGAGTAATGTTTGATTCTTGATGTTGAAAGTGTAAAATATTGGTTATAGCTTTGCAGGCAGTAAAAAAAGGATGTGCTGACACAGTTGTAACCATAGAAGAACACCCACAGAGTGAATCAAGCCAGACAAGTCATAATTATTTGTTCTGGTATATAACATATCTGTAGAATATCTAATGCAACAACCATTTCAAGCATTTTTTGTTGTTGCCTTTTTTCATTTGTCTGAGCTCATAGATGGGATCAAGCTCTAAACAATTCGGAAAATGAGTCCCTCTTAAATATAAGAAATTGGCTCCTTTACAATTAATGAGTTGGAAATTGAATCAAAACGACAGAAGCAATTTACTAAATGGCAATTAAAAAATAAAATAAAATAAAATGCCAGCCAGTATTATAGAAAATGATGTTCTGTTTAAGGTTTCCATCCTTTAAGCCACTTCATATTGTTTAACTCCAACTTTGGGTTAAATTAATTTATTCTGCCTGAAATGTAGATATGAGTATGGCTCACTTGGTTAAAACCAAGAGGTCGATGGTTTTAAGGGATCTTCCACTATGGTCAATATTAATGAGTTACTGATTATTGACATTTCTCATAGTCTGTGTGTGTGTGTGTAATTAATTCCTACTATTTGCACCATGAAATATATTTATTCTGTACATTTATTTGGTTATTAATTGGTTTGTGAATGAGATTGACTTCTGGGATCTTTTAGCTGAAGCTGTTAGAAGATGAGGCAGAAGTGATGTCTCAAGTTTAATCAGAGTTAAAATAACTGTGTGTGTTCTGGAAGAGATATTTATGTACATCTCTACATATCCTTGGACATTGTGACATATGCATTTCTTTGCATTTTTAATTATTTTTTAAATTAAATTATTAAATTAATTTATTATTTACATTAATTTGATAAATTTGATTTTAATGTACCCTTTTACTGAAAAGGCATTTAGTTTGGTTGGGAATGGCATACCGACTGGTAGTGTAAGAATAGCGATCGTTTTTTCTTCTTGAACCTGACAAAGACAGACAAGTCAGGATCATGCCAAAATGTAAATATCTCAGTGAAAAATGACACTATAACTTACTTTTAAACTCATTTATAGACAGGATGGATGTGCATCAGAGATCACATGCAGGATGAAAACTGGGAACAAAGTCATCTTCCTCAAGTATAGCCAACCCATCTTAAAAACAAGCCAGGGATGCAAAAAGACTGAAATAAAATTCATAAATTCTAATCCTTACATCCAAATCACACAATTGAACATAGCGCTCTTCAGACTTATAGTTGTGGTTTCTATTTCCTTTACCTACGCAGTGTGCACTCAGTGTGCTATTGCACATATATTGAGCTACACATGATTGTGGACAGGAGAACATTTCTTGCTCCATGGTTTCTTTATTATCTTGCATATGCAGTTATTACATTAGAAGAATACACAAAGCAACCAAAGAATGCATAATTATTAAGTGATTTCTCATGAGTTATATGATATGACTTATACATGTACATTTTGCACCATGAAGATCCACCCAAAAATCTAAGCCCCATGTACATGCCATGTGTGGCCCCAGCCATCCCACATATGCAACAGTCAGGTTTTTTTTATTATTATTATTATTATTTATTATTATTTACAGAAATATCTATATTTTTTAAATGTATTAATAACACTGCTAATTTAATTCTAACCAGACATTTCTGTCCAGACATTTTTTCACCATAAATGCTTACAGTGTGACCCAGGTATAAACCCCCCCCCTGCTTTCAAAGGGTCTCAAACTGGTTACGCTTGGTGGACTGAAGCAATATTTAGAGAAATGGCACCATCTACTGGACCCAGTTGCATAAACAGCCACTTTATTAAGACTATTAACCAACTAGCAGTTAGCCAAGTGCTAATTAGTCTTAATTTCAAAAGTAAATAAGACCTTTTTTGAAAAACATTTTATGCAACTGACTTTAAGAAGTTAGAATCAATCTCAAAGCAGAAAAAATACGAACTTTTAAAATCAGGAGCTGTTTAACATCAAACACAACAAATAACATTAAAGACGAAACTACAAAACTTTAAACAAATGTCATCAAACATCGAAACAACAGTAACAATTTATTTATGCTGCAATGCATGCTGGTAATTCACCCTTAATATTTCAGTAATATTGTTTAACATGATTTTTGTGTTTCAAGTAATTTACATTTCCAAGTATTTGTGATTCAAAAGGTCCTTTAAGCTGAAAATCACCAAAACACAACAAAAAGCAATTACTGTGTAATGAACAAATTGCTGTTACCATTGTAACTATTAACTTATTTATTGTATAAGTACACTTTGCTGTCCCTTCACTGGGCAATTTATGAAGGATCAACATTGATAAACAAAGCAACAAATAATATATAACATCACAACATACACAAACCCAGGCATTAGAAATACAGCATTTCCTCATGTTTTTACTATGTTAAGAATTTAAATGCACCCTTATCTTTGTGCTTCAAATAAGTATTTATGATCAAAACTGCATTTTAAACAAAACATCTAGAAGCATTTACAGTCCTCCATTTGGGGGTTGGTATCATCTACTAATAACCAACCTGACAATAACTTTTTGTTGTTGTTTTTTTTCTTTCCCAATATATTTTATTTTGAGGGAGTAACATATCTGTCCACTGTAGTGAACGCCATGCATGAAAGGGTTAAATGTAAAGAGCCTATGATATTTGACCCTAGGTTGACTCCCTGCAGATGTGATGATTTTTATATCCATAAAACCAACAAAAAGTTAAAACAGACTAAAATAAAAGTTAAAAAAAATTAAAAAATCACCAGTATAAATTTGTCCACATCAAAACACTTATAAAGTAAATATAATCACTTATGTACAAATTACATTTTAATTAATTAATTAATAATTAATGTAGCTGGAACATCAATAGCAAAAAATCTTCATTCTAGGAAAACATACATTTTTTAGTCTTGGTGTATCACACTTAGACTAGTCCTCAGTGTATGGATGTGTTGCATCAGACACGTGATTACTGGTTTTGAGTTTCACTTATAGAAACCTCACCGAGCTCACAGCAATGATTTTCCATGATGTAATGAGGAAAGTAAACCATGTGATGAACTGCACTGTGCAGTGTGATGCATACATCTCCTGCTTCCTGGTAGACAGAATAGATTAACACTAACAGTAGGCTACTGTGCGGTTTCACAAAACTGCATCACTCTTTATGTCTGGAAACGTAAAAATGTTGTAATCTTTGCCTGGTTATGCATAACCCATAAACTCAGGAGACCCGGATTGATGCATACTCTGAAAACTCCTCCCGTGTCTGACGGGGTGTAGCAGATGATGGTGCGAGGTGATGCAGAGATGCGTATACAACCTGGCTTGATCTGCTTTCTCTCCTGTTAGAGAAAGGATCATCACTACAATCTGACACACGTAATGCAGACCGTCCGGGTGGTAACGTTAAACTGCATGTGTTGCTGTCACGAGAGTGCTGCAGGGATTCTTCTGAGAATTCACGCTTCAGAAAACTGCGGCTGGGAGACGACGGCAAGAAAGATGTTGCTGTATACTGCAAACATAACAGGGACATTATTGTTGTTGTGCATTTGGATATGTAAACTTTAGAATTTAATATTTTCATTTTTTTTTGAGTTGGAGTTTGAGTGAGGCAGAATGTGCTAAACAGCGATTTAAAGAAATTAAACACATCAGACCGAATATAACAGAAAACTTCTTAGCTGTTTTGTTTAAGGTTGCCAAGATGCTCTTGCTTAACTCTTATTTTGAAGATTTAGGGGTAATCTAGAGCATTTTGGAAAATTATGTGTTATTGGACCAAGATGCGAAATTATAGGTAAGTTAATTAGTAAATACAAATACATTTAGAATAATTAATAATGATAATAATGAAAAATCTACACATGGCATTGTTAAACAGTATTTGTTAATGTCAGTTGTAATTTTAATGTGTAAAAACATCTTGTGGGTTATTTATAGAAACATTAATGTAAGTAAATTGAAATTCTACATTTGTTAAATCAAAATCAGGGTACAGTTCTGCATCTTGCATCTTCTCAAATCAAGTTCAAAAAGTTCAAAAAGTACCACATTAACTGGTATATAACAATTAAAAATGAACAGTACGTGTATTTTCACAACATTAATCAGTCATTTATTAAACCCACCTGAACCTGCGGTCTATGTGCTTTCTTTCTTCTTGAACCTGACAATGATCATTAAAGAGACAAATTCAGGATCATGCCAAAATAACGGAAATGTCTCAGAATAATGGAAGATGACTTACTTTTAAATCCATTAATAAACAGGATGGAGATGAGCGTTATCATGGCAACCAGAATCACTATACCCAAAGAGATAAAGAGATACGGCAGCCACCACAGTCCTGAATCAGAGCTGCTGTCAGTGGTTTCACTTTCTGCTGTCATTAAGAAAAAATAATCTAATGTCAATTTCATAAAGGAGGTGCAATGTTAAGCTGGAACAGCACCTAAATATATATACAGTTATATTATTATTTTATTGGTTCATATGAAATCTTTGAGAACATTCACATCAGTCTTCGAATAGATTGAACCTGCTCTTACTTTCAGAAGGCATTTCATCTTCCAGCATATCATCTGTAAAAGTTCAAAAACTGCTTTAGAACTGCTTTAAATTCATTTGAAGTTTCATATAATTACCACAGACGGCTCTAAAGGCTTCCACCTTACATAACAAATGTGATTAGCATAAAATGTTGAAAGACAATAGTTACCTGAGACAGAAACATTAATATAATGGCTAACTATAGAGAAGTTTGAGGACTTCAGTTCGCATCGGTACAGACCGTCGTGATGCTTCGACATGTTTGTGAAAGTTAAATATGAAGACAGCATCTTTGGATCGGACGATGAATAGTTCTGTGATGTTGACATCTGATCTGCTTCAGAGACTGGAATCCATTCTTTCAAGTCTTCTTTGGTCCACGTCACATTGAATATCTGTTCATCACAATACAGCAGATTGCAGGAGATCCTCAAAGGCTTGTTTATGAAGGCTTTATGGACAGTCCCTCTCTGAACTTTAAAGAGAGGACATTTAGGGGGACCTGGAATATATAACATTGAAGCAAATGTATGAACACAGTGAAAAGTAAACAGTAGGAACATCATTAAAATTAGAAAATACTATGGAACCGAATATTTCTTTCCAATGGAGATGCAAATTGTTTTTAGTACGTAAAGGGTGTAACAGAACACACACTTTAAATCTCCAACTGTTAAGAACCTTCTTTTAAACATGTTTTAAACTGAGATGAAAGGTACAGGAAAATAAATCTTTTTGCAATGATGTCTGGAAATAAAATGCTACTGGAAATCTGTTTATGTTTTCGACTAAAATTTTGATTAACATTCTGTTTAACTTTTACTAAAAGAAAATTCAATAGGATGTTGATTATACCAGAACTAGTCAGAGGAAATCATAGCATCAGCAGGTGATTTTATCTTGGACTTGGTTAAACTCACCTTGTGCGTCAGTGCTCACATGCAGGAGGAAAATTACCAACATTTCAAGAAACAAAACCATCTTTCAATCTATCTTAAATACAAGCAAGGTGTGTTACAGATGGTCTTAAAATATACTTAAATCCAGTCTAATCCTTGCAGTCATCATCCAAAATCGTCACTCCGTCATTGAGCTTCAGTTATTTTCATTCTTATACGTGTGGTTTCCATTTCCTTTACCTACGCAGCATGCACTCATCCTGCTTTCTCTGCTTTTGCACATGTATTCAGCTTCATGTGCTTTTGGACAGGAGTTTTTGTTCTGTGGGTTTGTGTCTGCATAGACTACTTTTGCATTTTATTATTATTAGTATTATTTTGCATGCTTCCTAGAATACAGATATCCTTAGTTGTTTATTCAGTGCAAGTGAAAAAATCTCACACATCTACATTATGTCAAAATAATAACCCAAATTGAATAAAAATTATAATGAAGACCCCAAGGCCTTAATTCCAGCCAGGTCAAGATGAAAACTGTTATTAGATTCTGAATTTACTGGAGCATCACTCCCATGTAACTGGAAGAGTGCATTAAGTTGCGTTAAAGTGCACAGACTTTAGTGCACAGACTTTTAAAGCATCTCCGGTGTCATGTAACTCACTCCCTCTGGCTTCAGAGGCTCACAAGAGGTCTGCCTTGTTTTCCACCATGTTCAGTTAGATCCACACTTTGCTTACCATATTATCTTTCCACTGCAATGTTACAGTCTCAGATGTGAAACTTATGTCTTTTGCATTTTGTTCTGTGCAACACATCTGAAAATTCCCTAAATGTAAATGTATGCTAATTACATGTTCCATAACTGGGTATGAGGGTTCTGGTTTCTTAGGGTAACTGCAGTGCATATGTATATATTGACTAATTTAATTATTTATTTCCATTAAGTGCGGTACTCAATTCCGGTTTCTTTTGTTAACTGCAGTGCATATGTATATATTGACTTGTTTATTGAATTATTTATTTCCATTAAGTACGGTACTCAATTCAAAGCTATACCGTAAAAAAAAAAAGACAAGCTTGTTTCAGTAACTCAAAACAGAAAAATATAAATGCAAATTTTTATTGATAACATTACTATACACAAAATAGTAATGTTATGTCAAATATGGTAAAATGTGTAATTGTCACAAATAAAGTTCAATGATGAACTACCTTTAACTGTCATGTTGCATTATTGAGACACTGTTTTCCTAATGAATGTTGTTCAGTTGCTTTGATGCAATGTATTTTGTTTAAAGCGCTATATAAATAAAGGGGACTTGACTTGAGAACCACATTCTTTATACCCTCACACTGTTTCTTACCTACTGTACCTCAAAGTCACATTCACCTTGTTAGGCCCATTAGGGACTTTTCTTCTCTCAGGTGTGAATCACATCAATATTTATGTCCACCAACACCTTGGACATAAATAAATAAATTCTAAGACAATTTTTATTTTTTTATTTATAAAAAGTTAAAGCACTATTTGTTTTATTGGAATGAGTGTGCAGGATGATTTTCACATCAGTTTATGACAAAAGCTTAAGCTATATCTTGTGGACATAATGGGCCCTATCATACACCTGGCGCAATGCAACGCCAGGCGCAGCACAAGTGTATTTGCTAGTTTCAGTCTGCGCCGTTCGCATTTTCCTGTCCAGCGCCACGTCGTTTAATTAGCAAATGCATTTGCACCTGTTTGTGCGCCCATCGGCGTGCTGGTCTAAAAAAGAGTTGTGTTCAGGCACATTGCTATTTTAAGGAGCTGAAAATAGACTGTGCCATAGACCAACTCAAACCTGGTCTAAAGTCTGGTGCAATGTTTTTTCTTTGTTATTTAAAGAGCATACACGCTGCTTATTAAACACAGGCACACAAACATGCCAAATATAAAAAATTTAAGGATTGCAATGCATAAGCATTTTTTGCAGGCTAATTAAGTCTAAAAATATCTACATGTCATAATGTATAGTCATCACATGTATCTTTTTGCTCACACGAGCAGCTCCATTTCATCTAGGAGAGGTGTTCTGTCTTTGCACTTGACAAATTCTGCAGTGTAAATAGCACATCCGTCATGGCACGAGGGCAACTAAAAAGGAATGGAAGATGAGACTCTGGTATATTGCACGTTCACACAGTTCAACACAGTTTATGCTATATAGAATGCAACATGACTCTAGACATTATTATAAGCTGTTTTATAAAAAATAAAAAATGAAAACACGCACACACAAATGTCAAAGCATGATTTTCCAAGGCCCAACCCTCCTCAGACCCCAGTTGACCACTGGTTGCCTTCCTTTTTTCTTTTTCTTTTTTACAATGAAATACAAAGTGTTTTACCTACAAATGTGGAAAAGGATGTAACATCACAGTGCAGTTTCTGGTTGAAATAGACATCATTACAAAATATGCACATTCAAAAGTGGTAGCAGTGGCGTAAGGGATATGAGATGGGCCTTTTAAGTTAAATATTCACATTATTCATTGTGTTGTTTGCAGGGAAGAGAAGCTATTTTATCACTTTGCATGATCATTTTATATATATATATATATATATATATATATATATATATATATATATATATATATATATATATATATATATATATATTTTTTTTTTTTTTTTTTTTTACCTAAGCTTTATAGGATTTCATTAACAATGTTGATTTGATTAAAACAGTTTTGCATGCATGCTGGACCCTCACTACAGCTTCAGCCATCAGGTTTTCCAACCTTTGGAAAATCAATAAAAAATGCTTAACATTTATTATGCATTGGCAAAGTTACAAAGCTCATATTTTCTGTTTTCCTGCACATAGTCATACCTGCAAAGTTAATGTTAATTAGTAAACCAAGCAAAATCTAAATGTTCAAAAACACACAGCAATGCGATTCTTTTATTGAGTGACAATGGATTTAATCAGTGACTTTATTAATAGATTTACTCTGGCATCTTCATGTCTTCTCCCCAACCTGCTTCCTTTGGTGTTTTTACACATAGAAAAAAAAAAAAAAAAACATACAAATGGAAAATAAAGAAAACAAAGATACAGACCAACTTACCTGCTGTACCTCCCTTAACCATAAACAAAGCGAGAAAAAGATACATGTAAACAAAATGGCGTCTAACCCCCTACATCCCTTACTATGGCAAAATATAATTTACAGAAAAATATTTACAAAGCTATTTACAAAGTTTCCAGGCAAAACACAAAGCAGAATCAAAAGTAAATGTATGCTAATTACATGTTCCATAACTGGGTATAAGGGTTTTGGTTTCTTTTGTTAACTGCAGTGCATATGTATATATTGACTTGTTTATTGAATTATTTATTACCATTAAGTACGGTACTCAGTTCAAAGCTATATCGTAAAAAACAAAACAAAAGACAAGCTTGTTTCAGTAACTCAAAACAGAAAAATATAAATGCAAATTTTTATTGATAACATTACTATACGCAAAATAGTAATGTTATGTCAAATATGGTAAAATGTGTAATTGTCACAAATAAAATCACAAGTGTAAGAAACAAAGCCACGGTTAGAAAGTGTTTCCTGTAAATGCCTGTAGATACTAGCAGCAAAGTCAACATGCCGTCAAGGTGACAACAGAATAAAGATAACAATTCTAACTTGCACACGTTTGAACTATAGTGACATTCAAGCATTCAATGGATAAAGGTCATCAGTATGTGTGTTTCCTGTTAATCATATTAGTTGTTGATTAACAAATCAATGCCTGACCTTTATGTAGTGTTGGTTTTTCAGTTGGATGCTTCAGGTTGACTTTGGTCAGACATTCATGTGCTCAGAACGAAGGACTTTCTGAAAGAAACATCAGGTCACATTCTAGTGCTTCTGTTGGTAAATTTAACAATAAAGTTCTCCTAATATCAACCTGTTTTTTTTATTCAGTGTTCGTTACCTTCCTGCACAGGAACCTGGACCACATATCCATCTATCCTCCTCCACCTATGTCTACTTATGGCATGAAGTTTTTTCTTCAGTGCAAGAAAAGGCAAACATTTGTGTATGCAGTTGAAAATTAACACTTTCCAGGAATAGCACAAATGTGCATGAAGCTTCACGTCTCAGTTTTCAATTCAGTATGCTCAAATAATGTACCTTCAAACTTCATTGATTATATTTCCATCATTTTGTGCAGTACATTGTAAATAAACCACAAACAAACACAGAACTGGTTTCGTCTGGTCAGAGGAGAACTGGCCCCCCAACTGAGCCTGGTTTCTCTCAAGTTTTTTTCTCCATTCTGTCACCGATGGAGTTTTGGTTCCTTGCCGCTGTCGCCTCTGGCTTGCTTAGTTGGGGTCACTTCATCTACAGCGATATCGTTGACTTGATTGCAAATAAATGCACAGACACTATTTAACTGAACAGAGATGACATCACTGAATTCAATGATGAACTGTCTTTAACTGTCATTTTGCATTATTGACACTGTTTTCCTAATGAATGTTGAATCCAAATTGTAGTCAAAAACAGGCAATGTTCAGAGAAACAGGAGAATCAGAATTTACAATGACAGACACTCAATAGATTCACTACACAGAAAATATCTCTATGATATAACAATCACTACTAAACGACGACAAAGATACAAACAATAGCATACACAAGTTCAGAACGCTAGCGAAACCAGGGGCCTGTACCATGATGGTAGCTGAACAAATTCAGAGTTACAGGATTAGTTTTGAGTTGACAAAACCAAACCTCTCCAATCCGGCTTTGTTGGTACCATGATGCTGTTCATCATCTTTCTTTGTCAACTCAGGCTTTGATCCTGAGTTTGTGGAGCGCGTGCAGATGAATGTGTGACATCACTGGTGAACAGCCAATCACGAGCCTTGCAACAGAAAGCAAGTTTGATTTACTTCTTGCGAGAGACCCAGCGAGAATCAAAACTAAAGGTTAAAGGTTTTGCTAAAGGTTAAGAGATTGAAGAATATGACAAATTTAAATGTCATATGAAAAATAAAGGAGGACTAACAAAATAAATGATCTTGCTCCATCAGTGTAGTCACAAGTGGAACTTGTTAACTTAGTTTATACATTTGAAAATATATAGTGATAGAGACTTGAACATGTAAGTTCAGATTTGTAATTTTTTAAATAGTTCAGTCTTTTGATACTACAGCTTATTTATATTACATGATCTGAATACATTAATATTTATTTAAAATAATTTATAATAACAGTTAAACTAAAATTGCTTGTGTGTAAGAGATAAATAATAATTTGAATCACAATAATTATATAAATCATAAAATGATGTTATTATCATTAAAGCCAGACTTCTATTTTTTTATTTATTTTTTTTAAGCATAAGTGACCTTTAATTTGGAGCAAGATAAACTGGAGTGACTTTGTGTCAGACATGTGTCACTTCTCTCACATCTGATTCGTTCACCTTCAGTCTGAGATCTTGAATCCAGGGCTGCGTTCAGCCCCGACAAAACATTGCACATGTTTTTTAAACAGAAATGGTGATGCGTTGAACACACTGTTCTGATGACGCAAGTGTTGCAACTATGGCAGCTGAGAAGGCCATTATTTGTGTTCTTTGTGAAGAATTTTCGGAGCCATCTATTTAGCCTCACATACTGACTTTATTTGTAGTTCAAACTGTTTTAATACCCTGTATTTTCTTTCTCATTTGTAGGAAAAGCACTTAATTACCATTGTTTATTTCTATACCAAATGTCATACACTTGCAATGAAGCTAAAAATATAAACAACTACATCATTTATGTTGATATCCTATATTTTTACAATAAAACTTACGACAAACATGTCTTCTAACATCCTCAGTTGTTGCGTATACCGAGCTGCAACGAACACATTTTTACATTATTTTCCTTGAAGACATTGTGCGAGTTCACTTTAATACCGCGTGCTTTATATACATGTTGCTGCTGATTGGACTGCAGTTCTGACACACCTACCAAACAAGAGAAAACGCCTCTCAAACCCCGTTGCACACCGGTGCACGCCGTTTCCAGGAAACGTGACGTTCAGAACGGAAACCGTAGCAAAACGTTGCGCACCGTTTTGAACTTGAACATGCCCCAGAACATAACCTGCCCCGGAGCAGGTTAGCCGCGCAGCGTAAGATATGGCAACGAACACCGATTAAAGCCGAGCTACTTTCATAGAACCTAAAACCCAGGGTTGGCGGAAACTAAGCTGAAACATAGCTGGCTAGCCACCTAATCCAGCTTCATGGTACAGGCCCCAGATCGCAGTCAACAAGGCTCAAAGGCACTAGACGAGAGTTTGGGGCAGTCCTTATATCTGGTTCAGGTGTATAGTAGGATCAATCACCATCTTCAGCTGGTTAACAGAGAACACACCCATCTGGAACACAAACAAACACATCTATACACACAAGCAGAGAGAGAGAGAGAGTGAGAAAAAAAAAACACATACAAAAAGAGTTTTGCAGATGCATAGCATATTTTAAAGGTCATAACAATTGTCCATTTTACTATATGGCAATTATTGATGCAGCATGAATGACATACAATGTTGGCATTATTCACAATCACAACAGAAAATGCATATAAACAACATTAAGGTTAAGTTGCTCAAGCAAGTGGCAGAACTGTCAAGACTGTCCCAGGGAAATTTTAATTCTCAATTGATTTCTCAGTTTATGACCCCTATAATAATTTTAATGAATATAATAATTTAAACTCAAAGTGTTATTGTATATTGTTTTATAATGTAATACTACACTGTGTTTCAAATATCTGCTACTATTTGCAGTAAGTATAAATATAGCATATTCTTTTTGTCACACCGCATGGACTCTGTTTATGTTTCCCACTACCTGCTATAGTTGTACTGATTTGATTTCATCTTTAAGTACAGGTGTCTGTGTCATTATATCCCCTATAAGTTCAGTTCTCTTTTTGTGTTTCATTGTCGGGTCTCGACCCTGCATAGCTGGGTGTACAATCAGTGCTAGATATTGTCTTACTGAAATGAGAGGGTCTTTGTAACCCAATGCATTGCCTCCAGCACAACCAGTAGATAAAGTCATTGCCGCTGGACTGCTCACTCAACCACAAAGAACGTAAAATATCACTAATCCGAACCTCTGGGCATTGTTAGATATTATCAGTTTATGATTTTTTATTATTATTTTTTACTATATATGATATTATATAGCTGATTGCAGTTTATAGCAAATCTTTCATGTATTTTGTTGATACATAATATGGTTCTTCACCTAATTTCTTTTTAGAGTAACAACAGTTTATCTTTCCAGATAACGTATCTCTGACATTGCAACACCCAACATAAACACTTGAACACATGATCCAAATATCATACGTCACTGGTGATGTGAGTACCCATTATTTCGCCTCCCTGGTTTGTTGGCAAAAGCAAAAATCACTACAACACACTATAACACACTGGGAACTCTTAACGTTTAATAACGAAGCTAACTCACGCACAGATCAGTGCAATCCTGTGCCAGTGATTGCAACACAAATAAAACAAAACAGAAAAAGATGAGCTCAATACAAAACTATTTAAACTGTAACAAACAGAACAGAGCAGCAGTGCACGTCACATGGTGTACATTTGTACATTTGGCTCAGTCAAACTTGCCATGCATGAAACAGAACAAAAGTTACTTATAAAAACACTTGTTAAAAACAACCAATAAACTCTCATTATATGTACCAAGAGAACTTTACAATGCAGGAATATGTATGGTCAGTCGCCACACAGGATTAGAAACTTACACAATACTGATCAGTCAAAATGAAGCGCAAACACTCATTTTCAAACAAACCACAAATGAAGACTGGGGGGCAATTTTTACATTTTCCTTTATAACTCTTATTGTCACGTACGGCGTTGTAGGAACAAGGCGAGAGAACCAAATGCAGGTGTGAAATTTATTAAATAAGGGTAAATCCAAACGCTAAGACAGTAAACAAGGACTCCGTAACAAGGACAGAAACAACCCACGTATTTAAAGACAAGTGCAAATGATGTAAGTGAAAACAGCTGAAAACAATGAACAGTGACGATAAGGGGAAGTGAAGTTTCTAGTGGACACCCAGTGATACACAGACCAGACACACTGTGGCATAACCCCCCCTCTAAGGAGCAGCTACCAGATGCTCCTCAGACACACCAAACAGAACAAAAAGGACCAGGAGGGAGGAGGACCGGAGGAGGTTCAGGGGGAGGGATGGGGGGCCAGACAAACTAAGGGGAACAGACAGGAACATAACAGAACTCAAATACACAAAACAGAAGTCCATAAAGGGCATGTTGAGGCGCCCACCAGGGCGGAGCGGAAGACCACCACGGCCCTGTGGTAAAAGTCAGAGCCCTCCAGGGCGGAGCGGAAGACCACCACGTCCTCGTGGTCAATGTCAAAGTCCCCCAGGGCGGAGCGGATGACCACCACGCCCCCGTGGTTGATACAGGAGTCCCCCAGAACGGAGCCGCAGACCACCCAGTGACTTGACTTGGCTCTGGAGGGTAATCGGTGACTGGCCCTGGCTCTGGAGGGTCATCGGTGACTGGCCCTTGCTCTGGAAGGTCCACAAACACTTCGACTCCGGAGGGTCCGCCAGAACCCGACTCGACTCCGGAGGGTCCGCCGGAACCCGACTCGACTCCGGAGGGTCCGCTGGAACCCGACTCGACTCCTGAGAGTCCACGAGAACATGACTCGACTCCGGAGAGTCCACCGGTACCTGACTCGACTCCAGAGAGTCTACGGGAACATGACCCGACTCCGGAGAGTCCACCGGAACCTGACCCGACTCCGGAGAGTCCACAGGAGCGGTCTCAGGCACCGCATCAACATCGGGCACCGCCTCTGCCTCCGGAACAGCATCGGTCACCGCCTTGGCCTCCAGAACAGCATCGGGCACCGCATCGGGAACGACCTCGGGCACCGCCTCGGCATCGGGCACCACCTTGACCTCCAGAACAGCATCGGGCACCGACTCGGCCTCCGGAACAGCATCGGGCATTGCCTCTATCACAGGAACAGCATCGGGCACTGCCTTGGCATCGGGCACCACATCGACCTCCAGAACAGCCTCGGGCACCGCCTCGGCATCGGGCACCACCTCGGTCTCTGGAACAGCTTCGGGCACCATCTCGGCATCGGGCACCACCTCGGCCTCCGGAACAGCATCGGGCATCGCCTCGCTCACAGGAACGGCATCGGGCACCACCTCGGTCTCTGGAACAGCATCGGGCACCGCCTCGGCATCGAGCACCACCTCGGGAATGACCTCGGGCACCGCCTCGGCATCGGGCACCACCTCGACCTCCAGAACAGCATCGGACACCGCCTCGACCTCTGGAACAGCATCGGGCACTGCCTCATCCTCCAGAACAGCATCGGGTACCGCCTCGGGGATGGCAGCGGTCCGCTCGGAAACGTCCTCCTGGACGGAAGTGGCCCGCTCGGGAACGTCCTCCTGGACGGCAGCGACCCGCTCGGGAACGTCCTCCAGGCCTTGAGGAACGGTTGACGCCTGTCTCCTCGGCATCCGCCCTCTATGACGGCGAGTCGGTGGCACCTTTACTGGCGACTCAGGTGTTGAGTCGGCCATCTTGTGCTGTGGCGCTGGGTTGGCGGCCATCTTGTGCTGTGGCTCTAAGCTGGCGACCATCTTGTGCCAGCTGATTCTTTTGGTGATTGATTCTGAACTGATTCTGTGCTGATAAGCGCAGGTAAACCGAAGGCTTGAATGAAAGGCAGTCATCGACAATGACATTACATTGAGCGCAAAAGAACCGGTGAATATTTTTTTTCTTCAACTGATTTATTTAATCGAACTGTCCGAAAGAACCGGTTCACTTGAGCACCTGCTCCTTTGCCCATAGACAGTAAAAAAATGGACACAGCGACCCCATTGGATTCAACTGAGAAAAATGAAGTCAATTAGAAGCAAACACTTCCTGGGAGTCGAGTGTACTGCGCAGACTCAAACTGAGCGTGATGACTTAAATGTCACGTGAGCAACCTGTAAGTCTTTTAATCAATGTGCCAATAGAAATCTGAATCATCCACCGAATCTTCCAGAGAAGGCGAGCGTGAACAGGAGCAAATTTTGGTAAGTATTCTGATTAATTATCTCCCTTGACTTTATACCTCCACATTCCCCCGATAGCCTCATAGACAGTAAAAGTTTGCCTTCGAACTTCTCCTCCTGTCCATATGGTAATTTCTCTACTGTGCGACAGAGAGTTGCTGGTTATGACGCAATCGTTAGCCTATTTTTTAAAAAAACTGCTTCTACGGGAACATAACGTAAGATACAAGGTAATGGAGCCTTTTATACATTTTCGTGTTCCTTTAGAAATAATTAATGGACAAATTGAGTCTTTAAACGCCTCAGATGTAAAGTTATTCGTTGTCAAAATGACGCCAAAATGAATGAAATTTTAGACAACTACAACAGTAATAATAATATTAATCACCATATTCCAGTGTATCAGTTTTTTTATGTTTTGTATCAATATTTAAGGTGGACTTATTTATTAGGTGCAAGAGTAGTAGTGATGGTTAAAATAATAGATTAATGCTGAAATAGTAAATTGAGCCTTGTTCCTAGATGGACAGAGAGTGGAAAGTAATAGATCAAATGAGGAGATGGAGATAGAGGAAGAAAATGAAGGAAATGTAGAGGCACAAGTAACAGAAAGAGAGCAGGTAACAGCGAGTCATGAGACAGAGGCTGGTGAGAAAGATAAAAATGTAGAGGCACGAGTGTTTTCTATAGTTTTTACTATAACCGCTGTTCTTAAGTATTCTGTAGAACAGAGAAGAAAAAGCCATCAGGTTGGGACAATTTAAGACATTTCAGTTTCTAATCCCAGAGCTATTATTATTTTAAACTTAAAATTGTCTTCTCTATTGTTTCTTTTTCAAAACTGCATCAAAGCATTTGCTGCTGTATCAATACATAATCATCCATATCGATACGCGAATCAGCAAGGAATGCATTACAATATATGGCTGTATTGATATTTTAAACAGCGCCATTTAAAGTCTTGTTCCATGTGTCCCTTTTATACTTTGAGCACCTGCCCCTCCAAAGGTCTCTGCATGACCCTGCTCAGAGTGTCAGTCACGTTAAAAAAGTTAACCGCTTAAGTCATTTGTGGATTAATGCGTAAAAGAGATGTAAACCGTTTCAAACGATTAATTTAGATTTGGTGAACTGTTTCAAGAAGATCCAGTTACATTAAGTGATTCGTTTGCAAACCGGATATCATTGAACTGTTGTGTTTTGAACTCTCTCACAACAGACACGGAAGAGAAGACAATGCTGAATAAAGTCGTCGTTTTTGTTATTTTTTGACCAAAATGTATTTTCGATCTAACTGACCCTCTGATGTCACATGGACTACTTTGATGATGTTTTGCTTACCTTTCTGGACATGGACAGTAAACTGTACACACAGCTTCAACGGAGGGACTGAGAGCTCTAAGAGAATCTAAATCTAAAATCTAAAATCTAAAATACTAAATCTAAAATATCTTAAACTGTGTTCCAAAGATAAACGGAGGTGCAACGGGTTTGGAACGACATGAGAGTGAGTTATTATTGACAATTTACATTTTTGGGTGAATCAACCCTTTAAAATTTGAGCATATTGTTTTGCAAACTGCAATTAATTAATTAATTAAAAACAAAGTAGTTGTTTTTGTTGTTTAGTAGCAGTAATATGCAGTTATTAGCCGTGTCCACTGTATTTTCTGTTGGTTTTCATGAGACCCCCCTTGAAATGACCAGGACCCCCCTTTGCCCCCCAATCAAAATTGTCTGGAGCCGCCACTGATTGTAATAGGTTCTGGGGGCAATTGTAACACTGAAAAATAAACTATATATTAACCAACTGTACAGTATATCAAATATAAGCCTACCTCAGAATAATGACTCAATAATTCTTTATTTATACATTTTTTGTAAATTGTCCAAATTCTTTAAGAGGTCAGGCATCATATGCAGTCAAAAAGCTTAATTCTATTTTTTATTTTTGAAGAAGACAAGGCAACTATTCAAGTTGTAATTAGATTTAAATAATTGAAATATATATTTTACTCATATACATTAATCAGCTGATTAGTCAAGAACAATCTTTAATCAAACTTTAATGAAATGGTACAAAATATATTAACATATTAACAGCATGTGGAGATAATATTAATTGTTTAAATTTTTTTTAAGATTTAAAAGCAACACATTGTTCAACGTGTAACACTAATAATTTTAAAATGCAGTTTAACATTTCAACATGTTCATTTTGGAGATCACGTGACCCTTTGGCAGCAATGCAGGCATGGTCCTTTTCTCTGCTCATTTTTTTTTTTTTTTGAAATTGTATATATATATATTACTCCGTGATGTACATTTGGAACGCTTTTGTTAAAGAAATAAAAGCAATGGTTGAAATAGCCAATGCAACAAAACAGACACGGGACGGGTCGATTCAAGCAGCTGCACGTGAGCTTTGGAGGAAAAAAATTATGGACATTGAAGATAGGAGCAGGGAAAAAATTTTTTACCACTAATGGGGTTGCCGGAAGGGACAGATGCAGCTGTCTTTCTCAGTGGATCCCTTCACTGAAAGGCTGTGACATTGAGATTGACCGGGCACATCACGTGCATGACGGAAGGAAAATCTCTGATTGGCCATGTACTCTCATCTTCCGTGTAAGGTGCTAGGCAGGCATATCTGTATATTTATATATAAATAAGTTTATTCAAGTGTGCTATTAGTATACTGCTTTTAAACTAAAAATAGGAAAGTATGCTTTTAGTTTACTTTTTATGTACTTCTCAGAAATGTATTTAAAATGACCTAATTTCTCAGGCTAATTTGAGAGCAGTTTCAATCATTATGTTTTTGGCTTAGTGGGCCATTTGGGGACATGTCTTGTGTTGAAGAGGACTGATCACACATGAACATTTGTTTCTGTTGTTTATGCAGACCTACACTCTCGGTAATGTGTGGTCTGCTTTGGCTTTTGTACATAGTTTGTTGTTCCTTTCTATGCCCATCAACAGACATCAATACTTTTATTTATTATGCTTTTCTTTTTAAATAATTATCCATCTAGGTGGACTGGTAGCTAGAATATACAGTATATGTCTACATGCTACTGGCAGTATGGTCTTGCTTTAGTGTTGTTTCACTTAAGCAGTCTTGGCATTGCAAGCACAAAATGCATGTTCTAAATATATTATCACTGAATGTGAATGGCCTAAATTCTCCTGTTAAGTGTACATGGATATTATAATGTTTACACTATAAATCGATTTCCTGTGTCCTGATACGTTTTCAAAACAAGTAATACAAACTGGCAGCCTTCTCTTGTTCTTGTAACAAAACTAAGGGCGTGCTTATCTTAGTCGATAGAAGGTTATATTTAAATATTGAACATACTGGGAATGATGATGAGGGTAGATTTGTTTTAATACGCTATAAAGTACACAATGACAGGTTAGCACTGGTCTCCATTTACTTCCAGAATTTGGTAGACAGTGCATTATTCATAAATATTTCCAATATATTACTTGAGCAGATTGATTGTCCTTTAGTGATGGATGGTGATTTTAATGCTGTTTGAAATCCTTCACTGGATAAATCTCACCCTGATACTACAGCTAACCCATCCTCTAAGTTATTGAAAACATTTACCAAGGAACTTAATGTAGGCCTAATCGATCTTTGGAGAATCCAGAATACTACATCTAAGGACTAATAGACATAAGACTTTCTCTAGGATAGATTACAGATTTCTCAGCCCAACTCTTCATCTAACTCTTCCGTCTCTATATTGCCAAGTCTATATTGCGCTCTGCCTATGGTTATGAGCACTCTTTGCAGTCCATAATCCATTTAAAATGTATAACTTTGTTTTTCGGCCACACACACGTAGCAAAGTTTCAGGAATGCCATCTGCATATTTAAGTGGGATTCACTCTCGAAGTAGCAGTGATTTACATAGTGATAACCATAACAATAGATGGGACAAAATATATGAAAAAATAGGCATTTAGACAAGCACCCTCACTACTTTCAGAAGCACCCTCAGTGGTTATTTCTGGAACCTGGTTGATTCCCTTTTATTGCAAAACTATATACAAAAACAACAAAATACAAAGGCACAAAATACAATATTTGAATGACTGCATATTTACAATTTAAATAGGCCTACTTAACTGAAATAAGTAGGCTATTAATAAAATAAATAACTAGAGAAGCTTGACTGTAATAAACTTGCTTCCATTTAATGAGATCGTCCTAGTCTTCACCTGAATAAGAAAAACAGCTCTTCGGGTCTTCTGTGATGCAAAGACAACATCTGATCGTGTACAAGCAATATCTTAGAGAGCAGATACCATTCATAAAAGAACTAGCCAATGTATATTTAAAAGCACACGTCCAGTTGTGTGTGAGTGAAGGAAATCCGATGCGAGTGGAGAGATTCATCCTTGCGCATTACATGGATCACGAAACATTATCCGTGCTCGATATTTGTCATCATGTTACCCTTACAAGAATAACTGCAGTACAATGTAATACAACTGTAGATTTGCAGTATAATGAAGTACAGATACAATATAACTGCAGTTCAGTGATATGCTAAAATGCATGTGAAGATTTCAGATGCAAAAACATTTGAACACATTAAGTCTTATTAAATAAATTGTATACATTTTTTAATGAGCATCTTTTTTTAGATAAAGCTCTTCTGATTAGTCGGTAAATCAGCATCCTTTCCATAGTGTCTACGGCTGAATGGATACAAAAATATAAAATAGCCTACGTTTTAGTTTGACAAAATCATTAATATATGAACTATCACAATTAAAGCACAAAGACATAACAAATTTACACCCTTAGACCGTTCAAAAGTGTGAGAAAAAAGAAGAAACCATTTCCGGAAGAGAAGCTCATCAGGAGAGAGGGAGAAAGAAGAAAAGGAGTCAGATTCTTTTTACATGAAATGTAGCCGATTGCCCATCAGCTTTTCCTCCAGCAGAGGAGATCGATGTCCTCCGAATCCTCAGCAAGGCACGCAGCTGGGTAGACAGCAGGAGGAGATTGCCACGTCTCATCACATCGTCTCGGAACTGTTGCTTCGGCTGGCCCAGCTCACTGAGCGGCTTGATCGGCTTCGGATTGTTCCTCCCTCCACTCCTGTTGTGCAACACCTATCAGAACCAGAAACAGTTGCATTCCGTCATGCCGAGCTTCGTCTCAATCCACCTGCTCCTTACTCCGGTGAGCCCAACTCATGCCATTCATTTATATCATTATGTTCACTGACTTTTTCACTCCAGCCCTCTTGTTTTCCCTCGGAGCGATCTAGATGGGCATTCACCATCACGCTTTTAATCAGATGAGCGAGAGAATGGGGAACAGCCAGGGGCGTAGCAAGCTTTTCAAAAGTGTGGGGGATGGATGTGGTTTGTTTATAAACAATAAAAATGATGAACACATTGACAGAGGAGTACAAAATGCAGGGCTTAAAGTTCCCTGGCACTGTGCGGGATTTCCGGCTTGCAGCGTTTGGCTGGGAAAAAAATAATCCTACATTAAAAAAAAAAAGAAAAGAAAAAAAATCAGAAAAGGAGAGAAAAAACGCCCACACAAAGCTTTTTCTCTGGTGGTATGAATAATGTAACAATTTACTGTTTTTAAACATTAAAATAATATACACTTTAATTTCATAGTTCTTCAAAAGGTATGCAAACAATATCCCAATAATAGTGTAGTAAACCTAGACAGGAGACTTTATGTTGTGGCTAGAGTCTACTCTACAGACCAAGCAACACCACAGGGGTAGAAACAGTAATCTTTATTTTATATAATTCATGCAGTTACCAAACATGTCAGACGGGGTCAGGTTCTGAAAGTCCCAAGCACTAATGTTAAACAAATCTGGGCGAACAACACCACCATGGAAGCTGCTAAACAGAGAACCGCAATAAATAGGCCATAAAAAAACCTAGCGCACATGCAATAAAAAGGCAAAAGCTATGAAACACATATCACCCCCGCAGGCACACGTTCACACAACACGTCACCGTCACACAAAAGACGCCATCAGACTGCCACATAAGAATTTAGTTCATCATAACCCTCCCCCCCAATCATTAAATGGCTATACTGCTAGATTTAAAATTACACAGACACACACACACACACACACATAGAGTTAAAAACTTAACTCTGCCGGAATGCGAGACCCTCCCCCGGGGTCCAGGCTTTGCGCTGGTTGGTAGAGGGGAAAAAGCAGACACCAGTCCAGCGCTCGCGAGGCCTCCGACTGTAGCGAAAACGGAGCCCCCCCTTTTCTGAGAAGCCGCGTCGCCTGATGCACTCCTATACCCGGCCTTATCTACAGGTTAGCCCGCTAACTATCTTCACCGCCAGCAGCCCTAAACAGCATGCGAACAGCACCCACCCCCCAACCTTGAGTGCAACTCGGCGTTTAGCAAAAACACTGCTTCCCAGAACATCTCACGCTTCGCTATGCCTCTCTATTTATTGTTCTCTCTCCTTCACGCTAATCAATGGTCAGGTGCAACAATTATTTACTCAACCCCATCTTCCTTCAAATCTCTCCCGCCCACACGCAATCATAACAGTGCATCTTTACCACGTCACTTCATTACACTCCCCCCACCCATAAAGCAGACTCGTCCTCGAGTCAAATTCAAAACATCTCATAGTCCCGGGACCACACCGGTGCCCTTCTTGCTCGTCCTAGATGCAAGTCCTTGGATACCGTTGCACCTTGTTGGACCTCCTCAGTCATTGGAACTTGGCTGGTCATGGATTGTTGCATATGCCCTATGTGTGAAGATCCTTGACCACCCTGGTCCTGTGTGGTCAAAGCCAGCCGGTCCCTTTGCCCTTGTGATCCCACTGAGGCAGCACTGCTTCCTGGCACACCACTTGCTCCACTCGTAGGTGTGACTGAAGGCACCTCAGACCTGGCCCCTGGCACTGCCACCTCGCTCTCTTGACCAGCTGTAGAATCTGAAGTCTGCAGACAGGTCTCCTTAGGTGGGACACCAGCCATCCGTGGGCTCTCGACACCCTCTTGGCTGGTAACCTCTGTTACAGAAGCAAGACATGGTTTAAGTCGGTTGAAGTGCACCACTATGTCTGTTCCCCCCTCAACTGGTACAAGTCTGTACAGAACTTCAGTTATCCTCTCCTTGACTTTATAAGGCCCCTTAAACCTTCGTTGTAATGTTGGACAGAGCCCCCTTTTCCTTGCTTTCCCCTGAACCCAGACCAATTCTCCTTCAGAATAATATTGGAAATGTGCTCTGAAGTCATAGTCTCTCTTCTGCTTCACTGCCGCTCTTAACTGATGGCCCTTTACCGCATCTACCACTGTAGACAATGTCTTGCCACATACTCTGACGTGGAAGAGAATATTTCCCCCCCACCCACATTAAGCATAACATCGACAGGAAGAATGATCTCTCTCCCAAAAACCACTTTGTAGGGTGTATAACCCGTACTAGAGTGAACGCTGGTTCTATAGGCCATCATTACATATGGCAACAGGATGTCCCAGTTAGCTTGGTTATCATCTACAAACAGAGACAACATAGAGGCCAGTGTTCTGTTAAACCTTTCAACCATTCCATCTGATTGAGGATGATACGGTGACGTCCTGGTCTTATAAATGTTCAGCAACTGGCACACTTCTTTAAATAACCTGGATTCAAAATTTCGGCCCTGATCAGTATGGATTATCCTGGGGGCTGCAAAGCGGCACACCCACTGTTCAATCAGCAATTTAGCCACAGTCTCTGCTTCCTGATTAGGAAGAGGGAACGCCTCAGTCCATTTAGAAAAGTAATCGCCAATAACTACAATATATTTGTTTTCTTTGGGGGTTTCGGGAAGAGGTCCCAAAATATCTACCGCCACCCGCTCATAGGGCCTCGAGGTTACCACCGATTGGAGTGTGGCCCGCCATGGTTTCCCTACAGCTTTCCTGGACCCACAATCCACACACTCCCTACACCATCGCTTCACATCCCCAAACCAGCCCAGCCAATAGAACCGATCTTTCACCTTTGCTTGTAATTTCTGTATTCCCAAATGTCCACCCGTGACATCATTATGCAACTGTCTTAAGATGTCTGACACCATTACAGTGGGAATAACCACCTGGACCTGGTTTGCGGCATCAGAATTCAATGGAGGAAACCTCACCAACCGGGAGCCCTGCATTTGTAACTGGGACCATACTGGTGCATACCTTTGTAGATCATCCGGCGGTTGCAACCCAGTCCCTCCCTCTTTTTTTTTTTTTTTTTGAACAATGATCTTTTAACTCTGCATCTTCCCATTGCGCCCGAGCCAGCTCATCCCCTCCTCCCTCTGGGGTTACATTAGGTGGTCAGTGGTGCTGACTCCAAGGGCACTGGAGTTGACAGGTAAGCAGGCAGCCTAGAAAGGGCATCAGCATTAGCATGCCCTCGTCCAGGGCGATGAACAATTTTATACTGGAAACTTGCTAACTGCTCCACCCATCTGGCTAACTGTCCCTCTAAGCCCTGGAAATTATGCAGCCACCTCAAGGAATTATGGTCAGTTAATTATGGTCATTAAATTCCTTACCTAAAAGATAATGTTTAAAATGCTTGATGAACGTGACCATGCTTAACAGCTCTTTCTTAGTTGTGGCATATTTTCTTTCCTGCTTAGTAAGGGCTCTGCTGGCATATGCTATAACATGCTCAAACCCCCCTTCTTCTTGTGACAATACAGCCCCAATACCAGCATCGCTAGCATCCGTATCCAAAATGAATGTTTTAGAGGGATCAGGGTATACAAGAACAGGAGCTGACATTAAACTCACTGTGAGCTGTTCAAAAGCTGTCTGACATGCCTCCGTCCATTTAAAACGCCTGCCTTTCTCAGTGAGCTGGTGCAGCGGGCGGGCAATCTTAGCAAACCCCTTCACAAACCTCCGATAGTATGAGGCTAAACCCACAAAACTCCTGACCTCTGTTTGATTTTTGGGCACCGGCCACTGACGCACAGCCTCCACTTTGGCAGGATCTGCTTTCACCCCCTTTGAGGAGATAATGTGTCCTAAATACTGCACCTGAGTGGCAAACAAGTTACATTTCGTGGGCTTGACTTTGAGGTTAGCCTGGCGTAGTTTTTTTTAAACTTCATCCAGACAAATGTTCCTGAAAGGTCCGTCCAAATATAATAATATCATCCAAGTACACCAGACAGGTCGTCCACTGAAGATCTGCCAGCACCAGATCCATCAGTCGCTGAAATGTACTTGGACTATTACAAAGACAAAAACTAAGGACATTGAATTCAAACAGACCCTGGCAAGTGATAAACGCAGTCTTGTATTTATCCACAGGATCCACCTCCACCTGCCAGTAACCACTGGCTAAATCAAGAGTTGAGAACCAGCAAGCTTTATTCAGACTGTCAAGGGCATCATCAATCCGTGGCAACGGATACGCATCCTTCCTGGTTACATCATTTAACTTCCGATAATCCACACAAAAACGGAGGCCACCATCACGCTTGCGTACCAAAACTACCGGAGCTGCCCAGGGACTATGAGAAGGCTGAATTATGTTATTGGCCAACATTTGCTTTACATGGTCCTCTACCTCATGTTGCAAGTGGAGGGGAACACGACGGGGTGGCAACTTCACAGGCTTTGCATCCCCTGTATCGATCTGGTGCATTGTCAGGTGTGTTCTCCCCAAATCCCCCTCCCCCTCACTAAACACAGACATATTTCTTTGTAACAGCTCACGAATATCTCTTAAATCAGATTAAATAAAATTCTTCTGATGCAACCCGAAATGAGCAATAAGCTTGTCAACAGACCAAGGCTCATTTGGGCCATCCTCATCCTCACCCATGCCTACAGGTTCAGCCTTACAGCCCACCTCAATGTCGGTATGCAAAGTTCCCAACCTCATACCCCCCTTTAATGTAAGGGCATCTTTAGTTACATTAATCACTCGTACTGGCAGTCTACCCCTCGCCACTCTACAGACCACCCGAGCTATCATTACATCACATTGATTTGATAAGGTGTCTGATGGTTCCAACATACCCTCACAACAGGCTTGTCCACCTTTCCAGCAATGATTGCCTCACTACGTGGGGGAATTACAGTATCTTCCAAGACAATCACGGTCCGAGGCATATCAATATCTGCCGGAACTATCAGGGGTAGCATTTTACCCATAATTCGACATTCCTTTTTACCAAAATCCACAACGACACCATATTTACTCAAAAAGTCAAAACCCAAAAGAATATCCTGGGATGGCACATCAGCTACCAAAAACTCAGTGATTAATGCCAATGAATCAAACTGGCAGATGGTTTGCCATATTCCAAAATCCCCATCAACCCTCCATTAGCTGCCGACACCTCACCATGATGTCCAGACAGGTCTGTTCCCCCTTTAGTGATTTCAAGCCAACGTTGTTTTGGTATAACTGATAACGTTGCCCCACTATCTACCAAAAGGAGGGAGTCTGACGCACCTATTTTGGCTCCGATGTATCCAGAGCCACCCTGGTTGCTTGCAGAGGCCACATATGTACCAACACGCCAGGGGGCAGGCAGTGGGCCTACAGTACCTGCCCCCTGTAGTTTCCCTGCGAGTATGGGCAATCTCGTTTTATATGTCTAGTACACCCACACTCCCAGCAACCACCCCCCGCCCCTCTGGCTCGATCTATGGCCCCTTGTGAACCACTATTCCTGGGCTCTCGTACAGGTTCCCTAAAAAATTGAGTTGAATGTTGAATGTTGCTCACTGTTGTACGAAGAGATTTGACTTCCTGCCTCAATTCCTCCACCATTCCTAACATAATTTGCATTTGTTCTTCGCTTTTAGTTTTATTCTCTACCACTCCCCTTACTTTTGCATCAGGCATTAGATGGGTTTGCTCCATATTCAGAAGAAGCTCTAATTCTGAAGCAAGATCAATTGCATCTTCTAGGGTATCAGGTTTTGCTCTGCGCAGGCTAATACGGAAGTCACCGGTTGCAAAATGTGTAAGAAATTGATCTCTTGCCAACATATCTCGCGTGCGATCATCAGCTGTGGGGTAAGCTTTAGTGGCGAGACGCCGTAGGGCATTTCCGAATTCCCTTACGGTCTCATTGTGCATACGCCGGCGGGCTGTAAATGTAGCCCTACTCCAATCGCTACTATCACAAGGCTCGAAACATCTAGCCATAGCAGCTTTTAGCAGCCCATAATTTCCTTAGCCTCAGCGGACAAACCACTATTAATATCTCTTGCACGCCCAGAGAGTAGAAGAGACATAAATTTAAGTTTTAAGGGTTCATCCCAATTATTTACATCAGCCGCCAAATCAAATTGTTCAGACCAATCAGACCACTCCCGGCCTACACCAGTGAAAGTTTCAGGCATAAATACTGGCCGTGCATTAGCTCTTAATGTTCCCATCTCCCTTACATGTAGTGGCTAGAGGAGTCTACTCTACAGACCAAGCAACACCACAGGGGTAGAAACAGTAATCTTTATTTTATATAATTCATGCAGTTACCAAACATGTCAGACGGGGTCAGGTTCTGAAAGTCCCAAGCACTAATGTTAAACAAATCTGGGCGAACAACACCACCATGGAAGTTGCTAAACAGAGAACCGCAATAAATAGGCCATAAAAAACCTAGCGCACATGCAATAAATAGGCAAAAGCTATGAAACACATATCACCCCCGCAGGCACACGTTCACACAACACGTCACCGTCACACAAAAGACGCCATCAGACTGCCACATAAGAATTTAGTTCATCATAACCCTCCCACCCAATCATTAAATGGCTATACTGCTAGATTTAAAATTACACAGACACACACACACACACACACACACATAAAGAGTTAAAAACTTAACTCTCCCGGAATGCGAGACCCTCCCCCGGGGTCTAGGCTTTGCGCTGGTTGGTAGAGGGGAAAAAGCAGACACCAGTCCAGCGCTCGCGAGGCCTCCGACTGTAGCGAAAACTTTTCTGAGAAGCTGCGTCGCCTGACGCACTCCTATACCCGGCCTTATCTACAGGTTAGCCCGCTAACTATCTTCACCGCCGGCAGCCCTAAACAGCATGCGAACGGCACCCACCCCCCAACCTTGAGTGCAACTCAGCGTTTAGCAAAAACACTGCTTCCCAGAACATCTCACGCTTCGCTATGCCTCTCTATTTATTGTTCTCTCTCCTTCACGCTAATCAATGGTCAGGTGCAACAATTATTTACTCAACCCCATCTTCCCTCAAATCTCTCCCGCCCACACGCAATCATAACAATGCATCTTTACCACGTCACTTCATTACAATAGCAATTAGCATTAGTCTAAAAAATGAAATATAATACCGAAAACACTCGACATGTCAACAAAACGATTAACAGAACATCTTCCCAAACACATATCAAGCTTATTTAAAAACCTCTAAAGCATAAACACTCATTCAAAGTACCTGGAAAAGGGAGATGTAAATAACCATAAGTTCCCGCCTCTTCAGCACGAGCTGACCGATAACACCCCAAGAAAGGCGGGACTTAAGGCAGAACAGCCAACCATCAGCCGATCACACTAAAAGCCGGTGTCAAGTTTGAGAGGGGGGGGGGGGGCAGCCGCGGCGAGCGCAGACACAGAGCGGCCAGATAAACGGAGGAATGACTGCAGTAAGGCGTTTGTGCAAAACTGCGGAAAAACTGCAGAAAATGTGCGGGTATCGAACCCTCTCACCGGGAAAAGTGTGGGTGTTAAAACCCCCTCATCCCCCACGGGTGCGATGCCCCTGGGAACAGCCATGTGGGACAATGAACATAAGTGTTGCAGCTCGCTCAAGGAGTTTGCGGAAGAGCTCCGCAATGTATTCGATCGCTCCGCGCTTGGGATGGAGGCGGCGCGGGCGTTAACTTTGCAGTAACAGGGAGGTCAGTCTGTGTTGGACTACTCTATAGACTTCCGCACTCTCGCCGTGTCATGTGGATGTAATGCCAAAGTGCAGTGGGATCATTTTCTTCATGGGCTGGCAAACTGCATCAAGTACGAGATTTATTCTCTCAAACTGCAGTCCAGCCTCCATGGTTTAGTTGACATCGCCATCCGCGTGGACAACTGAATTGCTCTCCGGCCCCAGCATCAGAGGGGCGTGGCCTCTCAAAAGCTCTTCTCCGGCCTGTTCGCTGGAGCAGCGGGTGGCGCAACTTCTCAATGTCTCGTCATGCCTGAGGAAAAGCCCCTGCAGATCGGGAGAGCCCAGCTAGAGCTGAAGATCTTTGCCCGAACCCGACGGGACCCGATGGCTTAATTTATATAATTTTACGCGGGCTCGGGCCGGACTCGGGTTTGCGCTCTGGTTTGCGAGGTAAACGAGTGGTCATGTGACATGTTTCGATTAGCACAAGAAAGATGCAAAAATGATTGCTGAGTAGGTGTAACGGAGGCTTGCCTCTGGTGATTACGTTTTGGTTGCACCAGCAACTAAAGCAAAGTCTGAGGTGTGGAAAAGTTTTGACCATGTTTATAATGAGAATAATGAGTGAATAATGATGCACCATCAGTGTGCCTAGGAATGCGCTGAAGATATCTACAGTGGATTCAATCATTTTCCTCCACAAAAACATGTAGGTTTAGCCTAATCTCTGTAAGTAAAGGTTTTTCAAATGATAACTAAATATTCATTGAGTCTTAAATGCATAATGTGGACAGAGTATTTATGATAATGTTGGCATTATTTTTTTATTAAATATCATCTGCTAGTGCGAAGCAAATCTGGCGGAGCCTTTATCTTAATTTCGTCATTACCCAATACCCACCTTAGTTTAAAATTTATCTTAATTTAATTTGTTAAAAATGACTCGTTTTTATTGGTGCGTTAGTCTATTTATAGGTTAAATGAGCCTATGTCTAGAATGCTGAGCTCTTACGATGTCACAGAGGACTTATTTTATTCCAACTTCCAAGTGGTCTAGCCTACGTTAGTTATGAATAAATTATGTTAAAACATGTATAAATGACTCATTATTGACAAAAGGCAAAAGAGTTGTGTGTGTGCGCACATTTGAATAATGTCGGGCTGTAAACAGGTCCGGGTTTTAAAAAAGCTGTCAATCAAAATGTACTTGTCGGGCTCAGGCCGAAACCTGTCGGGCTCGGGTGCCTGATTACAGCTCTAAGCCCAGCAGAGGATCACCGAGCGGTGCCATCATCTCACTCACAGTCTGTGTCTTCACTGACTTTCTAACTCCCTGGCGGTCTTCCAGGCACTCATCAATGATGTTCTTAGAGACATGGTCGACTGGTTTGTATTTGTTTATCTCGAAGACATCCTGACCTTCTCCCAGAAAGAGCGCGACGATGTCCAACATGTCAGGCGAGTGCTCCAATGGCTGCTTGAGAATCGTTTATTCGCCAAGGTGGAGAAGTGCGAGTTTCACACATGGTTGGTGCCATTCCTGGGATTTATTCTTTCACCCAAGGGAATCCAAATGGATCCTGCCAAGTTAAAAGCAGTCGCTGATTAGCCCACCCCAGATAGTCATAGAGGGGTCCAGTGATTTCTGGGGTTTGCCAATTTTTACAGGCGGTTCATTCGAAATTTTAGCTCAGGCTGCATTCTCTTATTTAATGGGAAGACTCCCATTCTTGTTACTCCCGATCCATTTCGTCTGTTCATTGTGGAGGTGGATGCATCAGAGGTGGAAGCAGGGGCAATTTTGTCTCAGAGGTCACCTTCGGATGACAGAGTACATTCCTGTGCAATTTTTTTCTCATCGTTTAACCCCCTCGGAACTCAGAATTATGACATCGGGAATAGGGAGTTACTGGCTGTTAAGTTGGTTCTGGAGGAGTGGTGTCACTGGTTGGAGGGCGCGGAGGTCCCCTTTTTTAGTTTGGACCGATCATAAGAACTTATAAGGTCACAAGAATATATCCGCACCTCTAAACTACTGAATTCCCGACAGGCTCGCTGGGCACTATTCTTTGGTCAGTTCTATTTTAACATCTCCTACCGTCCGGGGTCCAAGAATGGTAAGCCTGACGCACTTTTGCGGATCTTTGAGGCTGAACCAAGATGCATCCTTCCGATGACCATTCTGCCCCACGATTGGGTAATAGCGATGGTCACCTGGTGGGTGGAGTCCAGAGTTCGCACAGCTCTGTGCAACATCACAGTTCTAGCGTGTTCCCCCGAGAGCCTGTTGTTTGTGCCAGAATCGGTCCGAACTAACGTCCTACAGTGGGGTCAGTGTAGTTTAGTCAAGCAGCGCTCCTGGTGGCTTCCATGGCGCAGGACGCTTGTCAGTTCGTGTCGGCATATCCTGTTTGTGATCCAATCGACCACCAGCAGGGTTACTCCAGCTGCTGCCTGTCCCTTCGAGACCGTGGTCACACATAGCTATGGACTTCGTCACAGGCCTACCTCCGTCTATTGTCAACATGGTAGTCCTTACTGTGGTGGACAGGTTCTCTAAGGCCGCACATTTTATTCCCCTCCTCTTCCAGTGCTGTTTAGGCCACCAGCCACCCTTATTTCCCTCTCAAGAATCTGATGCCGTTGTTCCATCCGCACACTCGTTTATTCAGAGATACCTCTGTACGTGGAGGGTCAGCAGAGAAGCCCTCACTCGGACTTGTGACAGGAACAAGGCGTTAGTGGACCATCACTGTGCTAAGCCCCCACTTTACGTGTGCTGTCAGAAGGTCTGGTTGTCCTCCAAGGACATTCCTATCAAACTCCCCTCACGTAAACTGGGTCCCAAATTGATTATAAATTTATTTATAAATACATCAGCACGATGCATTGTATTATAACTTCAGACTGAAATCTTATAAATAATCTATCAAATGTAACAACCAAAGTCAGGAAAAGAAATCTTCATTTTTTATTATATTAGCTAAATACAGCCATTTAAAATAGTCACTCAATCTTGTTGACAATGCACAAGTTATTTTAGTTAACACAAAAACTGTAGTCTCAATCTCCACAATGTATCACATTTCAAGCTGTACCCCAGGGGTAACGAACACAAACCTCATGCTTGGAAAGAAAAAATATAATGCAAGACTTCTTTCTGAAAGCATATTTAACAGTATATTATTAGTTTATACATCAATAGGTATAATTCCCTTGTGGCTCCCACTTTTCATATAAACTAGTGTAATGGGACCATGGCTGGGGCACTACAATTCCTAGCAGCCCTGGCATTATATCAAGCATCACGTTAGTTCAGTCAGGCCACGTTAGTCACGCTTGCATCAGCTGATAGTCAGCGGTTCCTGACGTGTACCAATCCCGTCTTGACACCTATCACATGCGATCTATTTAAATTCCCATTCTTCAGTGTCTCTTCCATCGCATCGCTGCTTGCAATTAACTCCCTCCTCCAACCCCAACTCCACCAACTGAACATGTAATACAATTTAACTTTGTACTTTCATAACAAAGTCTCTTTATTGGAAGCAGTCTCTATCACATTTTTGTTTACAACTCATGTAATTGTGAATTGTAATTATGTATGCTTAAAATGGTTCTGTCTTGCTGCTCTCACCACTATGTCGAAGCATGGCTGTTACACGGACTGGCCTGTCGAGCGTTGCCCAGAACATAACCATACCACCAACACTAACTGTATGCAATATAATTGTCATAAAATATACTTGACGGAAGTGGTCCTGATTGAAATAAGAAAGTAGTGAAGATTGTTTGCTCTATCACTTCCTCTTTTAATTTCGGGAATGTCGTGGCGGATTTAGAACCGTAGGCAATGTTATTTGTTTGTGAGAGGTGCTCTTTCACTACTTCGCTACTTGTGTTGATTGCATTTAATGTATGAATTGATGTTGTGGCAGATAGAGTTATATTATATAATTACAGTTATGTTTTATTTTTCGATTTTTTTGCATTTACAGGTCACATGGCGTATGTAATGTCATATGATAATTCTTCAATGTACTATAGCCTTTACACTGCACTACACTGCTATGTTGGATGTAAAGTTTAAATATGTAATGTAATAATTAGGGGTGTACCCGAAGCTGACTACCTTATTCAGAATGGCACGGATAATGGCTTCAAAAACGAATAACGGAATAATTCTGCCTTAATATTCTCCTGAGGCTGGCACAGCCTGGTGTTTGCTAAAAGTTGAGCCAGTTACATGTTTGCATTTTTATCTTTAATAGTTTGAGTGGCACATGCACATTTGTTTGGTTACGTTCACAAAAAAAGACTCGCTTAAAGAGTTCTGCGTAATGAAAATGTGAGCATTGAATTAATTCAGTAGAGTTCAAATGATCACTAAATGTTTGCCAATGACATCTTTCTGCTTGCATAGTAAATATTTTAGAAATCAATCATTACTTTAGTTTAACACGGCATACTTGTTCAGTGATAACTATGAAAAAAAAGAGTCATAACGGTCTTATCAATGTGAAAATGTTAGCGATTGTTACAGATACAAATACAGAAACAAATACATAAAAAATACACAAATACATGGATATTTAAATATGTAATGTCATAATTATAAAGTTTTGACAATTTACATATTAATTCATAGCCTTATGCAACAATTACATAAGTCATTTACAGAAGCATGAACCATGAGTAGTCGAGTAACTTGAGTATTTTTTTAAAATAAGAAATCGGCTAGCAGAAATCAGTAGCTGTGCCCCTGAACATCCTTCTACCACAAAAAAATAAAAATAAAATAACAGCTGTTGTGACGCTCAGACACTCTTCAAGACTTTCTTTTCTCTTTTTAATCCGCCTCCACCACCTCCTCAATCGACTCACAGTGGACGACTTTGCAGTTTTCTTCACAAATAAGACAAGAACCATCAGTGACCAATTCTCCACACCGCAGACTGAGGACAACTTCACAATGACCGATGCACATTCTTTCTCCTCCTTGCCCTCACTCTGAGAGATGGACGTTTCCAAACTTCTCCTGTCCAATCATCCTACTACTTGTCCACTTGATCCGATCCGGACTCACCTCCTTCAAGCAATCTCTTCTTCAGTCATACCTTCGCTTTCTCACGTTATCAACTCCAATCTTCACTCTGGAACATTTCCCTCAGCATTCAAGCAGGCTCGGGTAAGCCCACTGCTCAAGAAACCATCTCTAAATCCAGCGCTTCTTGAAAACTACAGACCAGTATCCCTTCTTCCATTCATTGCAAAGACACTTGAGTGAGCTGTGTTCAACCAGCTGTCTATGTTCCTTGTACAGAACAACCTCCTGGACAGCAACCACTCTGGCTTCAAAAGTGGCCACTCAACTGAGACTGCTCTGCTCTCGGTTACTGAAGCCCTGCGACTAGCAAGAGCAGCTTCAAAATCCTCAGTACACATCTTACTGGACCTGTCTGCTGATTTGACACCTTTAATCACCAGATTCTCCTGTTCACCCTCAGGAAGATGGGCATCTCTGGAACCACACTCCAGTGGGTTAAGTCCTACCTCTCTGACAGATCCTTCAGTGTGTCTTGGAGGGGTGAAGTCACAACACCTTGCTACAGGGGTTCCTCAAGGCTCAGTACTTGGACCCCTTCTCTTTTCCATCTATATGACGTCATTAGGACCGGTCATTCAGAAGCATGGTTTTTCTTATCACTGCTATGCTGGTGACCATCACCTTCAGCTTAACCTTACGAAGACAGAACTCCTGGTGATTCCAGCTAACCCATTGCTTCATTACAACTTCTCTATACAGCGTTCGTCAACCATTACTCCTTCGAGGACAGCCTGAAACCTAGGAGTTGTGATGGATCATCAGTTAAGATTCAAAGACCACATTGCTACAACGACCCAGTCCTGCAGATTTGCCTCATACAACATTAGGAAGATTAGACCCTTCCTGTCAGAGCAAGCCACCCAACTTCTTGTCCAAGCTCTTGTTCTCTCCAGACTGGACTATTGTAATGCTCTCCTGGTGGGGCTTCCTGGATGTACTGTCAAGCCTCTGCAATTGATCCAGAATGCAGCAGTGAGGGTTGTCTTCAATGAGCCAAAAAAAGCTCATGTTACTCTTCTCCTCATCAGGTTACACTGGCTACCAGTAGCCGATCACATCAAATTCAAGGTACTGATGCTTGGCTACAAGAGGACCACTGGCACGGCACCAACATACCTAAACTCACTGGTTAAATCTTATGTGCCCTCCAGAAGTTTGCGCTCTGCAAGTGAACGACGCCTTATGGTGCCATCCCAAAGAAGTTCAAAATCACTCTGATGGACCTTTTCCTGGACTGTGCCCAGCTGGTGGAATGACCTCCCAATCGCAATGCGTACAGCTGAGTCTTTATTCATTTTCAAGAAACATCTAAAGACTCATCGTTTTCACCAGCACTTAACCAACTAATACTAGCACTTTTCCATCTTTTCTTTTATTTAAAAAAAAAAAATGGCTATGCATTCTGTACTAGACTAACTGAGACTTGTCATGGCACTTGTATACTGTTGTTGTTCTCTTGTTGACCTGACTGCTTCTAGTGTTCTCATCTCGCTTTGGATAAAAGCGTCTGCTAAATGATTAAATGTAAATGTTAATAATACTTACATTCGTCTCTTTTGGATAAATATAGCCAAAATCCGTTGCCATAACTTATCGCTAGTGGCAAAAGATTACGTTTTAGTAGAATAACATTGGTTAATGGAAACGCTGTCATTTAGCAATAAAATGACATAAGTTTTATCAAATCTGTAATGGAAATGTGCCTAATACCTCTTAAAAATAGCAATGCATTGGTTTAACACAGCTGAGAGAGAACAAAGCAAGAGTAGATTAGTTTCAAAATTTCACTAAATCCAAGTAACCTACTATCCAAGTAGTTGAATGTTTACTAAACAATTTGCTGAAACATATACTATTTCTATAACATTTCATCCATCCCCTCTACATCAAGGGACCTATATAGACAATTAAAAGTATTGCAGTTTAGCAATTTTTTTTTGTTTTAGCGCCTTGCAAGGACTTAACAATACCAACTCTCATTTAAAAATCATTAAATCTTGGAAGAACTGATAATGTCTATGTGAGAATAGATAACAAAGATAGATTTTAATTTTTCATAGCCTCCATTTGCTTTTTGAGAATAAGTAATGCAAAAAACAAGTTATCTTTTGCAAAACTTCTATTCTATTCACAGTCGGTCGCAACTCGATACTGTTCTTCCCATATGTTTTACACAATACATGGATAACCCACTCTGCCAAATTCATGGCATGAAAATATGCTCAATTTCTTAACAGACAGTAAAAATAATTAATGAAAGATTATTTCTCACCTGTCTGTAGAAGTATCCCGGACAAAGCCCCCATTTGTTAAATACTACGGTGCCCGTAAGGTAACTTGTTCGGTTAACTTAGTTTTGTCGTGGCCACGACATAATAACTTGAGGGAACGTGATAATATGTCGTGGCCATGAGATTTTAATTTGTGGGAATGTCATATTAACTTTTGGGAATGTCATATTATGTTGTGGCCACGAGATCATTTTGTGCGAGATTTTTTTTTGCAAGTTTATCATCTCTGATAATCCTAAATTGCTATGGTCATGCAGGTTTGTTTACGCAATAAACTCGTGGCCACTAGAAAAACATGTTGTTCCCTCAACATAAGAAGTCGTGGCCAGGAGAAATGGATGTTGTTCCCTCAACATAGCATCTCGAGGCCACGACATAAGGATGTTGTTACCTCGACAAAATTATCTCATGGCCATGACATAATATGACGTTCCCACAAATTCATATCTCGTGGCCATGACATATTATCACGTTCCCACGAGTTATGTCGTGGCCACACCAAAATGAAGTAAACCGAACAGGTCACCTTACAGGCACTGCAAAATACCCCAAACCCGGATTTTGGTTTAAATAATCATCTCTAGTAGTCATTAATTATTCTTTCTTGTTTTTATAAAAAAAAGTTGACATTACTAAATATTATTAGCTGTGTGAACTTTCAGACGAAATGTTGAATGCAGTTATTATGTTAAAGGAACACTCCACCGTTTTTTGAAATAGGGCTTATTCACATTATTTCCTACATTTAGATAGGTGGGCAAATGCATTTTTGTGTCAGTGCATGCATTGTTTTAGTTTGACTGGGTCGGCGTTAGCTTAGCTTAGCACAATGAATGGAATCCTTTGTTGCCAGCTAGCATGGCCTGAGTAAAAGTGATCAAAAAAAAAAAAAAAAAAAAAAAAACCACCTAATTACTTCTTGTGGCCTGCATATTCACAACGAGTACAAATAGCGATCCAGATTAACACTAGGCGATTTCCTAGGCAGATATTGATTTGGGACTATATTATGGGGAAGCACAGGCGAAGCACTGCGGCTTAGTCGAAGCACTGCTACTTCGGCGCAGAGAATCACGCAACACATGAAAACATCAACTCTATGTGAATACAGGTATAATATGGGTCGATCTATACATGCGTCATGATTAAAATAATCACTTACTCTGTGGACAGTTCACTTTGTCACACCGGAAAAAAAAATTGAGTACTACAGAATGGATCAGCGCCGTGAAATCCTCTGTAGATGTGACACAACTTCGGGCACGCTCATCTTGATCTGACGTGTTGAGCCTGGTCATCAATGGCAAAAACATGTCCCACTCTCTACAGCACAGACACTCTATTTCCGTCGGCATATATTGGCATATTCCCCCACATTCACACCACCAGTTCATGTTGGCTCTCATCCTCACGTCCTCAGGCTGTTGAGCGAACGCAACCTCCTCCTCCTGTCGTTCTATTTCCAAAGCACGCAGCTCGTCTTCTGTAAACTCTGGTTCAAATAGGTATGGTTCTGGTTCTTGACTGTCTGAGAAGTCACCCTCTTCGTCTCTCTCAAAATCAGCCATGTTCATCGCCATTCGTGTACTGTAAGGAAAATAGCCAGGCAGCTACTATTCACGCCGGTATGTTGACGGAAGTCGTGGGATTTCATGTGTTGCGTGATTCTCTGCGCCGAAGTAGCAGTGCTTCGCCTGTGCTTCCCCATAATATAGTCCCAAGTCAATATCTGCCTAGGAAATCGCCTAGTGTTAATCTGGATCGCTATTTGTACTCGTTGTGAATACGCAGGCCACAAGAAGTAATTAGGTGGGGTTTTTTTTATTTTTTTGATCACTTTTACTCAGGCCATGCTAGCTGGCAACAAAGGATTCCATTCATTGTGCTAAGCTAAGCTAACGCCGACCCAGTCAAACTAAAACAATGCATGCACTGACACAAAAATGCATTTGCCCACCTATCTAAATGTAGGAAATAATGTGAATAAGCCCTATTTCAAAAAACGGTGGAGTGTTCCTTTAAGTAAAGATAGCTTAAGATGATGAGTTTTTGCAAGGGGAGGAGCCCTGTTCGAACATGTTTGAGCAGTGAGCGTGTGAGTGTTTGAAGATTCCAGCTGATGATGCACACACAATGTACTTGGAAAGCAGTAAGTAATGGTGAGTGTGTTACCTTCTATCTTTATCTTTCTGGGAAAATTGATGATCCAAAAGACCGACTTGATGACAGCGTTACTGTAGTTAAATCTAAAGTAGTCTTAATGTGCAGATCGACAGTTTCCCATCGGTTCACAGTTTAGCTATAATGCTAATATTCAAATCAGTGTTTCTTTTGATTCACAGTTTAGCTATAATGCTAATATTCAAATCAGTGTTTCTTTTGGTTCACAGTTAAGAAAAATTCAGCAAGTGTGTTTGCATGTTCAAATTAGATGTAACATTTACATTTCATTACCATTATCTTCAGTATTTTAACATTAGCATGTGTGCATCAATTATCTTTTTTTTAAAGCTAAGCTAGCTTGTCGTTTTTATATATTATCATGTCTAGTATTTATAGTAACTGCAACTGAGTTATTTAGCTTAAAGGGTTAAGCTTTGATGCTAAAATTTTATGCTGAAAGTTTCAGTTAGTCTTGTAACATAATACTTTTTTTCCTCTGTTTTAGGTGTTTGTGTGCAAGAATCTTAAGCATGAAATCATTGACCGACATAGTATTAGTCTAACTGAGATATTTCAGTCTAGGAGAAAGTTGGGCAGTGTTGACAGCTTTCACATCAAATCAAAGTTGGTCCATATCCATTAAAGACTTGCATTGCATAGTTTTTAACAGCGTAAGTACTGAAAATGTATCACAAATCATTTACAATTGGTTGTTTAATGCAATCAAAATTGTGCTTGATTGGTTCTGCTTTCTTGTGATAATTTCTTTCTTTTTATGATTAATTTAACTCCCTAACAGACTAAAGAGCCAACTGATGTCTCTGGTGCTCCGAGGACTCCCGGCCATCCTTGCCCACAAACCTACAGATTTCTACAAAGTATTCTTTGTAATTGACCTCTTTTTTTCTCTCAGAATATCTAAAAGAACATAAAAATACAATCATTTAGTTCCTGTGTTTTATAAAACCTCTGAGAAAGCCTAAAACCATTAAATTATTACAATAGTTTTTTTGACCTCTTTAGGGGATCTGTTTGCTTAAAGGTTTAGTTCATCCAACATTTGCTCACACTCATGTCATTACAAACCTTTTGGACTCAAGTTTTTGAGGGTTAATTTTTGAAATACAATTTTAAGTATAGTTCACGGAAATAAAATTAAAGTAAAGTTTATACTTTGCTGAAACTGTGGTCCTTGTATATCCAGTTAATGAAAGTCAATGGCTACCATCACTTGGAGTAAAAATATAACAAACAAACAAGCAAAACAAAATTAATACCTGTGTTGCCTGATGATACATTGAGGATTGAGGTGTTACCAAGCAAAACAATCAGTCTTTTGCACGAAACTGAACATGATTTTCAGCATTATTACCTTATAATCCATAGCCCCTACAAACAGTCCTGAGGTGTTCACAAATGTCTGGAGAGCATGCATTGTGTGTTGTATTGGTCATCATCAAAATGGTACTTTTGTGTACTTATCTTGGATCCCACAACCTATATATAAATAAAAAATAATTTGCTTGTGCAGTCAGCTTCAGGAAGATTGCTCATATGTGTATGCTATAGACTGTTGTGAATGCATTTAGGACCGCTTTCTTAGCATTGCTGCACTTTTATTGAAAGGTTATGGTTGTTTACTTGGGTAAGCATAAGCTTGGTAATTGTCAAAAAATAGGGGTGCTCCGAAGATGCGCAAATCCACGTTCATTTTCACCGTTTATTTGCGCATCTTCTCAATTAACAATGGCTCTGTGTAGTAACAGCTGCTCTATGTGAAATCATGCACCTGAGGGAATTTACCGCTGATTAGAGCAGCCTTTCTCAAACTTTTTTCAGTCAAGGCACCTTTCAAAAGTGCATAAAATCTCAAGGTACCCCAGTGTAAAATATAATTCAAAAACGTTGCATTACCCAAATGTAAATGCAAATGTCCTGTTTATTTAGACAGGACAGTAATGAAAAGAGCATAATACGAACTGTAAATAACAATAACAATAATAATAACAACTTTATAGCAACTTTAAAAACACAGGTTTACAAAGTAATTCTCAAAATAATTAATCAGAGACACAAATGCCATAAAACCGTAAGAGGTGGACCAACCAAAACAAGAACCCAACAACAAATCCAGACCAGGAGAACTAAAATGAAGTGCAGGATGCAGTTAAAATAAAATAAAAAGGGGCAGACATAACTAAAATAAATAAAATCAGATACAATACGATAAGAAAAAGATGCATGTTAAAAAATGCACCAGAGATAAGCAGGAATGTTTTTCCATATAGTGCTTGTTTTCATCCGTGCCATTTGCGCATGCACACACACCCACACACAAACAATAATCCGTGACGAGAGAGGGAGAAAGATCTACATGCGCGCATGCAGCGCTCATACGTGCTCACACAAGCCGGGGGTGGGGGTGACCACAATCCATGAGAGACGTGAGCCTGGTGCGACGCACACAGCCGCCCTTATCCTGGCAGGGATGGATGCAAGGCAGACACGGAGCTCCTGGTGCACAGTCCTCAGTCGCTCCCTGTACTTGTTCTTGATGTACAGTATTGTTCAAAATAATAGCAGTACAATGTGACTAACCAGAATAATCAAGGTTTTTCGTATATTTTTTTTATTGCTACGTGGCAAACAAGTAACCAGTAGGTTCAGTAGATTCTCAGAAAACAAATGAGACCCAGCATTCATGATATGCACGCTCTTAAGGCTGTGCAATTGGGCAATTAGTTGAATTAGTTGAAAGGGGTGTGTTCAAAAAAATAGCAGTGTGGCATTCAATCACTGAGGTCATCAATTTTGTGAAGAAACAGGTGTAAATCAGGTGGCCCCTATTTAAGGATGAAGCCAACACTTGTTGAACATGCATTTGAAAGCTGAGGAAAATGGGTCGTTCAAGACATTGTTCAGAAGAACAGCGTACTTTGATTAAAAAGTTGATTAGAGAGGGGAAAACCTATAAAGAGGTGCAAAAAATGATAGGCTGTTCAGCTAAAATGATCTCCAATGCCTTAAAATGGAGAGCAAAACCAGAGAGACGTGGAAGAAAACGGAAGACAACCATCAAAATGGATAGAAGAATAACCAGAATGGCAAAGGCTCAGCCAATGATCACCTCCAGGATGATCAAAGACAGTCTGGAGTTACCTGTAAGTACTGTGACAGTTAGAAGACGTCTGTGTGAAGCTAATCTATTTTCAAGAATCCCCCGCAAAGTCCCTCTGTTAAAAAAAAGGCATGTGCAGAAGAGGTTACAATTTGCCAAAGAACACATCAACTGGCCTAAAGAGAAATGGAGGAACATTTTGTGGACTGATGAGAGTAAAATTGTTCTTTTTGGGTCCAAGGGCCACAGGCAGTTTGTGAGACGACCCCCAAACTCTGAATTCAAGCCACAGTACACAGTGAAGACAGTGAAGCATGGAGGTGCAAGCATCATGATATGGGCATGTTTCTCCTACTATGGTGTTGGGCCTATTTGTCGCATACCAGGGATCATGGATCAGTTTGCATATGTTAAAATACTTGAAGAGGTCATGTTGCCCTATGCTGAAGAGGACATGCCCTTGAAATGGTTGTTTCAACAAGACAATGACCCAAAACACACTAGTAAACGGGCAAAGTCTTGGTTCCAAACCAACAAAATTAATGTTATGGAGTGGCCAGCCCAATCTCCAGACCTTAATCCAATTGAGAACTTGTGGGGTGATATCAAAAATGCTGTTTCTGAAGCAAAACCAAGAAATGTGAATGAATTGTGGAATGTTGTTAAAGAATCATGGAGTGGAATAACAGCTGAGAGGTGCCACAAGTTGGTTGACTCCATGCCACACAGATGTCAAGCAGTTTTAAAAAACTGTGGTCATACAACTAAATATTAGTTTAGTGATTCACAGGATTGCTAAATCCCAGAAAAAAAAAATGTTTGTACAAAATAGTTTTGAGTTTGTACAGTCAAAGGTAGACACTGCTATTTTTTTGAACACACCCCTTTCAACTAATTGCCCAATTGCACAGCCTTAAGAGCGTGCATATCATGAATGCTGGGTCTTGTTTGTTTTCTGACAATCTACTGAACCTACTGGTAACTTGTTTGCCACGTAGCAATAAAAAAATATACTAAAAACCTTGATTATTCTGGTTAGTCACATTGTACTGCTATTATTTTGAACAATACTGTACGTCAGGCTTGAAAAGCTCAGTTCGCACAGATAAATTGTGGAGAAGGGTAGCAAAATAGCAACAGCACTACTTGAAGCTACTGGATACTCTTTTTTTCACTGAAATCCAAAACCTGTCCAATTCCATGTCACCAAATCTCACTTTCAATGTGCGGTCTTCCCTGATCTCCATCAGTTGCTCCTGTGTTGGCAGTGGCCAGTCCTTTGCGCTCTCCAGAGCGCTTGAACTCCAAGGATCCCGGACCCAGTCAAACGGTGCATAAGACTCTGATGGAAAATAATGATTAAATCGCTCATCAAGAGATTTCAGATTCTGGCTTATGAGATCAGAAAGTGTACTGCTGTTTACATGCACATTGCACAGGGGAAACATATCCAGCCTGCCCTGTCCCACAAAGGAACGCCAGAGTGTGAGCTTAGATCTGAAGCCACGCAGTTTGTCAGACGAGGAGAGGAGGTTTTCTTCTTTGCCTTGCATTTTAATGCTCAGCTCATTGAGGTGCTTAAAGATGTCAGCCAAATACGCGAGTTTTAGGCACCATTGCTCATCTGCAAACAGCTCTGCATATGCAGATTTTTCTTCTGTCAAGAAGACTCTGATTTCTTCTCTTAACTCGCACAATCGGCCCAAACCCTTCCCCTGTGTCAGCCAGTGGACTGCCGTGTGTAGCAACAAGCTCTGATGCTCTGCCCCCATTTCCTCGCACAGAATCGAAAACAGATGGCTCTGTAACAGGCGCGCCTTTATGAAAGAAAAAATGTCCACTGCTCTGTCAAGCATGTCCGAAAGTTCTTTTGGGAGCGTCTTTGTACTATTGTACTCGTCCTATTGTACAATCCGACAGCGGGACCTTTGACATTTCTTTTGCAGCTTGAGGCCCTGGCATTTTGTTCACTATTGCTGTACATGCTGGCATAATTACAGTTTCTGTAAAAGTGTGAGGCATCTTTGTTTTAGCTACTATTTCAGCTACAAGGTAGCTAGCTTCCAGTGCCTTCTCCGAGACTTTAGTGGATTTAATCATCATTTGTTCTTGACGGCTTTGTTGACTTTTCATTCTAACAAAATATTCAGGATCCTTATCAGCAAGTGATGGACGATTGGTGGTCAGGTGTCTTTTAAGTTTGCTCAGAACCATCCCTTGACAGTTTCATCCCACATATTACACACAAAGGGAGAGAACATGTTGCATCCCCAGTACTGATGAAGCCAAATTTTAGGTAATTGCCATTGTATGTTCTCTTTTTAGCCTTGTCTACCTTTGCTACACTTTGTATATATTCTAGTTAACCCCCAGCGTGAGTTTTTCAAAGCGACCGTTATTAATGTGTCACTTTATGGTTTCAATGGTGACGCGTCATTGCTTGTCACGTGACACACCGCAGCAACAACAGAGCTGAATGAATTATGATCTGCTTTTATGTCATTTTTCCTTTTTTTATTCAAAATTTTCACAAATTTGTTAGATATGGCATGAAATATCTGATATTCCGGTTGTCAAATATATGCAAGTGGAAGTGTTTTGTCGTTTAAACACCTTTTATAACAATCGCATTAGCTGAGCTGTATGTACGATGGGCGCCGCCATCGCCGCCGCAGACGCAGTTCAGAGAATCGGATCTGTTGGATTTACAAGACAATGAATTCATCCACTTCTCCCAAAATACATAAATTAAGTGGCAGGTGATCTGGGAGAAGAATAGAGTAAACTTAAAGTTACTTACACAATGTGTATCTGATATGAATAAAACTGATTATACTGGAGAGGATTATTATTGCCTCTTCCTTTGACATCAGTGTGTATTTTACAAACTCTAAATGTATTGTTTTTTTAGTACTTATATGTCTGAAACCTAAAATAAACATTATATGGCTGAAAACACTGAAAAGTTGTGATATATGACAGCTCTGAGCGCGCCTGTCTCTGGCTCAGTGCCAGCCAACGCGAAAGCACATTTGAATTTACGTGATGCACTGACCGTTCTAATCACATGCGTGAATGTGTGATCGTAAGTGCGAAAGGGTTAAAAAGAAGAAGAATGTATTTATGTATATTCAAATATATTTTATATATGAAATGTCCGATTTTTTAAAATTATTATTATTTTTTTTAGCCTTTGTAATTTTTTGGCGTCACCCCTGACACAGTCACGGGGCACCCCAGTGTGCCGCGGCACCCACTTTGAGAAAGGCTGGATTAGAGAACTGGCTTTACTGATGAGATGTGCATTAACGATCGGCCGATCGTGATCGAAGGAGCCCTATCAAAAAAGTTTTTCTCACTTGTCATCCTGGCATAATGTTGCCTAATCTTATTTTTATTTTTTTTAACAGTTAAAATAAAATAAAATGAAAAATACATTGCTGTGGATGTTGTTTACTTCATTAATGTGTTTAACTGTGTTAATGGAATAAGGATGCGAGTAGGATTCGGTATTCGGTTTCGGATTCGGCCGAATCTTAAACAGTGGATTCGTATTCAACCGAACCCCAAAAATCTGGATTCGGTGAATCCCTAAGTAAAACTATTTATAATTATATTATAAAATCATAAAATCTAATAAAACATCAACTTCTCAATCCAACTAGTAACATAACCAGGATGCATTTAATTATGCTATGGCTCAGCAATTTCGTTATGAGCAGATCTGTAGAAATTAGTCATGTCATTGTCCAGCTCAGTTCAGTTCTCATTCTAATGGCATCAGTTCATCATTCATAATAATGGAATGAACAAAATCCCACTGAATATGCTGTTTGTTTTTTATTTGTTTCCAGGAGAGCATCAACCCATTGAAAAGTGTTCAACATACAGTCTCCCACTCTTTGCAACAGAGGAAGCATTAGGAAAGAGGAGAAGAGAGACAGTGAAAAAGCACTCGACAGATGTTGGTGAGACTTTATTTCTGGAAATGCATTAAAGGTCATTCACATTCTAGTTAACCACAAATGAAAACCTGATTTTAGATAGTAACTAGTCCCTAAACTAAAAATACTTTCTCACACTTTTTTATTCTTTTTTTTTTCCTGTTTCCAGAGGGTGTTTGGGTTCCTTGCCACTGCTGACTTTTGGCTTGCTTATTTGTGAGCACTTAATATTGATTAACATTATTGATGTGATTCCACTTGACACTACACTCTAAAAAACACTGGGTTGTTTTTTCAACCCAAATGCTGGGTTGAGACCACCAAGTTTAGGTTGAAAATTGGTCTGGATTTTAACAGAGCGGGGCTTGGTTGGGAACGTGGACGTGAAGGAGAGCAAGCACGTCGCGTTAAGATCTTATGTCTCCAGTGTAGGCAGCCGCCATTTTCTCATCGTGAAAGAAGCGAGAAGCGAGTGAAACACATTATGGTAAGTAAAGATTCCAAATGTAAAGTTATCATTTATTGTTTACCCAGTTTTATGAAAGGCAGAAGGTTTTTATCAAAGGCAGAAAACAAAGGAGCTTAACGTTATATTGAAAAATACACGGACGTGGTTTTCACCTCAGAAACAGAGGTATTAACGGCCTCCTTTAGCATTACTGAACGGAAGAGGTACTTTAAATATAACGTCCGTGAATGTCTTGTCATATTTACATAAGATTTTACAATTTTGAGGTGTCAATAGATGATTATGGTTAACGTTACACTCATGTTAATTTGTTATCTTATTTTTCGCGGTTAAACTGAATATACGTAGGTTTCCTAAAGGAAACCACATTATGTAATAAAGACTAGCATGATTATTTTGAGGCTGTTGAAGTGGTAATTGTTAAAAGTATGTTTTGGATGTAATATTTATGACTTGTTGAGCCGGTGTCTTCATTGTCTCCGCATTGAGAGTTAAAGACACAGAAGCTGTTTGTGTGAGAGTCATAAACTGTCTGAGGAGGATGTGTTCTCAGCTTCTTCTGAAGAGAGGGACAGACGGACTAAAATAATGTTGAAATCTAGAGACAAGATAACTTCATTCGAGACTGATGCAATTAATTTTTTTAGAAAATTAATGTTTCTGTTATGTCCTGCTTCTTTACTTCACATTTTGATGCAACAACAGTGTGATTATATGTTCATATTTTATTGCAACCATTGATGTTCCTCTTTGCAGAACTCAAACTAACTGGAGTTAATGACACACAAGTCTGCTTGTGTGAGGAGGAGGCGGTTTTCTCAGCTTTTTTGGAAGAGAGGGAAAGACAGTTTAAGGCAAGTAAACTTAATTTCATGTTATCAGATATCAGTTGTTGTTGTTTGTTTTTTATTTATTTATTTATTTTTTACTAAGAGTAAAATAATGTTTGTTTTTGTAGATGTTAAAAGCCAGAGACATTGTAGAGCATCATTTTTTTTAGATTTTATGTAAGTTATTTTAGAAAATCAATGTTTCTGTTGTCTCCTGTTGGTTTACCTCACATTTTGGTGCAACAACAGTGTGATTACGTGCTCATTTCATTAAAACCATTGATGTCTGTGTTGTTCATTGCAGAACTCAAACCTACTTTGCAGTTGTCTTGTCTGATTTGGAGAGTCATCATTCTTGGTCTTCCCTTTTAAAGGAAAAGTCCACACAAAAAAATTATTTACTTGCCCTCATGTCATTCCAAACCTAAAAGACTCATGTCTGTCTTTACGACACAAATTAGTATACATTTAATTTTCTCCTAATTTTTTGTTAATCCATTTATTGTCTAGATAATCAGTATTTTCAAGCCTCACAAATACAGAGTTATTGTAGAAGTAATCCATATTTATATATGAATAAATCTTAAATTATATAGAAACTATATTGAAATTATAAAACAGATTATTGACCTATCCTTACGGATGTGAATACACCTCTATCTGAAAATGGATAGAGTATAATTAAATGTTTTCTCTTTTCAAAAGTGTTTCTCTTTTTAGTTCAACTGATGAAGAGCAGGTGGTTTCCTACACTCTGTCATTCATACACATGCTCATATTCTTTCAAACTCATGTCTGTTAAATGTTATAATATCAATGTTAATGTTGTGGTTTATTTGTGTACTGTCATGCCAGAATAGTTGGTAAAGAACCTAACTAATTTTACATTTATTGCATAACAGTGTTTTCGTATATTTTTATACAATATATACAATTTAACAAAGTCAAATTCTGCATTTCTTCTTACATGTTACTTTTGGACTTTTCTCTTGTTTTTATAAATATTTTCCTTTTGATAGTTATTATTTGAGTGTAAAATTGGTTTTTAAAATGAACACAATTTGTAAGTTTAATGCCTAGGTTAATTTTAGCCTAGCAATGCAGTGTTTGCCACAGCCTTAGGGTGTACTCACACTAGGCACGGTTGCTATGAACCGGGCCCGAGTACGATTGTCCCCCCTCCCCACTCCCCCTCTGGCCGGCACTCACATATAGGGTTTCAGCATTCGTGCCGGAGCACGCTTACGTCATTATGGTGCGACGGTTTCGGGATAAACAGGAAGAGCGGCTCTCTCTTAACACAATGGAGTGCATCGCTCTGTTTTCTTTGTGGATAATTTTGTGTTGTTTGGTCCACAGCCTGTTGTTAAACAGATGTGTCGCTTTAGTGGTGCGAACATTTGCTGCTCGTATGAGGATGTTTGCAAGGACTTTGCAGTTTTTAGTTTTTATGCGTTTTGCACCTCTGCCGTAGACCAAAGCGACCCTTTCCCTGCCTTGTTGGTTTTGGAGCGTCGCAAAACCGTGATGCAAAGCGTCCTTTTCCGTGCTCCGGCACGGTTAGCGTTCACACTGCATGCGAACCGCGCCCGAGTCCAACTGAACCGTGCCCTGGCCCACCTCTTCCAAGCTGGCCAGGGCCAGCCAATCGAGCCGCGCCCGGGCACGATTCGGAGCACTCACACTAGTCAAACGAACCGCGCTTTGGTGGTCAAACGCACTCGGGCACGGTTCAAACTGGCAGTGTGAGTACACCCGTAGACTCAATTGGTGGCCCCACTCCACAAGTTTATTTTCTGCCAGCAGGAGGCGCTAAGAGCGGGAGAGGTAGAGGTTTCTCCAGTAATGGCTGCAGAGCAGCACTGAGCTCACAAATGCTGCCTTATCAAGCATTACCATAGAGAGTAAAAGAAATGGACACAGCGACCCTATTGGATTCAACGGAGACAAGTGAAGTCAATTAGAAGCACGCACTTCCTGAGGGTCGAGCGTACTGTGCAGACTCAAACTGAGCTCGATGACGTAAATGTCACATGAGCAACCTGTATGTCTTCTAATCGCTGTGCCAAGAGAAATCTAAAATCACCCACCGAATCTTGCAGACGTTGTTGAATAATTTTGTCCCGTTGCTTTTTTGACACTCTATGGGCTTCTCCCTTGACTTTATGCCTCCACGTTCCCCCGATAGCCTCATAGACAGTAAAAGATTGCCTGCGAGCTTCTCCTCCTGTCCATATGGTAATTTTTCAACTATGCGACAGAGAGTCGCTGGTTATGACGCAATTGTTAGCCTATTTTTTAGAAAAACTGCTTCTATGGGGCCACAACGTAAGATACAAGGTAATTGGGCCTTTTATACATTTTCGTGTTTCTTTAGAAATAATGAATGGACAAATCGAGTCTTTAAATGCCTCAGATATAAAGTTATTAGCTGTCAAAGTGACGCCAAAATGAATGGGAGTCAATGGAATGCTAACAGCAGGTGGGGGTCCGCTAGCCAATGGCGGCACCCAGGGATGCTTCAAAAAAATATGAAACCCTACCCCCCTGAGCATTACAAATGAAATTGAACATTTTTTAAATACTGTAGTTTTCCTTCTGAAATACAGTGATAAAAAACACCCGCTCTGGTTTTTGAAACCCCGCAATGTAGTAATTTTAAACCTTAAAAAAAAGCAACCCAGCATCCTGGGTTAAACATGGTAACCCAACTGGTTGGGTTAAAATAACCCAGCGTTGGCTTCGTCCCTTTTTGACCCAGTGCTGGGTTGCCAAAAGAATCCAAATTGGGTTGTTTTCAACCCAGCAGTTTTAAGAGTGTATTGGTTGAGAAATGAACTGAGCCAGATGATGACAACTCTGTTTTGCTAGATGAGTCAATATTGATTTCAACTGTACAATGACACTTTTACTGATTAGAGCTGTTTCACAGCAGAAGTGAATTCTGTTTGCATCATTATTTTTCCATCATTATTTTTCCTTTTATCAATAAAGTTATTAAAGGGGGGGGGGGGGGTGAAATGCTCATTTTCACTCAATCTCCTGTTAATCTTGAGTACCTATAGAGTAGTACTGCATCCTTCATATCTCCAAAAAGTCTTTAGTTTTATTATATTTATAAGAGAAAAATAGTCTGTGCCGATTTTTTTCGGAAAAACACGAGCCGCTGGAGGCGTGACGTGTGGGCGGAGCTAAAGAATCACGAGCGTAAGTAGGCTTTTATGTTGAGAGCGTTTGGAAGCTGTGACATTACCGTGAGGAAAAAAAAAAAACATCATCCAAAACAAACCATGGCTTACAGTCAGATTCAGCCGTTTATTTATGATCCAGAATCAGATCCCGAGGCTGAAACTGAACGAGAGCAGCAGCAGCAACGATGACTACAGCAGGACGTCTCTATGTCTTTAGATTACAATTCAGGTTTATTTATTTATTTATTTTTTTACAAAATATAAATTTAAAAATGTCTCAATACATATAGCCCAGTGACTGCAGAAAAAAAGTTAACCATGGATTCATAAATTTTCAATAGGCAAATATTTCATTTTATTGAAATATTTTAATGAAAGTAAAAAAAGAAAAATGTTTTACACCTTTTTGCATATTTAAATATATCTTAATATTCTTTTGAATGCAATATAGAAGTCACTTTAATTATAATATTCGGTCCCTACATGAAGAGAGAGTCAGTGTCCGCTGTGAGAGGAAAGTGATTCTCCGGCTGCGAAAAGTGGGTCACAGACCGCAAGCAGTTTGTAAATCAAGATATATGTGTGTGTGCATCAGAAATACATTTCTGAATCTTGTTCTGTACATTTGTGAATCTTGAGTGCATTTGTAAATGTTGTTTGCATTTCTGAATTGTGTGTGTATTTCTGAATTTTGTGTGCATTTCTGAATTTTGTATGCATTTGTGAATCTTCTGTGCTTTTTAAATTTCGTGTGTGCATTTTTAAATTTTGAGCGCATTTGTGTATCCTGTGTGTGTATTTATGAATTATGTGTGTGCATGTATGAATCCTATGTGTGCATATGTGAATGTAGTGTGTGCATTGATCTTTATTGAGACTCTTTTGGCTCCATAATCCAGCAGCACTGAACACCCTTTCACAGCTGCTGCTACTGGCTGGGATGCAAAGTACTGATCTGGCTAATTTTGCAAGTTGTGGATAGGATGTTTTGTTGATCTTCCACCAGCCAAGAACATCCATTTCATTTTCCATGACAGCCGTTTCTATAATAGGGAGTGACCTCGTCATCTTCCCGGTCTGCTTGCTGTATATTTTCCCACTCTGCAAAATTGGCTCTTTTTGCTAGAGGAGGAGTGGGTTCGACTGCTGAGAGCTCTGGGTCTCATATATCCACATCTGGTGCACCTGCAGCCATGGTTTGGAGAATAGTGAGGGCATGAGCATGTACGGCAGTCCTGTCTGAGTGTGACAACATTCTCAGCTGGTTAACTTTAGGCCAGAGGAATGTTGCGATCTTGTGGAGGTCCTGTATTATCACATTATGTGCGAGCCAGTCTTGCTGAGGGGAGTCTAGGACATTGGGGTTACAGTGGCGTTTCAGTTTCTCACACCAGAGACACACAAGATTAAGTGTTGGATACTTGTCTCCCTCAAGCTCCCGCTGTACTTCATAGAACGGCTTCGTAGAAAGTCTAGGGTGTCCGGAGCTATTTTTTCAATGCGCGCGCTCTCCCCTTGTGCCTTCAGCTTTTCATGGAGCTCATATTAAAATCCTTGTATAGAAGTCAGTGTGAGGTACACCATACTGAATTGAGTGTCTCCCATTTGCAGCAATGTTGTTGACAGCTGTGCAGCCAACCTTGACTGTTTAACGTATCTCACTAATGATATAGAAACAGAAATGGTATCTCCTATGTCCGGAGCACCGCTGGCTTTTGATAACTCTGTGATGTTGAGTCCATGGCACAGTACCGTATTAATGACATGGTCAATGCAGTCCAATCTCTGGTATGGTCGCAGAGCTAATTTAATGTTTGCACCCTTATCAGTCACCCATACAATTTTGCTTAGAGAGGAAGCGTCAAGGCCAAACTTTGTCACCGGTAGTTTCAATATCTCCCGCCTGATATTTTCTCCTGTCTTTGCCTCTTCCAAAGGGAACGTTGTAGTTGTCAGGGTTTTATTCACCAGTTCCATATCCTCACTTATGAAATGGCATGTGATTACCAAATAACAAATATTCCGAGCATACTCTGTACACATGTCTGTGGTAATTGCGACTGTGCCATCCTTCAACAAAGTCTTAAGTTTCTGTACTAAAGCTTCCCTCTTTTCTTCTGCCATGTCAGTGTGCTTCTTTGCAATTGTCACATGGCAGGGAATGACAGAGTTTACGGGAACCTTTCCATACACAGCACCAATATTAATTTGTTCTTGTGCCAGCTCTTCAAACCCCTCGCCATTTACGATATTAAAAGGCGTAATGTCTTTACAGCAAAAGCTGACACACTTCTCCGTCATAGTTTGTTTCACCTTTGAAGGAATGGGTTTTGATGCTGTAACAAACTATTTGATTGTAGGATGATTCTGGGCAATGGCAGGTGTTGAACAGCTCCGAACAACATGCCTTAACAGCGATGAATTCCCTGTCGTTTTAATGTCGTACTTTAACAGAATGTCAAATTTTTTGCATTTCACATAACCCACTGGCTCATTATTCGCATTATGCACATGGTCAAAACTTTTCCACACCTCGCGCTAATCGAAACACATCACATGACTGCTCATTTATCGCACAATCCAAAGCAAAACCCAGAGCCCGAGCCTGGCCCGAGCCCATGTAAAATGGTATAAATTAAGCCCGAACCCGACCGAACCCGTCGGGTCCCATCGAGTTCAGGCAAAGATCTTCAGCTCTAGTTGTGATGCTCTCGTGAATGCACATTACAGATCAATATTTTTGTATGTGGTAAATTGGGTTTTTTGTTTGTTTTGGACACCTACACTTGTGTCGCATCATTAAATTGAGTTAAAATAACTGAAGTCACATGAATTACTCTAATGATGTCTTTCCTACCATTCTGGAACTTGAATGTGTTAGTTGCATTGCTTTCTGCAGGGTCAGAAAGATCTCGGATTTCATTAAAAATATATTTTTTGTGTTCCTAAGAGGAATGAAGGTCTTACACATGTAAAACTACACAAGAATGACTAATTAATGACATAATTTTTATTTTTGGTTAAGCTATCTCTTTAAGGGCAGCTTTAACTTAACTTTTTAACCTAGCTCTAAAAGGTGTGTATTACACCATTTTAATTGACTTCAACAGAGTCAACCTGTTTCATGTCAGGTGGATCTTTGCCTCATGGTTTAAACTCATGTAATGCTCACCTAGCCATGGATTAGCAGTTATGTGTGTCAGACTCAGGGCCGTTTCATAGTCAACGCGAGAAACGCGAGCAAGCAACGCGAGCGACGCGCTCCCTTTCATAGTCTAAACAGTGAACGCAAGCGTCACGGGTGATGCGTGTATGCAATACACCGCTCACGCAACAGGGGGTAGTAGAGTCGGGTCGCGTGATATTCAGATCACAATGGCAACTGAAGAGGAGTGTATTCTGTTGCTGATGAACTATCGTATAAATGTGTATGAATACGTATAAGTTCGCATAATTTTTCCTCTTCGCCCACCATTGTATTCAAACCTTCTTCTTCTGTAAACACAATATACTTGAATTAATGTACAATACTTGCAATGTCGCCCCCACCGATCGGCGCATCGCGTATCAAAAACTAGGATGACACAATTTGCTACGCACCTACGCATAATGGCGGCCGAAGCGTAACGATGCTTAGCCTCGGGGAAGCATATGCGTACAGATGCGTTGACTATGAAACAGCCCTCAGGAAGCGCGGATTTCGAACGCCGTTGCCTAGCATCCATCTGGCAAATCTCTGCTCTCTACCCAACAAAACAGACGAACTCCTTCTGCTTTCTCGGACAAATAAGGATTTCATACACTCTGCTGCTCTGTGTTTCACGGAAACCTGGCTGAATGACACCATACCGGACAGCGCGCTCCATCTGCCGGACTGTTTCAGCTGTTTAGAGCGGATCGTGATGCAGAATCAAAGGGGAAATCGCGCGGCGGCGGGACATGCTTTTACATCAATGAACGGTGGTGTACAGATGTAACTGTGTTAAAGAAGACGTGCTGCTCAAATCTCGAAACACTCTTCATTAACTGCAAGCCGTTCTATTCGCCAGGGATTTTATTTTACAAGGACTGTAAAAAGATGGACTAATGAAGCAGAGCAGGATTTACAATCTTGTTTTGACCTCACTGATTGGAGTGTTTTTGAAGCTGCTGCCACCGATCTGGATGAACTCACAGAGACTGTAACATCATATATCAGTTTCTGTGAGGATATGTGTATTCCTACAAAGACTCAACTAATTTACAATAATGATAGACCGTGGGTCACTGCAAAACTCAGACAGCTCCGTCAGGCCAAAGAAGATGCTTACATGAAGGGGGACAATGTCTTGTATAAACAGGCTAAATGCACACTGGAAAAAGAGATCAAAATGGCAAAGAGGAATTATTCTGAAAAAATAAGGACTCAGTTCACTTCCAACGACTCCGCATCAGTGTGGAAAAGTCTGAAAGAGATTACCAACTACAAGACACCACCCCCCAGCACTGTGGAGAATCAACGACTGGCAGACGATCTGAATGAGTTTTACTGCAGGTTTGAAAGAACACCCATCACCTGCCCTGAATGCCTCCCCACACAACCATTCACACCATTCACAACTCCTGCAACCAGCCCTGAATACCTCTCCAAACAACCGTTCACACCACTCACAACTCCTGGAACCTGCCCTGAACACATCTCCAATCAAGCACTCTCAACATTCACACCTCCTGCATCCCCCCTCTCCCCCCACACCTGCAATTCAGATCAGCGAGGTTGCAGTGCGCCAGGTCTTCCGGAAGCAGAAAAGGAAAAAAGCACCAGGCCCAGATTGTGTTACACCAGCCTGTCTGAAATCCTGTGCTGACCAGCTGGCCCCCATCTTCACACAGATCTTCAACAGATCGCTGGAGCTGTGCGAAGTCCCTTCATGCTTCAAATGATCCACCATCATCCCCATCCCAAAAAAATCCAAAATTACAGGACTAAATGACTACAGGCCTGTGGCTCTAACGTCTGTAGTCATGAAGTCATTTGAGAAACTGGTGCTGGCCCACCTGAAGGACATCACTGGGCCCTTGCTGGATCCTCTTCAGTTTGCCTACAGAGCAAACAGGTCTGTGGATGATGCAGTAAACATCGGACTGCATTACATTCTGCAACACCTAGACAGACCGGGGACTTATGTGAGGATCCTGTTTGTGGACTTCAGCTCGGCCTTCAACACGATCATCCCAAACCTCCTCCTGCCCAAACTAAATCAGCTCTCCGTGCCCACCTCCATCTGCCAGTGGATCAACAGCTTCCAGACAGACAGGCAGCAGCTAGTGAGGTTGGGAAAATTCACATCCAGCACCCGTACAAACAGCACCGGAGCTCCCCAGGGCTGCGTTCTCTCCCCACTGCTCTTCTCCCTGTACACTAATGATTGCACATCTAAGGACTCCTCTGTCAAGCTCCTGAAGTTTGCAGACAACACCACACTCATGGGCCTCATTCAGGACGGTGACGAGTCTGCTTAGAGACAGGAGGTAAAAGAGCTGGCTGTCTGGTGCACTCTAAACAACCTGGAGCTTAACACGCTTAAAACAGTAGAGATGATCGTGGACTTCAGGAGAAACCCCCCTGCACTCCCCCCACTCACCATCATGAACAGCACTGTGACTGCAGTGGAGTCATTCAGGTTCCTGGGCACCACTATCTCTCAGGACCTGAAGTGGGACATTCACATTGACTCCATCGTGAAAAAGGCCCAGCAGAGGTTGTACTTCCTTCACAAGCTGAGGAAGTTTAACCTGCCACAGGAGCTGCTGAAACAGTTCTACTCCACCATCATCGAATCCATCCTCTGCACTTCAGTAACTGTCTGGTTCAGCTCAGCTTCTAAATCTGACCTCAGAAGACTACAGAGGGTAGTCCGGACTGCTGAGCGAATCATCGGTACAACCCTCCCTTCTATTCAAGAACTGTACTTATCCAGAGTGAGAAAAAGGGCTGTCAAAATCACTCTGGACCCCTCACATCCAGCACACTCCCTCTTTGAACTGTTGCCATCTGGTCGACGCTACAGAGCACTGAGCACTAGAACGACCAGACACAGGACCAGTTTCTTCCCTCAGGCAATTCATCTTATGAACAGCTGATAATAACTGTGAACCCACTACACTTTATATTTATATACACATACACTTTATTTATCTAACACACATACTTAGTATACACTTAAATTTTGCACATAATATACATGTACATACATAACTGCATTTTGTAATATACCTGCCTACAATTGTCAATTTGTATATTGTCATTCCCTTTCTACTTACTTGTATTTTTTATTCTTTTATTATGTGTTTTATGTTCTGTCGCTGTCATTCTGTTGTACTGCAGAGCTTCTCTCACGAAAACAAATTCCTCTTATGTGTAAACATACCTGGCAATAAAGCTCATTCTGATTCTGATTCTGAAAAGTGTTTCCACATCTGAGATAAAGGCAGTCATAAGACCCCAGTGGAACGATGAGGATAAGCTCCTCAAAAAATGAAACCTGCCTGAATAATGAGGGAAGACACGTGCATGATTGTGTGATTTATAAATAAACACCAAGTACACTTAGTTTAACTCTCAGCCTGTTATTTTAGGTTTAAAGAAAATATTTTTTTGCATTGCTATTTGAGACATTCACTGTTCTATTGCAGTGGTTTGTTAGTAATTCTAGCTCTACAGCAGTTGTATTTTAATAGTATGTGGCAGGTACAAATTAAAGGGCAACAGAATTAAAAGCCCAAATAAGACAGACAATGCCACCCCAAATTTGATTACATGGGAATTACTCTAAAAGAGAATAAAGCTCACAGGTTCAGTTCAGTGGGGTCAGGTATGAGACAAATTATACAAAAGATTTGTTTAATTTAACAATAATAAAAATAAAAACACAAAAGATAAACTACACATTACATCACAAAAACACTAGCAAAAGAATAGTGCAATTCACAAACGACAATACATTACAAAATACAAAGATTGGGGATCGGGATCCAGATCCTCTCAGGAATAAGTCCCAAAACTCTCCTATAATAAAGAGAAAAAGGGCACAACAAAATCCACATCCACCACACGTGCACAAAAGCACAGACACACTGCTCCTCACTATGGAGCCATGAAGAATACCACCACCAAGAGTAATAGGAAACAAATCCTAGTCCTTTTGCCACCTAAATCCTAAAAGAAGAATACACAAACACAAGATCAATCACTAATAAACATACACTCATTCCATACACTTACACACCTCGTCAGACTGTAAAGGTGTAGAAACAGTCAAGGCTAAAAATCGAAACCTGTACCGCTTACAAGCGGTGTAATATACCAATTTATACTCACGCAAAAAAATAAAAAAATAATAATAATTAATTAAATTCCTATACTCAAGTATTACATACACATTAGAACATTACCCTTAGCAGGTGGCAACAATATAGAAGAGCACGCCACACCAAGGCCCAGGGGGACCTCAGCACAGCTTAAAAGCCAGCAAATGCATCAGTTAAGTGTATAAAAATACATGCACACAATACATGCACACAATAATAATAAAAAAGGAAACAAATAATAATACCTTCATTAAATGCATACACATTTAAGCAAACCCAAAACAAAGGAAAAGAAACACACACGCACACACACAATTCAACATTTAAAAGGTTAGAAAACAACAACAACATAGTGGTCACAAAAAAAAGTAGACTTCTGTGCATTTATCATAATGAGGAGAAATACAGTAGCCTGATCAAATTACAGTCAGACAGGAGAGCTTCAGTCCGGAAGCAACGGGTTAAACAATCAGCCCATAACTACGAGCAGTTAAATAAACAAGCAAGATTGTCTTAAAGTCCAAGCTGATAGCAGCACAAAGTTTGCAAAAACACACACACAGCGGCAGGGCACACATTCACCCCTTTTATAGCGTAGCTACTTAATGATTTACAAGTTAGAGCTGTAGTCAAGTCCAGCTTTGTCGAGTCCAAGTCAAGTCCAAGTCCAGGACTAGTCGAGACCTAGTCAAGACCGAGACCAAAGAGGTTCGAGTCCAAGTAAAGTCCAAAAGTTTCGAGTCCGGGTCAAGACCAAGTCCAAATGAGAGAAAAAAGGGTCCTCTTCAAGACCACATACTTAACCTACTGATAATGTATGTGATGCGAGAGACAGCATATCTCCTATTCTAAGAAAATAATTGTACATTATTATTTGTAATGATCAAAAAGAAGGTGCAAAGTAAAAACTCTGTAGGACAGATGTCTCCAAACTAGATCCTGGATGGCAAATGTCCTGAGAAGTTTAGCTCCAACTGGCCTTAACACACCTGGAAGATTTGTGTGTCTAGTAAGAGCTTGATTAGCTGGTTCAAGTGTGTATAATTAGAGTTAAAGATAACAGGGGCGTCACACAAGACCCAGGGCCCTATGAATTATTTTTATGTACTTTATTTTCATTTTATTTACTTAATAATGCTGCTTTTGCTGACATTATGTCTGTGGTAAAAAATTTAAATGACTGATGCCTTGGTTCAGTGCACACACATGAAAAGGACGGAATATGACAAATGCGCGCAGCAAGGCTAGAAGGGATACGTTTGGCTCTAACTGGGCATGCGCACATGAATACAGCGAAAAAATGTTCATACTGTACTAGTGCTTGCATAGACTACTCACCGCTGTCGGAAACAATCAACTACTCCGGCATACATTAACCATATTGTGCAAGTACTACGTGAATTTTAGAATTACAATATTGCGCGGAGCTGTTACTATATGACCTTATCTATGTTGCATGTAAAAATAAAATATGTAATGTAATAATTAGGGTTGTGCCTGAAGCCGAATACCTTATCCGGAATGGCAAGGATAATGGCTTAAAAAACGAATAACGGAGAAGGAATAATTCTGCCTGAATACTCGGCTGAAGCTGACACAGTCTGGTGTTTGCTAGATAACAGATGAGCCAGGGGATCAGCGCCAGAAGTGAATGAATGTAAACTTTATGAGTGGAAAGAGGCCAAATCAAACACTGCATTGTTGTCGCCTCTCTAAGCATCTCTCAGAAATCAAAGCGTTGCAAGAGTAATTTTACCTATAATAATACATCATACACGTTATAGTATTTGTATATATTTAAAAGGCAATGATTTAAAGCTAAGGCTATGATGTGATACGAATGAATGGAATAAGCACAGTGTGCTCACCAATCAAACAGTAGTGTTGCGTGTCTCAGTCTCTCAAAAACCAAATCAGTTCTCTCTCAAGGGTATAGCTTAGATACGGATACATTGGCTACTTGTCCTACATGTTTGTATATTTACCTTTTGCTGGTTTGTGCGGCACACACACATCCCAGATAGCATGTAACCATTGAAACAATGTTGAGTCAGTGTTGATGTGTCAACGCTGATTACATTGAAATAACGTTAGAAAGTGATGTTGCTTTAACATCACTCTTGCACCCTCGGTTAATATTGAAATAATGTTCAGATTTCAACCACAAATCAATGGTGTTAATATTGCTTCAACATTACAAAGTGATGTTGTTTCAACGTCACTTTTGCACCCACATTCGAAACATTATTAAATTTGAAAACAAAAACATGCTCATAACATTGAATCAATATTCAACCAACTATATTAATAAAAAATTAAAAACACTGTTTCAATCACATTCTTTATTTTCCAGTCTTTGTTCTTTTAATTCATTTAACTCAAAGCACTCAATTCCATGTAAAAAAAAAAAAACATCATACAGACTCAAAAGTAAACCAATAAACAAGTAAACCAATGAACAAAAAAGCAAATTAATTTGTATCTGGAGACACCGACGGAACAGTTTCACTTGTTTGAAGTGCAGTTCCGCCCACACGGTACGGTGCATGTCGGAGCCATTTCTGGACTACCTGACTATATTCATACTGGGAAACTTTTCCCACACCCATCTGCAAAGTCATAGCATCTAACAAAAGAAAAACAACAGGATATGAAATGTATGCAATTTAATACATTAATGGAGGAACTGGAACAGGGAAATATTGGATGAAGTAAGGTCAATTTCTGGAAACACAAACGGCAGAACGACCATTAAAATCATTGATAGTAATAACTCACCAAATATACAACAAAATGGTCAACATAGAACCACAAACCATTATTGTCCTTGCTTCACTGGATGCTAATATCTCCTCTGCACTCTCAAGCTCATCACTATTGTGCAGAGGGACTGAGACAGGCAACGGTTGAAGCGGTTGCTTTGAGGGCAAGGACTGTCTGAAGAATTCTTGACATTCCTCACGCAGTTCCTTCACTTCTTTTACAAGTTCAGTTACAGTTCCAATCAACTTTTGTAAAGCAACATCTTGTGGAGAATAAAAAAACATTACAGGTCAAAACATATTTAACATGTATACTGTATAAGGAAAGTAGGAAAACTTCTCTGCACTTGCCTTTCATTAACTCTCTTGCAGAATCCCTTGCATCTCCAACAAGAAAAAAACTATTGCTAGTGAACAGACTCGCAGATTAGCAACCAAATTATATTTTAGGATAAAGTAACAGTATTGTATATTGGTGTAAACTGCCTGAAATTAGGAAGCTGGACATTAAAATCAAAGCAAATATTGGTCTCATTGTAAAACTGCCTAAGCACTTCTGTAATGGATACCCTCATGATCCTTGGAAGATGGTTCTTGGCAGGGGTACATGGAAGGCAGGGCTGATGAGTCACTTGACTCAGTCAAGTATGGAGAACTGCTGCACATCTGGTCAGAGGACTCGGAGGGATGGTTAGGCAGAATTTGATTAGAGGGCTGGACAAAGGTCTGGACTCTGGAAGCTGATTGAACAGGAGCCTGCATTATATTGGAGACTGCAGTGAAATAGATTTTACATGTTAGCAAAATTACATTTTGGAATGTTCACATAAATGGAACAATTGCATATATTGTGCCAATCAGTCTTAGTTACATAACATCACTATTATACCTGGAAATAGAAGTCTAAGAGCTGGGCAGAGCTTTCTTTTTTTAACTTCCTCTTCTGTATCAGATGTGTTGTAAATGGGATTGTATCTAATAGAGAAATAAAACTTCAGCTACATCTAGGAATATCATGTTATAATTATTTCCCCTTGTCATTCATTAATTGTGTTACCTGGATTTTCTTTTTTTAAACTTCTCAGTTTCTACTTCAGACTGAATGTCACTTGTGTTGCAGTTCTCCTGTAGGTTTCTTTTCAAACCCTTCTCAGCTTCTTCATATGTGGCTGCAAGTTATATGTTGTGAGTGTAATAATGTCCACAATAATAATTTAAATTCCAACTCATATTAATTTATACACTTACCCCGAATTGCAAGGTGCCTAACAGGTTCATAGGACAACCATTCCTCAGTAGGCAGCTCATATTTTTTCACTGCAGCCTGTATCTTGGCTGTGTCTTTGGGTGGATATGGTGGCCAAAGAAGCTTATTTCCAATCAGCCAGCTGTGTGGCACAATTTTCTGTGCCACCATTTTGAAATTGAACGATGCACCACTGCTTCATTTTTACAACAAAATAACTCCCCTACAATACAAGATTAAAAAATCCCTACTCCATCTAACTTGATAATATTTCTTAAAATAGCAATGTGGCCAACTATTTGCACACAATTATCTCCTTGCACTATTGACAGAGTGTACTTTTCAGTGACAGCTTTTCTGAACTGTTTGCCAAGACTAAGGAGCACTGGACCGTCAAAATGTGTCTGACTTAAGTTAAGCACTCATGAGGCTTTGGTGAATCTGGACTTGGCATCTCAGATAACCTTTTCACAACTTGCTGTAAGGGTAAGTAAGGCTTGCGCAAAAGACGTTTTATTTTTCCTAAATAATTCTCAAAAGGAAACGCTGACACATTATTCAAAGAAACGATACTCTTCAGCCAGATGATTGAGCTGGTGTATATTAGACTATTTCATGTTTACCATACAGTTGTCCAAAGCAAACAAATGAGACAAGCAATTTATGAGCACAATCAATCATTGCCTCTGGGGTTCCAGAGGATAAAAGCAAATACATTGCAACGGAAAACAGCATAAAGTTCTCATACATTGGCATTTGAATGCTATTCTGAAGCACAAGAGGGCCTGGGTACAACATAGAAGAGTGCAGCTCAGTAGCTTTCCAGCGGACAATTTCTGATAACTCTCTTGGTTTCCGACTAAACTCAACCGGCGTGTAGGAACTCAGCAGCTTTAACTTTTCAGAAATGTCAGCTACAGTTTGAGTGGACAACCTAGTAGTATGTGCTTTATCTCTGATCCATAAGTTCAAAAGTTTCCTAGTGACGCCTAGACAGCACAAGTACATATAATCTAATGGAAACATGGTAACCATTTTTACCAAGCCAGCTAAAGGAGAAAGTTTTTGGTTCAAGTGGTGGTCTTCATCAATCATATCATTAAAATCAGAATCCGTCCTCAACTTTGCATTAGTTTCTGGGTATGTGAGTTTGATTTTGCCACTCACCTACTCGAACACATTTGTCACAGCCTGAGTATTACCATTGTGAGATTTTATTATTTTAACAAAGGCTCTGGCAGGGGCATCACACACAAAAGAGCTTACTTCTACCAATATGTTTTGACCATTGTAAACAATACCACCCATAAGAACATCAGCTAAATCATCAATAAAATGGCTTTAAGAACTCAAATATGCACTTGGGCTTTTTCATACCACAGTAAAGGCCAACGAGGAAGGGATGTTTAGTATAGTCACAATTGACAATGGCAAGAATTGGCCAGAACTGAAGAGTACAGCTTTTTAAAAGTGGAAGGCCATCTAAATTGAACTGTACTTTAACTATTTTCAATTGTTCAGGCAGAATTAAGCTTTTCAAACACGACAATATCCCCTTTGCCAAGCCAAAATGATAATACTCCCCACCTTCCATCCTTATGATAGATACATGGGTTTGGGTCTTAAGAATTGTCCTGGCATCTGTGGGCAATTCTGGATGAAACATTCTCAAAATACTTAAAAGTGCACTGAGTGCAGCAAGTGAGACTGAGAAGGCTGAGGCCCAATATCGCAAAGTCCTTAAAAGAAACTCACTCGTTGGAGCTTCTGACTAAGTATCAGAGTCAACGTCTGATAAGTTGACTGTGTCATTATTAACATTGTGTATATTGGTTGGATGCCACAGAACCTCATCAGACACCCCACCAGGGAGCTCATCTGTGACTGAATCATTACAATCTGAACCAGCTGAGTCTATAACAACTTTAGGGTATTCAACATAATCTTTTACTGCTTCAACATGATTTTCTTCTGACACAGAATTTTGTGCACTGGTTTCATAGAATTGTTGTAGTATTTCTGACTCTGTGGACTTAATCATTGATCACCACCAATGATTGAATGAATCATTAATCAATGATTGACCACCGTGAAGTCATTATTGCTGCAAGTGGTGCAACTGTTCAATTTGATAAAATCTGGCTCAGACTGTGTCTCTTTTCTTTTGGAGTCTCTGAAAAAGTAAAATAAGTTCTCATACATACAACATACATACATACATAAAGTCACATAAAAATATATTGAAAATATAACATTTACCTTTAACTATTTATGAATACAGACAGAACATGATTTTAGTATCACGGATTTAAACTAATCTAAACTCTATTACGGTTTCAATATATTTTACATTTAGTGCTTTGAACATTTGCAAATGGAAGAGCTATAATACACAAGACTTCAGTATGTTGACGGTTTGTAAATGTTATGGCACCTAATTTACCAAGAACCTATTTATTGTAGCAAGTGAAATGTTCTGAATTAAGTTTGTGGGAACAGCTTAATTATAAAGCTGTTTCATTAAAGCTGCAGATTTACCTAATGTTAAACCATTAATCTATTTGAATATCACATGAAAACATCTTTGATTTTGAGTTGTACCTTTTAGAACTGTTACGTTTGATACTTTTTCAGGAATATTAATGTTTACCTAATAAATCTGCTAGCAGGAGATGGGATACAATCCAATCTTGTGACAAGCAGTTATGCTGTGGACTACAACTCAATGTATGATCAATGTCAGCATGATTAAGGGTGCACTTCTCTTTTCTTTAATTATCCATCCTCATTAGCCTTAACCCCTCCTACTGAATGCCTTGGAGTAATTGTAGAGTAACAGAAACATAGGCTATGTCAAGTTTAATGTTCATGCTTATTAGCTCCTAGAGATCAGCTAAATATTGTAGAATTTTATCAAACAAGGCTTAAGATGAATTGGAGATAATTTTTCATCATCCACTTCCATTTTGGCTCTTGCCTTTAATCAAAATATCAATGATGATTCAACATGTTTTGGATGAAAACACTACATTGTATCCCCATGTTACTGTGCAATTTATTTCAACACTTTTTACTTACTTTGAAAATGTATGTATGTTAGTAGATTTAGTAACAATAAATAAAATGCAAGTAAAAAGCATGCTAAAAACAGAAATTAATTATATGCACCATTGTTTGAAACTCAGAGAGGTCATGCATGTCAAGACTTCCATATAGGACGCACCTTGTGTTTTCTCTCAATTAGGAAGCATCAATGAACTATTGAGAAGCCCACATGCAAAACCAAAATGGGCGTATACCAATTAGTGCCAATTTTCAAACTACAATTGGTTTTTCAACCATTTTTCAAAAGACTTGCTAAAATCATGAGGGCCCACCCCTAAACCAAACCCCCAGTGTATTAGAGCAAATGAGGTAACACCATTGAAAGTGCCCATCATAAACTGAAACACCCCACTGATTGGGAAACACCCAGTAGTGTTTTGCACAGATACATTGCCTGCAAGATAGTGTGCTCATGAACTAAGACTCAATGTTTGTTCAATGTCACTGTCTTCACCCATGTGTGCTGTTCCCTTTCATCAAAATTTCAATGCTGATCCAACACACTTTAAACATTGAAATTGTGATGTCAACCAAAATGATGGTTTGGATCAAAACTCAACATTGAATCAATGTTACCATGCTGTCTGGGATCTGTTTAGTTTAGTTTATTAACATTAAGACTCGCTTAAAGTGTTCTGCGTAATGAAAATGTGCGCATTGAATGGATTCAGTCGTGTTCAAATGATCACTAAACGTTTGTCATGACTTCTCTCTGCTTGCATGATAAATATTATTTTAGAAATTAATAATTATTTTAGTTTAACACGACATACTTGTTCAGTGATAACTACGAAAAAAAAACAATACAAAAAGTCATAACGGCTTTATCAAGTAACTGTACGATGTTGTATCCGAATGCACATGAAAATTTTAATAAGTCATAATTATAAAGTTTTTAAATTTACATTAACTTTTCAGGTTGCAGTAAGTGCACTGCTGGTCATGCACATATTTTCCATTTATTCTTTGCTGAAACATGGTTGCCCAGAAACAGCAGATGCCACTGGAGCTCAAGCGCAGATTACAGAGTGCTTTGGAAATAAGGAGAGTGGCGCCCCTAGAATACATTTTTTATTTTAATTTTTGGCTGGACTCGGCCGAGACCAACTAGAAGACTTGGCGAGTCCAATGGCCAAGTCCGAGTGCAAATGCAAAATGTCCGAGAGAACAGAAAAATGTTGAGTCCGGACTCGAATACTACAGCCCTATTACAAGTTAACTAGTGTTTAACCAATTACATAGTTAATGCATACTGCCACAAGTACTTCAGAAGTATTGCAGTAAACGGCATCGATGCAGTTTTTTACATATAACAAAAACTGCAATAATTTTTTGTAAAGGTATAGAAACTGCATAAAATTAAGTATTAACCTCCTGAGACCCTGCGACCTCATATAAGGACATTACATTTTTGTCTGACCCAGTTAAAAATATATATATTCAAAATATATGAATGAAACAAATGTATTTATGTACAATAGTGTCTCTATCTTCATGGGGATTAAAATTTGACATTTTATTAATAGTAGCACTCTAAGACATCAGTTAATTTGAAGCACTTGTTTGAGGACATTGATACTAAATAACGTTATTTTTTCTACCATGTGGTTAGCTAAACATGGGAATATTTAGATGGATCTAAAGCATTGAAAAAACAACAACATCTGTCTGTGTGTGTGTGTGAGCAGAATAAATCATGGTAAATCATTGTAAATAATACTACAATATGGTTTATCAAGGTGATTCATGCTATAATCCTGGTAAATCTTTCTAGTAAATATCGGATATCGGCAGATAGGCCTACTCAAACCTCAGCTGAGTATGTTATTACAGCAAAACTTTCATTGTCAAGAGCAGAACAATTGCTCATGGCAATTGCAAACAACTCTGAGGTGGAGGACCTCTCAGATGGGGAAGATAATGATCCTGCTGTGGACGAAGTCATTTTACAAGATGTTGACCTCATGGATGAGCATCCTGATTTTTTGCCAAACGATTGATTCATCAGGAGATGATTCCGGTTACAAGTACACACCACCTAATGCACCTGAACATACTGACTCTGAGAATGAAAGTCAGCCAAATCACTCACAAGTGCACAGACGTGGACATAAACAACAGCATATTGAGAATGATGAGCTGGATGAGGAAGATCAGAGACATGGAGAGCCCAGACCAGAACCAAGGAATGCTGGACATGGAGAACGCTGGTGGTCTGCTCCATTTAGACCAAATTTGGTCCAGTTTCAGGATTGAGATGATGGACTGAAAGATGAGTGAACAGGTTGGCAGCCACTGGATTATGTGGAGGAGTACATTGACTCAGACCTGATGAAACTCATTGCTGACTGCATAAATGCCACGTCACTGGGTAACAGTGGGAGATCTCACTTAACTTCGGTAGATGAGATTTATCACTTTTTTGGAGCAGCTATCTTGATGTTTTGCATGCCTTTTCCACAGATAAGAATGTTTTGGTCCAATGCCCTACAAATCCCTGCCATTAGTAACACAATGTCACGTGATTGCTTCTTCAAACTTAGGAGCCATCTGAAAGTAGTTATTGAATATAATGTATCAGAAGATAGGAGAGAAACCGACAAATTCTGAAAGGGGAAGAATGATTTGTTATACACTGATTCAGACACTGACGGGCAGACCAATTGCTTTAACTCAGTGGTCACCAACCTTTCCAAATGTCCAAATGTAAACCAAGATCTACCACTTGCAAAAAATTATATAAAAAAGGCCAAAATGTAAGTATATAACTATAAAAACTGCCAACTATAATTCAACATTTTCAACAGTAATATAACTAAGTATTTCCACAGGCTTATTACTCGTATATACACACAATAATCAGTCAATTACAGGCCTAAGTACTATTTCACTTTTGTCATACTATTTGTATAGTTAAATAATTTGCTAGTGACTAACAGGCAACACGCATAAATCTTCTCACTGCGCGCATGCTCGTGTCCTCTGGCTCTTAAATGTTTAAACTGACAAAGCTTAAATGAGTTTCAGATATCAGCACCCAGGTGATGACGGAATAAATTACCTACAGCATTCGCGTTGAACAAGAGTGAATGATTTGTCCAGGTTTTTTTTTCCCCTCTCATGTTTTTGTCTTGGAAGCCAAAATGCGCTTGCATCAACATAAACATTTATTAGCTGAACCCTGAACCTGTTTTTTTACGTGCCATTTATAGCAAGTCATATTACAGATGATATTGCAGATGCTTTGTCAGGTTTAAGTTGAAGCGCGTGCTGAACCGTGTGTGGTTGAACCGAACTTTTTTTTTTTCAGCGAACCGTGACAAACCCTATTACCACAATAATCAATCCATTACAGGCATAAAACAATCATGCCCGAGCAGACGGATATAAGTATATCTCATCACACCGGCACCCGCGTCTAAATCAGTTGTATGGTCTGGTTTTCAGTCTAAAACAGTTGCGTCAAGTATAAATGTCTCATCTGTTTTGGGAGGTGCGCGCGCAGTCAGTGGAGGCTCGCGCTGCAGTGCCAGGCGAAAGTATAAAGAAAGCGGTTGTTTCACAGACATTATATGTTAAAGGCTATTTGATTGGACAGATATACCCATCTCCCTCCCCTAGACACAATTTACTACACACAATAGGCTCACACATGGTGCATTTTAAATTAATAAATAATAATGAATAAAAATATAGATTTTTTTCTAAGATTTTGAAAAATCTTCGCGATCGACTTAAAATGCGACGGGTTGGTGACTCCGGCTTTAACCATTCATTATAATGAATCGGCTCAAAGGAGTCATTAGGTCGTGAGTATGACTTTAGTGGACGTGTTGTGTGGGAATCCTGGCTGTTAGGAAATTTTGACTGCAATTCACACCCAGCGGTAATTCAGCAAAAATATTCTCCGAATGCACCACGTGAAACCCTCTCTGCTGGCACACAAGTCTGTTGTGATCGCTTCTTTACCACCATCCAGGCAGTTGACCACTTGCTGAAGGATGATATTTATCTTACTGGTAAAGTGATGAAGGTCCAAGTCAAACAAGCAATGAACAAGTTTCCCGAAACTATAAGTGGTCAAGTGGTGCGACAACAAGCCAGTTGTGATGCTCTCCACTGTTCACTCAGAGCAGCCAGAAGATACTTGCCAGCGATGGTCCAAGAAGGGAAAAAAAGTATGTGACTGTGACAAGACCAAGCATCGTGCGTGAGTAAAACTCAAAGATGGGAGGTGTAGACATGTCAGACAGAATGATGAGCTACTACCAAATGTCTGTGCGGACGAAGAAGTGGACAATTCGCATGCTGATGCATTTTATGGATCTTACCCTTGCCAACAGCTGGCTGCTGTATCGCAGAGATAATCAGGAAAATGGCACCCCAAGGAAATCTATCATGAAGTTTCTTGAATTTCACGTGGTAGTGGCCATGTTTCAGGCTGTTTACATTTTATGTAGGCTTTACACTCTGATGTTTACATTTTCAAATAAACTGTGAAAATGTGTCAAATTAACTTTTTGTACCTACTGTATGTGTGTCATACAGTAAGATAGACCCACTATACTCGTATGAAGACATTCATTTTTGAGAGAACTACTTATTGTATTAAGTTGAAATTTAGAATTTTTACTAATTAGGACCTTCTGGCCCTAACAGCAAATAATATTTCAAAAAGTTATGATCGATCCACTGTCCTCACATGAGGATATCTTTTTCTGCAAAAACGACTTCCTGTACAAAAACACATTTTAGGTATCATACTTATTAGGTCATACACATCCCAAATAGCAAGAACAATTATAAAACTCTCGGGTCTCAGGAGGTTAAAGGAGACGAAAGCTGCCCTAATCGGCGGTGGATGCTGCTGACCCATAATCATGCTCCTACACTGTAAAAAAATTCCTGTAGAAATTACAGTAACTTACTGGCAGCAGTTTGCCAGTAACTTACTGTAAATTAAACTTACAGTAAAAATACTGTATTCATATTTACAGTACCATTTAACTTGCTGTAAATGTATTTGCAGTAATATATTTTTTTACTGTAAAACACAATTATGTTTTTTTCTCCTTTTATATATTTTAATACAATAAAATATTACTTTACACTGTGAAATTTACTGTAATTGGTTCACTTTTATTATGTATTGTAAAACTTTACAAATTATTGTATTTCAACAGGTCTCATGTCTCAGTAGTAAAAACTATAAAAAGAAACAAAAGACTGTTTAACTTCTTTTATTGGTTTAATAGTTAAATTGTAATACTTGAAATAACATTTTAATATTCTTGCAGATTATACTTTCAGTTTTCCAAAAACTTGAATACATTTCATTTATACATAAAAGTTTAATATTAATAGCATTTTAAAACAACAGACATGAACAGATTCAGTCATAAGAACAATCTTAAAAATTTACAAATTCAGAAAACTCCTGTGTAGAATGTATTTGCTCTTAGTAGCTTAATAGTTTTGCCAGCTGAAATCCAGAAACTCCTTAAAGGGATAGTTCACCCAAAAATCAGAATTAGGTCATTAATAACTCACCCTCATGTCGTTCCAAACCCGTGAGACCTCCATTTATCTTCGGAACACAGTTTAAGATATTTTAGATTTAGTCCGAGAGCTCTCAGTCCCTCCATTAAAGCTGTGTGTGTGGTATACTGTCCATGTCCAGAAAGGTAAGAAAAACATCACCAAAGTAGTCCATGTGACATCACAGAGTCGGTTAGAATTTTTTGAAGCGTCGAAAATACATTTTGGTCCAAAAATAGCAAAAACTACGTCTTTATTCAGCATTGTCTTCTCTTCCGGGTCTGTTGTGAGACAGTTCAAAACAAAGCAGTTTGTGATATCCAGTTCATGAATCATTCGATGTAACCGGATCTTTTTGAACCAGTTCACCAAATCAAACTGAATCATTTTATACTGTTCGCGTCTCCAATACGCATTAATTCACAAATTACTTAAGCTGTTAACTTTTTTAATGTGGCTGACTTAAGAATGAGTCAGTATTTTGTTCATTATCTGGCTCAGCTCGGTGTTCATCTTCAGTTCTCTCTTCACAGCAGTTCAGTCAGTGT